>NC_132781.1:47999658-48302436 GCF_048418805.1 Vulpes vulpes | reverse complement strand
CAGGTGTGGGAGGCATTCGCATGCATACACACAGCTAGGCCCAGCCCTCCTGAGTGGCTGCCCTGGCCCAGCCTGGCACCAGTCAGCACAGTGGGCTGACCCCCAGCAACACTGAGCCTGCCTCCAGTGGCTCCAGGCTGGACCCTGTCTGGGCTGCAGCCCCTGGCTCAGGCCACAAGCTCAGGCTTCAGTCCAGGGAACAAGGTGCAAACTTTGGCAAAGAGTTTTAATGGCGGAGTTGGCTGCAGCGACAATGCCACATGGGAAGGGGCCAGAAGCTGTGGTGGGTGAGGGGTCAACAGGTGACAGGGCAGGGCCGGATCCCTGAAGAAGCGGCGAGCAAGGACTGGCAGGCAGTGGTGAGCCGGTGGGTGCTACATGATGGAGCAGGCAGACAGCGGGTTCCGCACATGGCAGGTGCACGCGGCCCCACAGTACTGCCGGAAGGTCTGGTAGCAGCTGCCCTCCGGCTCACCCCCCCACTGGCCACCGGACGGGGCAGTCAGTGCCTCAGGTGGCAGGCGGCTCAAGATAGACGTGTTGACAGCTAGTGCAGCCAGGCCATAGTCCGTGAAGAGCACAGTCTCGCGGCGGCAGGTGGGACAGGAGATGAACTTGTACTTAGGGCAGGACTCATAGAGAATTTGCAGGCACTGCTCACACACAGAGTGCAGGCAGGACAGCACTCGGGGCCGCCGCTGGGTGACGTTGTACGTGTGCCCGCAGGTGGGGCACTCCAGGGGCTCACCTGAGGCTGGTGCCGCCGTGGCAGGGGCCCCTGAGGTGGCAGGACCAGGCCGCACCACGTACTGGTTCACGATGACCTCGTCTGCTGGTGCCACTCGGGGGAAGCCCAACTCCACACTGCCCTTTCGTGGCCGTCGCGGCAAGGGAGGAGTGCGGGGTGCCCCATCCAAGGCAGGCATGTCCCCTCCACATGCCTGGTTGACGATGATCTCTGTGTCTGAGGGCCAGGCGCGTTTGGGTGCCAGGGCAGGGGTGGGCCGCGGTGCCGGTGGGAAGCAAGGGGCAGCCGCCTGCAGCTCAGGGAACTTCTCAGGGTGAACAATCTTCATGGCCTCCATCTTGAGGATGACATGGGGGCCCTTCAGGCAGGACATGAGGAAGCCCGGCCAGCCACTGCCCACCTCGGGCCCGGGGTCAGCCGGCATCCGGCTGTCCCCAGTCAGACTGGGTGTTCGGGTGGGTGGGGGTGTTGGGTGAGGCCGGGGAGGAGGAGAGGGGGCAGCATCCTGGTCCTGCCAGGCCTGGTAGGGACCCCGGCCGCCCCGAGGACTCCTGGGGGCGGCCGGCAAGAGCTGGGGGGGCAGGGCCCCCCCCAGTGGCCACAGTGGCTTCTCTGGTCCAGTCCTAGGAGGAGGAGGGAGGGGTGGGGGGGGGCGGAGGGAGGCGGGGGCAGGGGGGTAGGGGAGGCTGCCCTGGGCTGCAGGTCTGGCCCAGGGGCTCACCCAGGGTCTCCGGCTGCTGAGGCTGACGAGGGGGCGTGGGGGGGACTCCCCCTGCAACTGAGGTCAGCAGCCCCCGAGCAGGGACATCCGGGCAGGCGGGGGCTAGGTGGGCCCCATGGCTCCAGGACAGGGCGCCCAGGGAAGGCAGCTAGCCTGAGCCTTGGCTGCGGGAGGCCCCAGGCCGCGGGCTCAGCGGCGGCGGCTGCAGCGGGAGCAGAAGAGAGGCCTGGACCAGGCCCGGGCTGCAGGTGAGAGACGGCGTGAGGGCAGCACCCGGGGCCCACCCTCACCCTACACAAAAGACGGGGCGCCCGACCTCTGACCCTGATCCTCATCAGACTCCGGACCCAGCCTCCTCCCCCAAGGCCCAACCCCGGCCAGGGTGGGAAGGGGCTGCGAGTGGCGACCCTCCGCGGCCGTCCCGCCCCGCCCCGCCCGAGCTTACCTGCCCCAGCCTGGCGTCCCCGGGCCGTGCCGCCGCCGCAGAGGTTGTCTCAAAGGCAGGCCCGGATGCGACGCCCGCGCCTCGGCCCGGCGGCTCCGGCGGCTCCGGCGGCTCCGGCGGCTCCAGCGGCTCCGGCGGCTCCGGCGGCGACCTCGGGCGATGGCGCGGCGCGGCGGGGCTCCCAGGGGCGCGGGGCGCGGGGCTCTGGGCAGCGCGGCGCGGCGGCAGGTGCGTGCGGAGCGTGGCGCGCTCTGCGGCGGAGGCGCGGGGACCGCAGTGCGCGCGGCGCCCGCCCGCGCCCGCAGCGCCACCCCCCGTCTGGGGACCCGCGCGGGGTCCGCGGGGCGGGGCCAGTGTCTCAGCCGCCCCTCCATCGCCGCGGGTCTGCCGCCCGCTCCCGGGGTTGCCCTCCCCTGCGAGCCGCTTGTGGATCAGGACCCCCGCCGCCCCCCCCTCCCGCGACGCCCTTTTCCGGTACCCGCGACCCTCAGTCCTTCCTGGCTGACCTGGGTCCACGTCAAGTCCCCCCACCCCCAATTCTAGAAGGGAAATCGTGCTTTTCGAAGCCCGAGGCCTCAATGCCAGCAGAAGGAAGGCAAGGGGGACCCAGAGATGGTCTCAGGACAGCTGGTTCCCAGGGCCCTTCCTGGGGACTGCCACATGTCCCCCAGAGAGTCAGGGTCTCTGCTCCTCCTTCCACTCTGTCCCCAGTGGGATTGCCTCCAGCTCACAGGTGCACCCAGGTTGTGTTCAAAGGGGACATGAGGGTGAGCAGGTGTGGACAAGCAAGATATCAGAGATGTAGACGGAGAAGAGGAACAGTGCTTGGGAGAAGGCTCCAAGGACAGGAATGCTGGACAGATGGGTGGGGTGAGGGGTACGCAGATGGTCAGACAACTGGACAGGCCAGTGGGGCAGTCCACTGATGACAACAGGCACCTGCCCAGGGTGGGGTGACCCTTTCCGGCATCCCATCAGGTCAGCACGTGCCCTGCTGTCACACATTTGGTGCTAATCTGACCCCACCCAGCAGAGAGGCCCCATTCCTTTCTGTTTCCTCCTCAAGCCGGGCTTCCCTGACCCCTCCCCACCCCAGGAACATACCCTCTGCCTGTGGGGGAGCCTCAGGTGAGAGAGGAGGCAGAGAACATGTTGGCAGCTATTTGGGCAGGGACCTCAGCCGCAGGGGCCGGCACGTGCCACCCCCTGTGCTGCTCCAGTGCATGCTAGCACTCCCGTGACCAAGCACTGGGCCCTACGCCTGACCGTGTGTCCAAGAGTCTGGCCACAGCCCATCTCTGTCCAGGCCCACCTGCACCTGGTCCTTCCGGGCAGCAGAGCCCAGAGAGGTCACTATTCCTGGTGAGGAAGAACACATGGGCAAAACAGACCGGAGGAGTGAACTGAGGCAGAGGGCCTAACTTTGCAGCTCTGTGACCTCAGGCTGGTGTGCCGGGGGTCTCAGTTTCCAAAGCCATTTAGAGACAGCGGGTGTGGGGTGTGCAGGTGAGTGGGTGCCTGGCAGGATGGGCAGCGAGGGCCTTATGGGGTCTGGCGTGAAGGCAGAGCAACCGAGAGAGCCCCAGCCAGAGGAGGGCTAGGGGCCTGGCCCCGGCCTCAGGTTCTGCTCAACTTCCCACCGACCCGCGGGCCGCGCACCGCAGAAGGAACCAGCCATCAGGCCCCGCCCCTGGCCCTGAGGCCCCCGCCCCTAGCCCTGAGGCCCCGCCCCTAGGCCTGAGGTCCTGCCCCGCGAGGGCCCACCTCCCCGAGCCCGCCCGAGCCCGCGCCGCCGGGGCCGGAGCCCCGCGGGTCATTGCTGCGCTGTCCAGGCTGAGTTTTGGACCGTCCAAGGCCAGCAGACCCCAAACCGGGTCTTTGGAGAAACCTTCGAGCGCGGGGGCTTCTGGGGAATAAAGTTCTTACCGGCTGCCCCCCAGGCGTGTTGCGCGCATGCGCCAGCCTCCGCCTCGCAGCAAGGGGCGGAGTCTGCCGGGGCAGTGGGCGGGGCTTTTTGAGCCTGCGCAATGAGCATCTGTCATATACCTGCGAAGACCCGGGTCCCGGGCCCCCGCCACACCCGGTGCCACATCGGTAGAATTCGTGTCCGGACCGGTCTGACTGGCCTCGTGCGGGCCACCCCGGTCACCATGGCCTCTGGGGTGATTTGATCCCGCCCTTCCTGGGGGTTCCCTGGGGTGACAAATCCTGGGGGTGCAGGTCCCAGCCCCACTCTACTGCCTAGATGGCTCTGGGGGAAGATCACCAGTGCCAGGCCCAGACCCGAGCGCTCAGCATGCGTTGTCACCCAGCACATGGCCACCCTGTGTGGCAGGTGCTAGATGAAGGTGAGAATAGGTGCGCATTCCAAAGAAAAAGAGTCTGGTGGGGTGGGGAGTTTGTCTCCCAGCCCACCGGAGATGGAAACTGCCGTTTCAGAAATGAACCAGTGAAGCCCCTGTCGTTGCCAATTGTAAGATGAGTTGTAACAAAAGGTGTGTGAATCAAACGTTTTTTATCAGTTAAGAAACTGCAAACCTCCAGGCAGCCTGTGCTCCCACACCACCACCATCTGTGTCTGCTGGCTGGAGGCTGTTGCTTCAAGTGAGGCCCTCTGCCCTCTGCCCCAGCAGGGGCTCCGAGGTGTGTGAGTGATGGCTAGGGTTCTCCAGACCCCCTGCAGGCCTCCCCTCTGAGGCTGAGGTCAGGCTTGCCTATTCCCTCCTGCCAGCTGCAGGTCTGTGGAGGGCTGACGTCGGGCTCCACATGCTTAGAGGCTGAGTCACCCAGGATGTCAGGGCCCCTTGGAGCCCCCGCTGGGGCCACCACCCACTTGTGCTGGAAGAGCCAGGGCCTCCTGGGATCCCCGGAACCCCATCTTGGAGCTCCGCCCCAGGGCCCCGCCCCTCCCCAGGAGGGAAAAAGGCAGCTGCCAGTTGCTTGCCTCATAGGCACTGGGACCTGGCCCACAGGACACAGGACGAGAGGGTAGACTGCTGCCATCACCACTCCAGGTGGGTCTGGGGCTGAGGACCTTCCTTACACTGGGGCTCAGCCGTGGGCAAGCCCAGCTGCATCTCCCGGCCTCCCACCCCCTTCCCAGTACCATCACAGGGTCCTGCCATGCAGGAAGGGCATCTGGGAGACATTGGCCCTCATACTCAGCTCCCCCACCCCATGCCCGTGTGTGTGCACTCGCGCGCGCGTGCACACACACACACACACACACACACACACACATTGACACACAGGCCCGGGATACTCTGGTATCTCCACAGCCTGGCTTTTTGCGGGGTGGGCACTGTCTTTGGCTAAGGCTGTTCCCTCCACTGAACCAATATTGTCTCCTCTGCCTGCCCCTGCCAGGCTGGGCCATGGACCCACATGAGATGGTCGTCAAGAACCCGTATGCCCAGGTCAGCATCCCCCGGGCTCACCTGCGGCCAGACCTGGGGCAGCAGCTGGAGGCGGCTCCCTCTTCCTGGGAGTCACAGCCTCTACCTGCAGGGTCCTGCCCCTCAGAGCCCACCCGGCTCCTGCAGCCCACTGAGGAGGCCCCAGGGAGCAAGGATGCCAAGGGCGCCAAGGGGGCAACCCAGACCCAGGGCCAACAGGCCTGGCTGCAGCCCGGCAACCCTTATGGTAGTGGGCAGCACCCAGCAGGACTGACCTATGCTGGCCGGCCCCCCATGGGGCGCGGGGATGACATCGCCCACCACTGCTGCTGCTGTCCTTGCTGCTCTTGCTGTCATTGCCCTCGCTTCTGCCGCTGCCACAGCTGCTGCTGCATCGTCTCCTAGCCCAGCGGCCACACCAGTGCCCACGTACTTGGGGCAGCCACTGGACCATTGCCATGGGTGTTGGACACTTCCCACCCCGGACAGGAGCAGCTACCTGGCAAGAAGGCCAACAACCCGGCTCCAGCACCTTGCCAGAGAGGCGGGACACCTGCTGTGGTGGCAGCCCTGGGGATACCCCCCTTTGCCTCCCTGGAGGCCCACGGCCCAGGCAATAAAGCAGTGAGCTATGTTCTGGTTATTCTTCTTTACACTGCCGCCTTGAAGAGGGTCCTGGGCTGGACCATATCACAGGCCTCGGCCTCTGTGGGACATTCGGGGGTGGGGAAGGCACTCCTTGGGACATTCTGTGTTGCAGCTCTCAGATCCACTCAGAGGCTGGATGGGAGGGTGGGAGCGTGTCCCCTGCCCTGACCCAGCCAGGCCTGGGTTCAAGCTCTTGCATTCCCTAGGACTCAGGCCAGGGTGGGGAGACAGGTCAGGCCTTGGGTCAGACAGTAGGAGGATGCTAAGCATAGAACCGGGGTGTGGGGAGTGGAGCCCCAAGAGGGCCACCAGGAGGACCATCACGTTGGCAGGACCAGGCGGGTGGGACTGGCTCTGGCAAGTTTCTGTGAGTAGGATCCCAGGCAGCCAGGACCAGGCCCTGCCCATCCGTGAGTCACCGCCCTACCCCAGCCGGGGTGTTTTTCTGGTTCCTCATGAAATGCCCAATTCCTAAACATCTGCGATGTGGCCCCCATGCCATGCTGCTCATCTGCTGTCCTGCCTCCAGGGCCTGGACCTCCTGAATGAGGTGAGCAGAAAAGGAGCTGGCCAGTGCTGCCCCTTGGAGGACAGATCTCCCGTTTATCTGAGCAGTGTAACATGCTTGCCTTGGTGGGATGTGTGGGGAGCTAAGCTGCGTGAGGCTGGCATTGCCTCACTGCTAGGGTGAGGCTGGAATGCCAGGGCAAGGAGTGAGCAGTAAGGCCTGCGCTGGGCACTCTGATGTTTCCAGGGCCAGGCAGAGACAGCCAGACAAGGAAACTGAGCTGCCCCTGCAAGATGGATGAGTCCTGGTGCCAGCCCTCCCCTGACCCAGGGTGACTGTCCTGTCTCTGGCCGTGGGTGGATACGTCATTGGCCTGACTGTGCAGGGACTCAGGAGTGCCATGCTCCTGGCCCCTGCCCCATGGCCTGCCTCCACCAGAGGATGACCCCACCCAGGCCAGCCACAAAAAGCTTGTTCAACTGGTCAGGGAGGCTGCTGACAGCACGGTAGTAGGACTAAGGAGGAGCCCCTCTGGTTCTGGGCTCCCTCCCCGCCAATCCCATCTGTCCTGACCATTCTTGATACACCCCATTCTGCTGTGCCCACAGTCACAGTCACCTTGCCAGCTCAGGGGCCACAGCCAGGCAGATGCTAGGGGGAGGCGGCCTCTAGTGGGGGCCACCAGGGATAGCCACAGTGTGCTCCTGGGAGCTTCTGGGTGATCCTTGTGTGTGCATGGAGGTTCCCATACCTGTGCTTGAGCACCTCCTTGGGGCCCTGTGGAGCAGGCCGCTGCCCTGTAACGGGGGCCTGACAGACCCAGACCAGGCAATAGGAAGGTGCTGTGGACACACACATGCACTGTGAGGGAGCTTTGGAAGAGCAGGACCCCCGCCCCAGGGCTCTGAGCCTGTGAGGGTCCTGGCAGGTTACCTGGAGGGGGCTACACTTGAGCTGAGAGCTGAAGAAGCATCTCCTGGTTCAAAGCCAGAGGCTTTCCTAGTGCAAAGTGGAGGGATTATCAGAGTCGGAGGTGGGTCTGGCTGGCTCCCGAGGCCAGGAGAGGGACCAAGGTGAGCTGTGAAGCCAGGCCTGGAGGGGGACTGCTGAAGCTGGCCTGGGGAAGGGGGGTGGGGGTGGGGGGCGCCTTATCTCCTACTGGGTTGATGGTGCTAGTGGATCCAGTTGCAAGTGCTTTGTGGCTGAAAGGGGAACCCACACCTGCCTGCAGCCACCACCTGCCTCCCTGTCGACTAGTAATGCGAGCCCCAGGGTGGGAGCCGCAGGGCGCCCTGGGTCCCCCTCCACCCAGGACATCCTCTGGCTGGGCAGAGCTGCCCGGCAGAGCGAATGCAGGTAAGAGCGGCCTGGGGCTTAGGCAGGCTAGGGTATGGGAGGGCGAGGAGTGGAGCAGGAGGGCCATAGAGAGGGACCAAATGGCAGGACAGGCTGCTGGCCAGCCAGCAGCCATGGAACCCTGGGCTGTGCCCAGACCCTGGTGTCTGGGGCCCCGCCGGCCACCCCCTCACCCCCGGCTCTGCCGAGGCCCAGGACCCCATGCTCTGGGGCAGACTCCCGGTGTCACAGCCCAACCACGCGAGGTAGATCTCGAGGCAGGTGAGGTGGGCCGCAACTCCCCTGCACGCCTTCCCCAGGATGCTGCAGCCAGAGAGTCCCCAGGTCTCTGAGGAGGGGACCGCTGCCAGCTCCCGGCGGGGTGACTGCATCATCTGCTACTCAGCCTACGACCTCACCGGGCACCTGCCACGCAGACTCTACTGTGGCCACACCTTCTGCCAGGCGTGCGTGAGGCAGCTTGACGCTCCAGCCCAGGAGCAGCGCTGGATCCCCTGCCCCCAGTGCCGCCAGAGCACCCCCACACCCCGTGGAGGGGTGGCCATGCTGGACCTCGACCTGGCCGCCTTCCTGGCTGTGAAGGCTGAGTGGGAGCCGTCCTGTGAGGAGCCCCGGGTGCCCCCCAAAGGCAACACTGCCGTCACTCAGCAGCCAACCAGGCTCTGTCCCTCCCTGGGCACCCAGCCCCACTTCCCCTCATCCTGGGGCTGCTGCAGTGGCTGCAGGAGCCTCTGCTGGGGTGCCCCTGGCAGTCCTGAGGTCTGAGTCCTGCCCATACGACTGCGGCCCACAGTGTGCCCGCCTGGGAACCTCGAACTGTGGCACCACCAGCCCCACAAAGCCCGGGGACCGAGCATCCTGCGGGCTGCCCTACACGGACCCCCCAGACTGCAGTCTAAGTGAGGGGCTGTGCCCACAGCACTGTGAGGCTCTGGGAGAAGAGGGTGGCCTCCTGCTTATCTTGGCCAGGATTCTAGGGCCTCAAGCTAGCCTGAGCACATGCAGGGTGAGGGTGCTGCTGTCAGAGCCACCTGCAAGCCCAGCCCAGGCCAGAACTCAGCCCAGAGGATGCCTCCACAGGTCAGGGCCTGGCCAAGTCTGTGCCTGGTCATGCTGGAACCCATCTCCTCTTCCCTATAGAAGGTCCCAGAGGTGTGAGCCAGAGCAGAGACAGAACCATTTCCTCCATCCTTGGCTGGCAAAGAGTACCTGCAAAGTTCATCTGTTCAACAGAGCCCGCTGAGTGCCAACTATGTGTTGGGCACTGTTCCGGGAGGGTCTTCTGCAGGCACAAAGTCCCTGCTATGACAGGTGCCCAAGGAGAGGGCCCTGTCTGGGGCTAGCTCTAGGCCCAGAGAGGGTGGGGACCCACCATGGTCACTCAGTAGAGCTGCTCCCACATTCAGCCTTTTCCTGGCCATCACCTTCCTTCTGCCTCATGGTGACCCCCACACAGACCCTTCAGAAGGGCCATAGCAGGTGCTGGAGGCTATGGACACAGACACTCCCCCAACTCAGGTGGCAACATCCCCATCCCCATCCAGGGAAGAGCTGTCACATGGCCACTCAGGAGCCTCTGGGAGGGACTGCTGGGCCTGCCCTGGGCAGTGGGAGCAGGATGGGGAGGGACAAGAAAATTTGCTGAGAGGACACTCAGAAACCTCCTCCTTCTCTGGGGCAAAGTCCCCCAGGCATACAGCGATTGGTGGGCAGCATCTGGCCCAGGGTGCTATGGCCAGCAGGCCCCCTGGGGAGACCAGGCCCAAGGGGGAGGGGAAGGAGCATGTGCAGCAGAGCAGCAGGAAGGGACTGACCCTGAGGCACCCATGAACCATGGGCCGGTCGGGATCATTCTCCTGTGGGAGTGGACAAGACGGGCTAGGTCTGCCAATCCAGGTAGGGTGGGCAGTGGGCCAGGCAGCACTGTGACCTGGGGATGGTTCCTGACACCCTGCCCCCACCCCATCTGCCCAACTTGCAGATGGAAGTGCAACACCCTCCACTGTTACTACCCAGCACTGAGGCTGAAGCTGCTGGGAGCTCTGCCGGGCCCAGCCCTGCACTGAACCCGGATCTGAACTGGATGACCCCGAGCTGGGGCCCTTCCCACCCACCTGGTGCAAAGGGCTTCCCTCCCACTATCTGATGGGGTAGGGACCACCACAGTGAGGTCTGCAGAACTCGGGGCCAACTTCCCGAGAGGCCTCCAGGCCAAGCTGCCAGGGCCCCAGCATCCTGCCCCACCTCGCCCCAGGTAGACAGTGTGCAGTGTCTGCTGGTGGAAGTCGTGCACGCAGAGCCTGAGCCCAGCCCTGCAACACACCTGGCCTGGCTCAGGGCCCATCCAAGGAGAAACCCCACTGTAAGAGGGCTGGGCTGGGGCCCTGGAGTCCTGGCCCCAGGCAATAGCAGCACCTAGGGCTGTACAGGTACCCCTCTGGGGCCTCCACTCCTGGGTAAACATTAATGGGGCCCAGAGCACAGCAGGTCATGTGTGTGCCCAGCAGATCTTTGACCGGCACTTGCTTCCGCCCTGTGTCTCCTCCCCGCAGGCGCCCCCTTACTCCCCTCACAGGTAGGAGCTTCTAGAACCAGGTGGGGGCCCGGGGACACCAGGACCAGGGCTGGGTGACCTCCTGGCGCAGGGCGCAGGCCCCACTCTGAGCCTCCCCAAGCTGAGAATGAAAATCAGGAGGGAGGGGTGACCTGGGCCCTGGACCCTGGGGACTGAGAGGGAACTGGGGGAGAAGACTAGACCCAGAGGGTTGAAGAGAGCTGGGATGGGGGCACCCAAGCCCCTTGCCCTGCCCCCATCACTGGGGGTGTGGCCCTTATCAAGGGGAAACGTCACCGTTTGGTATCAAATGCCAAAGTCTAAACTGGGACCATCTGCAGTGTCCCTGATGACACCTGATAGGAAGCTCCCTGGGTTCCCAGCACCTAACCACTTCCGGCACCCAGCACCCTGTGCCCTGGGCCACCCACCAAGTCTTCTTCCAGCCAGGACCAGCGAGGGAGCCAGGGAGCCAGGGCCCCCTCGATTCTGCTCCCCGAAATTGGACTGGGCTCGCCTGACAACTGCCTGAGGTTACTGTGACCACCCCCCTGTACATGGAGGAGGCAGAAAGTCACCAAGGCCAGCAGGGAGTGGGGAGGAAAGACAGATCTCAGGTTAGAGGACCCCAGGACCTGGCGGGGCAGCAGGAGGACACACGTCTGACCTGACTTCCCCCCACCAGATCCAGGCTTGGGTCTGGGTCTGTCCCTGCCAGAAATCCATGCCGAATTCCCTCACGGGTGGCCAGGTCCCCTCCCATACTCTGGACACAGTTGGCCTGGTGGACCGGAGTCTGGGAAATGCAGGTACCAGGAGCCCCAGGGCAGCAGGCCTCAGCCTGCCCCTCTGCCTACCTATCCAGCCCCTGATCCATTGACCCATTTAAGTGGGGAGGGGTTCCTGCAGAGCCCAGGGCGGCTTGTGATGATTCTGGTCAGGGCCAGACAAGCTGGAGGCCCCCTTCCTCTCTGTTCCCTGTTTCTGCCTCTTGCCCCAAGCCCCTATACCATAGGCCCCTCCACCCCCTTTGGCCCCCACCTGGGAGTATCCTTGGCCCTACTTCACCTTGGCTTGTGCAGGGACCTCCGGTTCTGCCCCAGTCTTGGAAGAGGGGGAAATGGACCCCTGGGGCCTCCCTCAGCCAAAGGACACTGGCCAATCCTGGAAAGGTAGGTTTGGAGGTGCTGGGTAACTGGGCGAACAGGGCTCCAACTCCCCACGGTCTGAGTGTGGAGATGGTCCTTGGGGAGGGACAGAAGGGAAGAGGTTTGCCTCCACAGGCTACATAGAAACCTACTCCACAGGCCACCCCCTCAGGGGCCCTGGTCCTTCAGCTCAGCTGCCTGCCCTGTCTGGAGATGAGAGCCACCCCACCCACTCTGCTCCTCCTCCTTCCTCCTAATGATCATTAGGTTTCTGGGAGGTCCTAGGGGCGGTCTGCTGGGCCATTTTCTACAAAGGAACAGAGGAGGGACCCAGAGCCCGCCATGGGGGACAAGGAGGCTGACCCAGACCCTGCCCTGGAGGGAGACAGGAACAGGACTTCGAGGGGTACCAGGCAGGGCAGGGCTGGGTGAGGGCTGGCTAAGCACAGCCCTGCCCTGTGTTCTCAGAGCTCAGCGTGGCCGGCAGGGTACTCCGGGTGGTCATTGGCTTCCTCAAGGCCTGTGGGCTCCTAGGCAACCTCTATCTTTTCATCTGCTCCCTGGACATCCTCAGCTCCGCCTTCCAGCTGCTGAGCAGTGAGTGCCCAAGGGTCTGGGGGTGGGGCGGGCAGCCAGCCCTGCACAGCCTCAGTGAACCTCCTGTGGACACAGGCAAAATGGCTGGAGACATCTTTAAGGACAACGTGGTGCTGTCCAACCCTGTGGCTGGACTGGTCATTGGTGTGCTGGTCACAGTTCTCGTGCAGAGCTCTAGCACATCCTCCTCCATCGTGGTCAGCATGGTGGCCTCCAAGTGTGAGTGCCCTCCCTCCCATCCCGGGCTGGTGGTGGTGGGTGGGCAGAACACAAGAGGCTGATGCAGCACCCCTACAGTGCTTACTGTCCAGGCCTGTGTGCCCATCATAATGGGCGTCAACGTGGGCACTTCCATCACCAGCACCCTGGTCTCGATGGCACAGTCAGGGGACCGGGATGAGTTTCGGAGGTGAGTGGGGGGAGGGGAGGGCCAGGGGCTGCAAGTGAGGCCACAGCTGGGGCCACTAACCACTCTGCTCCACGCGGCAGGGCCTTTGGTGGCTCGGCCGTACACAGCATCTTCAACTGGCTCACCGTGCTGATCCTGCTGCCCCTAGAGAGCGCCACAGCCCTGCTGGAGAGGCTCAGCGCTCTGGCTCTGGGTGCCACCAGCCTGGAGCCCGGGGGTCAGGCACCCGACATCCTCAAGGTGCTGACAAAGCCTCTCACACACCTCATCGTGCAGGTGAGGAAGGCTGCTGCCCTCCAGAGGCCCTTTGCACTCCGAGCACGGTGGGAGTGGGGTGGAGGTAGTACCTCAGGTTCTACCCTGAGCCCAGGGCGGAGGGCATAGTGGGCTGGGCTGTGGGCATCAGAGTCCCAACCGAGTCCTGAGGGTCCAGTACATGGTCACGATCTCTCTGTCCCCCAGCTGGACACTGATATGATTGCAAGCAGTGCCTCAGGCAACGCCACCAACGGCAGTCTCATTAAGCGATGGTGCGGCACCCGGGAGGTGATGGTGAGGTGCCTCTGACCCCCGATCTCTGACCTGCGGAATTACTCGTGCCGCCGGCTCTGAGCCCATCCTGAGCCTGCCCTGCCTCCCCAGACTTCGGGGAACAGCAGCGACTGTGGAGCGACCATCTCCGGCCCTTGCCCCGAGAGCAACAGCTCTACGGTGGTGGAGCAGCTGCCCTGTGAGGCCCCGCCCCTCCCTCAGCCACGCCCTGGGCTCACCCCTCCCACCCCCGCTCCGCCCCCGGCTCACCGGCCCCGCCCCGCCCCCAGGCCACCACCTGTTTGTGGGGACTGAGCTCACAGACCTGGCTGTGGGCTTCATCTTGCTGGCCGCCTCCCTGCTCCTGCTCTGCACCTGCCTCGTCCTTATCGTCAAGCTGCTCAACTCTGTGCTGCGCGGCCGCGTCGCCCAGGCTGTGAGGAAGGTCATCAACGCTGGTGCGGCCAGACTGGGGACCTGGGGGTGAAGGCGGGGAGGGGGGGCGGGCAGAGGGTGATCCAACCCTCCCCCGCCCTGCAGACTTCCCCTTCCCGTTCAGCTGGCTCAGCGGCTACCTGGCCATCCTCGTGGGCGCCGGCCTGACGTTCGTGCTCCAGAGCAGCAGCGTCTTCACCGCTGCCATCGTGCCACTCATGGGTGAGTGCAGAGGGGGCCCCCAGGGCCCTGGGGCGGGGGATGAGGACTTGGCCCTGGTGGAGACCCCCGGCTCCTGCAGGGGTTGGTGTGATCAGCTTGGAGCGGGCCTACCCCCTCTTCCTGGGCTCCAACATTGGCACCACCACCACAGCCCTGCTGGCTGCCCTGGCCAGTCCTGCGGACATGCTGCTCAGTGCGCTCCAGGTACCACCCTCCCTCACCTCTCCCTGCCCTCCGGCCTTCCCGCTCCACCCCAGGCCTGTGGCTTCCCCCTGGGCTCAGCCCCCTCCTGTCCAGCTCTGCAGCCTGGTTGGCACTCGCTGTCCTGGGACCCACATCTGGCTGCCAGGTCAGACCTGCAGCCCCACCTCCTGTAACCCTGGGGACCCTGTGGACATCTTTTGGACCCCCAGCCCTGCTCTTCCTCCCCTGGGACCAGGTCATTTCAAAGATACTATGGCCTCGGGGTGCCTGCTCTTCCTTCCTGAAAGCCCCTGCCCAACCTCCCTCGAGGAATCCCTGTCCTCAGCCCCACCCCGTGCTGCTGTGTTCCTTCAAGGGATCTCAAGCCCCCCTATCCCACCACCTCTTGGATGCACCCCCCCACCCGCACCTAAACCCAACAGGTCCCTGGACAGCATGCCATCTTCCTGCCAAAGCCCTACCACACCTGTGCTGGGTGCTCCCAGCTGCCCTTGCCCAGGATGCCTCCCTCTGGTCCCCTAGCTCTGTGGCCCACACTCAGTCCCATTTAACCCTGCTAAGTCTCTCTCTAAGTCACCCTTGCTGCAGTCCACTGTCCTGGCTCTGCTTTTGCTTTCCCTCCTCCACTGCCTCTGCCAAGATGCCCAGACAGGCGCAGCTCCTGAAAGCCCAGATCTTGCTGAGCTTCTGCCCACAAGCCCTCCCTACGACCCACCTGGATTTTTGCCTCTTCTCTGTCTACTCAGACCCTCTCAGTGCAGGGCCCTGGTCCACCCCCTCCAGGAAGCCCTCCGACTGCACCTTCCACACCGACTTCTCAAGGCCAGCAGCCCCCAGAGGGGGCTATGTTCCCTGCATGTGTGGCCATGCACCTCCTCCCCACAGGAGCCAAGCCAGAGCCCAGGGCTGGGTGGCCAAGACCACTTGTGGATATGCAGGAGTGAGGTCACTAAGCATGAGGTGTGGGCAAGCTAAGCCAGCACAGGAGAGCAGGTCCAGGAGGCCACTGGTGATGTAGCTAGCACACTGGGATGCTAGACTGGGATCCCACCCGTAAGTGTGTGGAGGGGGGAGGGGGGCACTACTAGAGGAGCATATCCATACCCTGCTGGAATCTGCCCTTCTAAGGGGACCCCTTGAGAACACAGGGACCTCAAACAGGCTTCCGACTTAGTATCCTTTTTGCCGGGGTAGGGGGTGGCTATGGGTCGGAGGAGGAAGAGCAGGTGTCCTGAGTAGCCAAAGGGGACCTGTGTGCCCTAGGACCCGGGCTCCTAACCCTGCCTGCCCTCTGGACTTCTAGGTTGCCCTCATCCACTTCTTTTTCAATCTGGCTGGCATCCTGCTGTGGTATGTGGTGCCTGTCCTGCGGTTGCCCATTCCGCTGGCCAAGCGCTTCGGGGATCTGACTGCCAACTACCGCTGGGTGGCCATTGCCTATTTGCTGCTCAGCTTCCTGCTGCTGCCCCTGGCTGCCTTCGGGCTCTCCCTGGCAGGGAGCACAGTGCTGGCTGCAGTCGGGGGACCCCTGGTGGGGCTTCTGCTCCTCATCGTCCTGGTCAATGTCCTGCAGCGGCACCGGCCAGCCTGGCTGCCCCGCCACCTCAGGTCCTGGGCCTGGCTCCCCATCTGGCTCCGTTCTCTGGAGCCCTGGGACCGCCTGGTGAGCGGCTGCTGCCCTTGCAAGGTCTGCAGCCCCCCTCAGGCCGCTGCCAAGGAGGCCCACTGCTATGAGAACCCTGAGGTCCTGGCCTCCCACCAGTTGTGAAGGGCGGGCACTCCCACTTCACCGACTCCTGGGTACCCCGGGGGATCCAGTAGAAGACTTGAGTCACCTGGTTTGCCTACTTTGCAAATAAACAAGGCTATGACTCAGGTGTGAGTGGTCTGCACTCCCCTTACTACAGAGGGCCCCTGATCATGCTCCAGGGTGAACTGGAGGTGAACCAGCTCCGGCTGTCCCCCAGGTGACACTTGGGACCCTCTACAGCCCGTGTGGGTGTGGGCACACACCTAATCCCAGAGTCCCAGGCTGTAACTCTGTTTCCCTCCTGAGCCTCTGGGGACCAAGTGGCGGCCAGTCTGGAGGATACAGACATTCCTCAGAAAGAATCTGTGGCTGGGACTGTTGGGTGAAGGATGGAGGAGTGGCCGGCTCCCACGCCCCACCACCCCCTGAGTGTGCGCCCTGGGAGCCAGGTGCCGGCAGCTCCTCCGAGAGCCAGCCTCATGGTTCCTGCAGGTGCCCAGGGCCTGAGGAGAGGATGAGCAAGGACCAGGAGGCCCCAGACCCCCACTCCCATACTGCCCCCCACGATGGGCAGGGCACAGGGCAGTGTCTGAGTAAGCAAAGGCTCAGGGATGCCGTGGCCCAGGAGACCAGGTGCCCAGTGCCCTTTCCTCCCCCTTCGCCTGCTCCCCACATGACCCACCTCCTGGTGGGTCCTGCCCGCACCTGGAGCCCCTGCCAGCATGCCACCCAAACCCCTTGGCTGTGAGGATTGTGAAGGTCAGCGGGTGGAGGGAGAGGCCGAGCACTGTCCCTCCACCTGGGGCTGGGGGTGCACTCCCCCAGGGGGCTCCTGCCCCCCCTGCCCCTCCCCTGAGGGGCACATGCCCACAGAGTAGAGGTGGAGGTAACATGGGTAGGAGTCTGGCCTGCTCCAGCTCTTCAGTGCTGCTATAGGCAGTCACCTCCTCCTTGTCTGGCACCGCCTCCCGGGGCCCTCCAGGTTTGCCCACCCAGCCCCAGTGTGGGGAGAGTGAATGCTCAGCAAGAACAGACCTGGGGAGCCTCAGGGCCAACGCATAAACAGTCCTGTCTTTCCACTCCCCTCAGAACTCCCAGCCCTCATTCCCCTCTGCCCGCCCCCCCCAAGCTTCCAGGCCTCTGAAGCCTGGGGTTCGCTGCTCACCAATGGAGGTAGCTTCCTGTTCTGGGGCTCTTGGGAGCAAGACTGGGGGCGGGCTCATACGTTCCAGCTTGTCCTCCACCCCCAAACCGCCTTCTGTGACCTCAGGACACTCCCAGGGGTGGACATCAGCTTTCTGGGCCCTCTGAGCTGGGCTGGACCTGGCTAGTGCCCTAGGGAGACATGCAGGAGCTCTCCCTCCCCGTGGTGGGGACATGGAGGGAGTGGGGGAAGCACCGCAGGCACCCCTCCTTCCGGGGCGGGTGAGGCTGCCCACAAAGGCTGACTGCGGGTCCTTTGAGGCCATGGACGAGTGTCTGCCTGCCGCCCCTGGCTGGCAGTAACGCACCCTCCCGCTGGGACCATGGCCACCGGTAAACAGAGCCTCCATTTGTGGATGCCTCCAACAGCTGCAGGCTGGGGCGGGGTGTGGGGGGGCAGGTGCCCAGCCCTCCCACAGCCCTGCCCAGGCCTCCGCATCCCTCCTGGCCACAGACCCGCCCTGCGCCGAAGCCCTCCTGCCCCACACAGCCCCACTTCTCCACATGGAGGCAGGGACAGCCTGGGCTCAGGGTGGGGGGGTCTGCAGGGCCTCCCCCACAAGCCTGTATAGCAGCTACCACCATGGTCCTTGGGCTCATGCCTCAGGGCCACAGGGAGACTTCCGTGGTCTTGCACTCAGTGTCTACCTCCTGGGGTCATGGTGGACAACCTGGTGTCTCTGAGCTCTAGGGCTCACACCTGGGCAGAAACACAGCCTCTGCTTTGTTGTTTACAAAGTAGGGGTGGCACACTGAAACGTGGGCACAGGCGCAGGAAGCGGGGCCGGGGATCTCAGGCCCCACAGCTTGGGGCAAGGGGGTGCGGGGGGGGGGGGCGCGGGGGGCCAGAGAAGCCTTTGACGAACTCCGAGAGCAGCCCTCCTGGACTCACTGGGGAACCTCTGAGCTGCTCCCTTCCTCCGCGGATCTCTGGATTCATGACTGCGGCAGAGCCGGGCCCAGCCCACGGCTGCCTGGGCAACTGAGCGAGTCTACGGGGCCCTGTGAGGGAACCCTGTGCACCTCGCCCGGCAGCCGGGTCCACCTTCCCGCACAGGCCGTGCTGACTCACCCTCCGGCCACTGCAGTCCTGGAGGAGCACAGCTGCAGACCACTGTGGGCCCGAGAACCCTGGGCTCTAGCCAGCACGCCGCCTGCTCCTACTTTCCCGCACACGTTCGCGGTCGCGGTTGCCGCATACCGCAGTTCCGAGCACCTGGGAGACAAGCCAGGGATGGGGTGGCGGCTCGCGGGCAAAACCAGAGTCTAGGGAGGCGCGGGCGGACACGGCTGACGCAGGGCTGCCCTTCGGGAGTTTAAGAGGGTCTAAGAACAGACTGCGAGTGCCCTTTTGAAAGACGGACCGAAAGTGCGACCACATGTTATATAACTGTGTTTCCTTATAGATTTCCCTCAGAGCACTGGGGAAACGCAAAAGCACTTGTCAGTGCAGGCGTGGCTGGGGCAGCGGGGCCCAGGGATCGGGGTCAGGGGCCCGCCCGCGTCTCCACGCCGCTCTGCGTGCTCCCGGGGCCGAGGCTCCCGGCAACCGGCGCGGCGCGGCGCCGTCTCCACAACAAGAGCGCGGCGACAGGGAGGGCCCCCGGGACGGCGGCCCCACGTGCTCCCTCACCTGACCGCGACCGGGCGGGCGAGCACGCGGACCGAGGACGGCAGCGGGGCAGCTACCCCCCTGTGCCCCCGGCCCGCGTCAGGCCACCCCCCCATCCCCTGGCCCCCGCAGCGCCCCCGCTCCCGCGCCGGCCCGTCGTTGGGTTCCTTAAGGCCACCGGGGCTGCAGAGCCGCCCCGCCCCGCCCTCCCCACCAGCCCGCGGGCCCTCCCCCGGAGGCCCCACCCCCCACGCCCGCGCGCGTCCCCGCGGCACTGCGGCGGTTACCAGGACGCCGGCCCTCGGTCGGCGTGCTCTGTGGGGCCAGCCAATGAGGGGGCAAATCAATCATTTGAAATACCCAATGGGCAGAGCACTGCAGCTCGAGGGCGGGGGTTCTGATAGGGAGAGCGGAGGCCGAGGCGGACCAATAAAGAGCGAGCGGCGTTGGGAAGGTGGGCGTTAGGCGGACGGATCGACGGGGAGCACAGCCAATCAAGCCGGGACGCCTGCCAGCCTCGTTCTGGCGGCCCAATAGGAGACTGGCGGGGGCGGGCGCGGCGGCTATATAAGCGTTGGCGGAGCGTCGGTTGTAGCAGTCTGCGCGCCCGTTCCTCGGCTTTTGCGTTCGTCCTTCCACCCGCGCCGCCGCCGCCGCCGCCATGAGGGAGATCGTGCACCTGCAGGCCGGCCAGTGCGGCAACCAGATCGGCGCCAAGGTGGGCAGGGGGGCTCCTGTGGCCCGGCGCGGGTCTCCCGGGCGGATAGGCGGGCGGCCGAGAAGATGGCGGCCGTAGGCGAGCGGGTGGGCGGGCGGCCCCCCGCATTGCGGGCCCGCGCTGGGTCGGGGCCGGGGTGGCGGCGTGGGCCCCCGGGGACGGACCTGGGCAGGCGCCGGCGGCGGCAGCGGCGTGGGGGGAGGGGAGGGCCGCGCCCATCCGGGGCGGGGCCGGCTCTGCCGGCGTGACTCAGCCCGGGCCCGGCCCGCCTGCGTCCCTCACAGTTCTGGGAGGTGATCAGCGACGAGCATGGCATCGATCCTACCGGCACTTACCATGGCGACAGCGATCTGCAGCTGGAGCGGATCAACGTGTACTACAACGAGGCCACCGGTGAGACACCACGCCCCTTTCTCAACTACTACTGCGTCCCCGCGGCTCTCCGCTCGCTCACGTCCCCCTCTCCCCTCCTAGGTGGCAAGTATGTGCCCCGCGCTGTGCTCGTGGACCTAGAGCCCGGCACCATGGACTCCGTGCGCTCGGGACCCTTCGGGCAAATATTCAGGCCAGACAACTTCGTTTTCGGTGAGCTGCGGGGTGGGGGCTTGGCAGCGGCATGATAGCCAGGAGGGCTCAAAGGTCAAGGGGTGCCCAAGGTCGCAGCCGGCAGCATCGCAGAGCTGAGGTCGTGATCCGTTCTGCCGCTGGAGTGGAAGCTAGATACTCTCCTTCCCTGTGTGGAGTCTCTGAATCTCCTTCTAAAGCGGCTTTGGGAGGAAGGCCCAGCTGTCCACCCGCAGGGAAGGAGCCGGCAGATGTAATCTCCCTGCTGTAACGTTGAGTTGGGAGGCAGGGGAGGCTGTGTTTGCAGTGCCTCTGTTCTTGAGAATTGGCGGGGGGGGGGGGACGGTGGGGAGGAGAGGATTTAAAGATAAGGTGTGTTGACCCTAACTTAAGTTTTAAAGGGGCCGGTCGTTGCTTTATCAGTTTTGGGGTCCGTTTGCTATACATGCAGATCAAGCCGTGTGTGTCCCGTCACACCGTGTCATTTGGGCTTTTTGGCATGGGTGACCAGTGGTGACCACATGCCCGGCAGAGAGTGACTGGCTGCCCTCTTACAGGTCAGAGTGGTGCTGGGAACAACTGGGCCAAGGGGCACTACACAGAAGGCGCAGAGCTGGTCGACTCGGTGCTGGATGTCGTGAGGAAGGAGGCTGAAAGCTGTGACTGCCTGCAGGGCTTCCAGCTGACCCACTCCCTGGGTGGGGGGACTGGGTCTGGGATGGGGACCCTCCTCATCAGCAAGATCCGGGAGGAGTACCCAGACAGGATCATGAACACATTCAGTGTGGTACCCTCGCCCAAGGTATCGGACACAGTGGTGGAGCCCTATAACGCCACCCTCTCGGTCCACCAGCTGGTAGAAAACACAGACGAAACCTATTGCATTGATAACGAGGCTCTCTATGATATCTGCTTCAGAACCCTAAAACTGACCACACCTACCTATGGGGACCTCAACCACCTGGTGTCTGCCACCATGAGTGGGGTCACCACCTGCCTGCGCTTTCCTGGCCAGCTCAATGCTGACCTGCGCAAGCTGGCTGTCAATATGGTCCCCTTCCCCCGCCTGCACTTCTTCATGCCCGGCTTCGCCCCACTGACCAGCCGAGGTAGCCAGCAGTACCGGGCCCTGACGGTGCCCGAGCTCACCCAGCAGATGTTTGATGCTAAGAACATGATGGCTGCCTGTGACCCCCGCCATGGCCGCTACCTGACTGTGGCCGCAGTATTCAGGGGCCGCATGTCCATGAAGGAGGTGGACGAGCAGATGCTGAACGTCCAAAACAAGAACAGCAGCTATTTCGTCGAGTGGATCCCCAACAACGTGAAAACAGCTGTCTGTGACATCCCACCCCGGGGGCTAAAGATGTCTGCCACCTTCATCGGCAACAGCACAGCCATCCAGGAGCTGTTCAAGCGCATCTCAGAGCAGTTCACGGCCATGTTCCGGCGCAAGGCCTTCCTACACTGGTACACGGGTGAGGGCATGGACGAGATGGAGTTCACAGAGGCCGAGAGCAACATGAATGACCTGGTGTCTGAGTACCAGCAGTACCAGGATGCCACGGCCGAGGAAGAGGGGGAGTTCGAGGAGGAGGCGGAGGAGGAGGTGGCCTAGAGCTGATACCTGGTAAAGCGCGTGGAAGCTGTGTGAACTCTTTATTCGCTCACAACCTGTTCTCTGATAGCCGTGTCTCTGTGTGCACTCGCTCTTTTTCCTGTCTGGACGTCACATGCTGTACAGATGCCACCATTAAAGCATTTTCATAGTGTCTGGTGTTGCCTCTCCATTTCCTTCTGATAGGCCCTGCGGGTACTGTTGCCAAATGTCATTGCGTAGTTGTCTTGCATGGCTACAAGGGACAGTGTGCAGCTGAGCCCCTGGCCTTGCCACATGCCCAGAGTAGGGGTTAGCACAGGCTTCACAGGAGCTGGGGTTGCCCTGGGCACCTGCTTCCTGCCCGGCTTGACTATGAAGTTCTGGAGGGCCACTATGGTCTGGGGGTACAGCATGCGCAGAGGGGATCCCAGGCACCCAACTCTTCCCCAGAGTGGCCTGGTCACTGTGACTTTATCTAGGAGGTGGATGAGGGAGTGATCCACTGTGTACTCACATGGTATGAACCCCATGTAGAAAGGGATCAGGCCCTGGCTGCTATAGATGGTGTTGCTGGGCCAGTGTGTTCTGGGAAGCCTCTCACCCAGGGCACAGATGGGGTTTCTGAAGAGGAACTGTGGAAACAGGTGCTGACACAAGCTGCCTTCCTCAGCTCATAAAGGTAGGTCGTGGTGAGGACTGGGCAGCTGTTCTGATCTGTGGTTAAGGCTTGGGGTGGGGGTGGGGGGTCTTACCCACTCCCCACAGTGTTCCAGAGCAGGGAACTTTGGCCCCGACTAGAGAACCGAGGTGGGTGCAGAGGAGCGGGGGAGCCTCTGGCTTCCCTCCAGGGAAGCCAGCTGAGCCTTAGCTGTGCTCCTACCTGCCCTGAGGCAGATGCCACTGTGCAGACCATGCTGGGCATTTGGGAACAGGCCCTGGTGTGGTGGTGTCCTACCTGGTTCTTGTCAAATTCATCCATAGCCTGTGTGACACCCTCGCGGTAATTGACCCCCATCACCCAGGCAAACTGAGGGACGAAGCCAGCGTAGCCTAGGGGAGGGAAGTGGTCAGGGTCCTACCCCAGGTCCCCTCCCATCTCCGCTAGGTGTACCCACACTCTAGGAAACAGTGGGCAGGGCCGGGGCAAGCCCTCCTCACTTGTTCTCCCTCATCCTCCTGGGCCCCTGGAGCCTTGCTGGACTGTTTGGGGGTGGTGAGTTCACACTCAGACGCAGGGCTCCCACCTGAAATGGCCTTGCGTTGGATCAGGTTGGGGTGGTCCAGCTGGGGCAGCCTGTGGAACCTGCCCACATCCAGGGTCTCCTGCTGGTGAGCTGGGGGTGGGTGGTACTCCTTCCTGCAATGGTACAGCTGCGGTGGGAAGGGTCAAGTCACTGCCTCAGCGGCCCCACTGGGCCCAGCTGGGGTGAGGCTTAGTCCCAGCACCTCTCCCAGTTACCTGGTCCTGCCCAGGGGTCTCGTGGACAGGGGAGGTGCTCCGCAGGCCTGGGTGTCCAAAGTTTCTGGAGTCCCCCTTCCTGCCTGGTGGGCACGGGGGATAGGGGGGGTAGGGCATGAAGCCCGCAGGCAGGAGGACCTGCCTGGATATATTCTCTACTCCTGGTGGCCCCTTCTGAGCATCTACCTCCTGGGGTGGGAACCGGCCTAGGATCTCAAACTTCTTGTAGGGCTTCATACCTGTACGGACAGGGTGGGTATGAGTGACAAAAGGCAGGAGGGTGAACTGGGGCAGGCAAGGCTGGTGGGCGGGCGGCTTACCGGTGTAGTGGGGGATGTAGGGCTCAGTCAGGTCACGGCAGGGGATTGAAGGTGGCTTGGGCTTGCTGAAGTCCTCAATGAATTTGGGCTCGGATATTGGGGACAGCACAGAGCAGGAGCTCTTCTGCACACCAGGGTCTGTGAGCAGCTGAGCAGTGGTGCGCCCATAGGTGTTCCCCACCTGGTAGCGCAGTTGCGGATAGAAGCCAGCATAGCTGTGGAGGGAAGAGGTAGAGTAGGTGGGGCCCCTGTGAGCAGGGTGTGGACGCGGCCTGCTGGCCATAGGCAAAGTACCTAACCTCACCTACAGAATGGTGGTCCTGGGACACCTGCCTTCTGAGGTGCACAGGGCTTGAATGGGAGGCACGAGGCACTGAGAACAGGCCTGGCCCAGAACAGATGCACGGTCGTCCTTACCACCAGATTGCCTTCTACTTTCTTTCCAGCTGGCCTCAGGCAAGGAGGCTGAGAATGAGGGGACAGGGATCTCTGCCCCCTGAAGCGCTTACGGGGATGGTGACTGGGTCCAGGCCTGGACCGTGGCACAGCCCAACCTACAAAGGTGGTCCCTCTGGGCATTGCAGGAACTTGGCCTGGACTTTTGCCACCCACGAGGCCAGGAACCAACTGTATGGGACCAGGATTTGAGAGGCAGGTGGGAGGGCTGCTGGTAGGAGGCAATGGCTGAGGTGTCATTTATTTTTTTTTTAAAGATTTTATTTGGGCAGCCCGGTGGCTCAGCGGTTTAGCGCCGCCTTTGGCCCAGGGCCTGATCCTGGAGTCTCTGGATCGAGTCCCATGTTGGGCTCCCTTCATGGAGCCTGCTTCTCCCTCTGCCTGTCTCTCTCTCTCTCTCTCTCTCTCTCTCTGTTTCTCATGAATAAATAAAATATTTTAAAAAATAAAGATTTTATTTATTCATGAGAGACAGGAAGAGAGAGAAGGAGGTGGAGACATAGGCAGAGGGAGAAGCAGGCTCCATGCAGGAAGCCCGATGTGGGACTCCATCCCAGGACTCTGGGATCACACCCTGAGCCAAAGGCAGACACTGAACCACTGAGCCACCCAGGCATCCCATCATTTAGAGACAGAAGGGGAGGTAGTGGTGGGGCCTGCATGATCACCCAGGCAGTGCAAATTGTTTTCTTTCGAAAAACCTGCCAAAGCAAATGTGGAATTACTACTTTGAGAGATAAGCAGGGCTGGAGCGCAAAGGGCAGGGGTCGTCTTCTGTGTCACCTGGCCTTGCGTTTCCCCTAGAACTACTGTGAAGAGCTAGGTTAGCCTCCCTTCCAGCCTTCCTTCCTGCCCTTGGGTGTGTGTGTGTGTGTGTGTGTGTGCACGTAGGTGTGCTCATACACTTCCCATGGGGCTC
Organism: Vulpes vulpes; assembly: GCF_048418805.1. Lineage (NCBI taxonomy): Eukaryota > Metazoa > Chordata > Mammalia > Carnivora > Canidae > Vulpes > Vulpes vulpes. The sequence continues at coordinate 48,277,914 of NC_132781.1, read as the reverse complement.
GTTTTAGTTCAGCCTCTACGTTAGGGGTACCCAACCTGGCAGGCCTGGTGCCCCCACCATCCACCTGCTCCAGTGGCTTATGTCTTGAAGACATGTGGCAACCCTCTGGGGCATCTGGGGTTTATCCCGTTGCTGGGCCATCCCCCGGTTTCTGCTCATCATAGGCCTGTTGGCCATCGGGTGGGGCTCTTGGTGCAGTGCTGGCAGGGAGGGCACCCTGCCCTAGCATCCAGACCTAGCCCCGCTCCCCCAGCCTCCTCCTCCGCTCCCCCAGCCTCACCCAGGGATGTAATGAGGTTCTGGCGTGAAGAGACCGTGTTTCTGAGTAGCTGTCATCTTGTCTCAACAGCACCTTTGATGGCTCCAGCCCCTTTCAGCGTCTGACTCCCTTCCCTGAGAGGAGTCCCTGTTGCCTGGAAACCATTGTGAAGGGGCCTGCCATTGTTGGGGCCTTCCTGGTCCAGGACCGTTCCTTAACCCTGTGAGTGCTCCCATTTTACAGGTGGAACACCCAGGCCCAGACAGGCAGCACTCTGAGGGCCTCAGAGCTCAGAGCAGGGGACAGCCATGTTGGCCTTGCCAGGAAGGGTGGGGTGGCATTGAGCCTGGACTCTTGCTACCCCCAGGAGGCCAGTAGCCAACTGAGCCCCTTCCTCAGACCAGAGGCCCTGGAAGCTTCTCAGGCATCATGGGAGGCCTCACTGGGGAGGTGTCTAAGCTCTGTTGGGACTCTGTCCTGGAGAGTCTTTCTGCTGGAACTGAGGTCTATTTTCCATCTTAACACCTGATTTAATTATTATTTTTTTGTATGGGAATGACTTTCTAACGATAAAAACAAACGTATTGAAGGAAAAAAATGAGCAGATTCTATTACACGTCAAAAAAAAAAAAACATGACAGATACTCAAAGGCAGACTACAAGCTGGGAAAAAAGATTGCAACACGTGTTAGGGAGAGATACACTATCAGTGTCAAAACTTCACAGAAACAAGACCAATTAACACCATGGTAGAGAAATCCACATCATGTGAGCGTCTTAAGAACCCACGGGCAGGAAGCACAGGGACACAAGGTTGACACATGCCAATGATGGAGGTGTTGGATGCCCCCCGAAAACAGCTGGTGAGTATGTGTCCAGTCCTCAGTGGATGTCACGTACTTGGACAGGGCTCTTCGCTCATAAGCACCTACCAGAAGGAAATGATGGACATCGACCTGAGGACACCTGTGCCATTTCAGCCATCAGAGTAAGACTTGTTACAGGGAGAGATCAGGGCTACAGAGAGTGACAAGGACTTGGCTACCAAAGCTGCACCTGCAGCCACATCAGTGATGCCCTTGGAGAACACTGTGTGGCAAGGGAGGGGGCCCAGAGCACAGGCCGCAAGCCCCTCACCCTAATGAAACGTGTGTCACAAAGCAAGTTTCCCTCTGTCTCTCCATCCACCCATCTGGAGCTCCTCCGGAGGCCAGAGTCAGTGCTGGATGGGAGGGATCTGGAGAGAAAGAGACTTGGTTGGGGTGGGGTGGGTCTGGAGGATGGGACGTTTTTGAATGGGCCCTGCCTGTGTGGATTAGGTCAGGACCAGGGCTAGGACTGGCAGGCTGGTGAGTGGCAGAGGGCATAGCAAGGGCTCTGGTGCCCAGTGGGCTCTGTCATTTGGGCTTATGATTCCTTCACGTTTCCACCTGGGCAGCCCCTTCATCTGTGACACCTTACAGCCTCTGGGATCCTCCTAAGTGGAAAACAGGCCTCCATACCTCAGCCCTGCCTGGACCCCCAGGCAGCTCCAAAGACCCTCTGGTCAGCATGGTCCACCCAGAACCACCTTCCAATGATTTGCTTTTCTAAAGGGTGGGTTTCCAGCAGGAGCTCCGCCCCCTCCAGGGAGTTTCCTTGGACCCATCCCTACCTCCGCCCCACTCTCCTCATTCTGGATGGCCCTGCACAGCTGGGCACCCCATAGCAGCCACTCTTCTCATTCCTGTGCAGAGGCCTAAGTCCTCCCAAAGCCCTGCTCAAGTGGACCCTGGCCCTCCAGAGGACACCAGATTCTAAGAGAGGAGGGGGGTTGGGATAAACAAGGGGAGAAGAGGCCAAGCCAGAAGTCACTGGGGGATGTGAGGGGTCCTCTTGGCCAAGGCTGACACCACAGCAACCCATCCCACAGGCCAGGGGTGGGTGGCCCCTTGTAACAGCTCCTCCCAGGGCTGGACAATGCACCTTTCCCAGGGAGTCCCCGGCAACCGAGGCAGGGGGTGCCCATGACTGGCTAGTGAGGTCACAGAGCTCTGAGGTGTCCCTTGGGAAAGGAGCCAGATACTTTGACAATGAATTTTGACCAGAAAGCTGTGAAATTCCTGGCAAATTTTTACATCAATGGAGGCCAACACTGGACCCATGGCCCCCTGAGGCAGAGGCCACTTGTGCCAGCCCAGTAACTTCCCAGGGGGCTGGGTGCGCTGGAGGGGCAGCTCAGATGGGGTGGCCACTGGGCTGGCCGTGCAGCGCTGCTCTGTCTCCCTGGCAGGCCCAAGGCCACTGTACTGTTGTGGGCTCCCCAGCCAGAGGCCGCCTGGGAGGCCATGTGGCCCATAGGGGTGCAGGAGCTCCAGGCCCACTGCAGGGTGCCGGTGGGGCCCGTCCACATCCACGAGTGCCCTCCTATCTGCACCCAGGACCTGAGGGAGCTGTGTGAGTCAGGGTCCTGCTAGCAGGGGTGGGGAGGCGCCTGCTGAGTCCCCAGGCCCAGAGCTTGCTTCCTGCCAGGGCTGGAGCGACGTCCACCCATCGTGACCGACCTGCAGGTCCCCGGTCCCACCAAGTACCGGGTGCCCAACGCTTCCGTCCGCGAGTGCTCCCCACACCCCTGCTTCAGCATCGGCCGCCGGCACCCCGGCCGCGGTGCGTGCCCCTCTCTGAGCCCCCCGCCGCCAGCCCCCTGTCCCGGGAGTGGGTCCCCCCCTCCCGGCCGCCAGCCTGCGCTCCCTCCCCAACCACGCCGCTGCTCCAGCAGAGGGTGGTGGTCGCAGGGCGTGGCAGACCCTGTGGTTCCAAAGCGAAAGCCCCTTCACACAGAAGGCTGATTTCAACCAGGAGCAAAAGGTGGAGGGTCAGCCCCGCAAGTCCCTGGAGGGGCTCGGGGCGGGGCCCGGAGGGCTGGAGGAGGCGGTGCGGCCTGGGGGCGGGGCTGAAGGAGGGGCTCGGGGGCGGGGCAGAAGAGGGACTCGGGGGCGGGGCCGGGGCGGGGTCTGCAGGGGGTTGGAGGAGGGGGCCCGGGACTGGCGGAAAGGCAGCCTGGTAGGGGCTGGCGGGGCCTGCAGCAGCCTCTCTCCCAGTAGTGGCCATCGCCCGCGGATTACCGGCCGCTCAGCCGGCCTGCCTGCCCGGCCTTCAGCTTTGGGGGTCCCCGCCCCGCCTCCAAGGCCCTTGAGGCCCCCTCCGGCCGGGGGTTGCTGCGGACTGAGGGTGCGGGGATCCGTGCCCAGCCGCCGCTTGCCCCGGAGGCCAGGAAGCTCCCCAGCCCTAGCCCCAACACCTACAACATCATTCCTGGGTGCCATCTGCGGAGTCCCCGCCCCCCCGCCTTCTCCATGAGCCGCTCACCTGCGTTCACCGCCTGGGTCATCTCCCGTAAGGAGGCCTCTGAGGGAGGAGGCCAGGCCAGGCCAGGGGCGGGGGTGCGGGCTCCGCCCGTTGGCAGCTGGGAACTGTTTGGCAGCTGGCTCCCACCCTGTCTCTGCAGCCCGCTCTCCGGGTCCGGCTGCCTACCACGTGGAGGATTGCTATGACTCGCGCTTCCCCTCAGCGCCTGGAGTGGTGATCCAGGGTGTCCGAAGATCCAAGCGCCACGACACAGGACCCTTCTGCACGTTGTAGCACCTGCTGGGCACAGCCCTGGGCTCCCTGGGGGCCTTCCCAGGCATCCCTGTGGAACTCTGGGCCTCCAACCTGGCCTTCTGACTCCTTGGGCACCTCTGATCCACCCTTCTGGCTGGCTAATCCTTCTGTGAGCCATGGACATCGAGAGGGTCCCAGCTGGAAGCCCCCACCTGCCCACTCCCTTGCCATACAGAGATGCTGTTGGTTCTTCCCAACTCTGTTGTGCGCCTGACTGGTGAGCTGTCCCACAGATGTAGGCTGCTGCCAACCTGCCATGTTTGGCTTTCCTTGGCCAGGGGTCTCCCTCTGCTTCCCCCTTGGTGCTCTCCTTTCTAGGATGAGTAGAGGGGCAGCCTGGGACTTCCTGGCTGGGGACAGAATGGGAGGGGGCCCTGTGGGCAATATAGGACACCCCCACCTAGCTGTGCTACCCTGGGGACTGGTCCAGCTGCCATCTTGAGGTGAGGTCAGCCTGCCCAGTCACTGGGAAGAGCCCAGAGGACCAGCTTGTCAGGGCCTGGCTGCACTTCTTCAGCTCCTGCCCAAGGACCTATGAACTTGCCCAGGGCCATGTAGGTCATGCCACAGCCAACAGACTTCCTGGGCCTTCACTTGCTAGGGCCCTATCCCTACCCACAGCAACACCCTGCCTTTCTACCCAGGGGTTGTCACCAAGATTGTCTCCCTCCGGGGGCTGCACATGCGGTTTGGTGGTGGCTCCTATCACTGCACCAGTTTCTCCAGAGGTCCTCCCTGGGCCACCCATATCCTGGGCCAGAGCTTGACCCCTTCAAAAAGGCAGTGAGTGCCACAACACCTGCTGTGATGTGGACATCATCCCATTCTGCAGGGAGGCCAAGGCCCAGGGAGTCTGAGTGTAATGTACTGTGACCTCTTCTAGGGCTGAACCATTGGGGGGGTCGAGCTCCAGCACCCCTGGGAACCAGAGCAGTGGCATGGCAGATGGCCGTCCTTAGGTCTTGGGCTGATCAGCTCAGCCAGCAGGCAACAGAGACAAAGCTGTAGAAGCCTTGTCCTTGGGGGCTTGGCTCATGGGGAAAGGGGGTGGGGAGCAGGAGCTCTGCTCACAGTGGCCCCGCTAGCAACTCCTAGGGTTCCAAGTCAGGAGTGGGACCAGCAGGAAGGATGGAGCAAACCCCTCCAGCTGGGCTGACAAGGGAGGACTTCCTGGAGGAGTCAGTGGCAGAAGTGACTTTTAAAGATGATCAAGGGCAGCCCTGGTGGCCCAGCAGTTTAGCACTGCCTTTAGCCCAGGGCGTGATCCTGGAGACCCAGGATTGAGTCCCATGTCGGGCTCCCTGCATGGAACTTGCTTCTCCCTCTGCCTGTGTCTTTGCTTCTCTCTCTCCTTCTCTCTCTGTGTGTCTCTCATGAATAAATAAATAAAAATCTTTTAAAAAAATAAAAAATAAAGATGACGAAGAGTTTTCCAGCCGGTAGGAAGGGAATTTCTGGCAGGATAAACCTCAGAAGCCAAGGCACACAAATAAGGGTGTGATGTTTGGTGTGGCAAAACTTGGGAGGATACAGGGCTGTTTATGGAAGGAGGTGAGCTGGTGAGGTGAGAGGCTGCAGAGGGCTGAATGCTGGGTCCAGGGGCTTGCACTCTCAGCAATGAGGAGCCCGTGGATGGTGCAGACCAGGCAGTGCCCACTGACCGTGTAGGAGCTTCTTGCACGGCAAGGGATAGGGGGCACCATGAAACCTCAGATTTGAGTTCGTGGTGTGCCAGGATGCATAGGTCAACCTGAGGGCCTACCACCTTGGATTAGCTTGGGGGTTTGGTGCTCACGGGGGTGAAAGAGGGTGCCTGTCCTAGGTCACGATTCCACTTTGTCCCAAGGTCTCTGCTAGGCGCTTCAGGAAGCACACTTAAGAGTAGTTTTCACAACACCCCTGTGCTGTGAGCTTCATTCTGTCCCCGTCCCTGTCCCAGTTCAGGGGGAGAGAGGATTGAGCATCTGGTGAGGCCCCAGGGCAGGGAGCCTCATTTTCTTGAAGCAAAAAAATACTCTCAGTGTCAGAGGCTGCTGTGAGGTAAGCCACAGGATTTTTCGTGATCCTGGAGACCTGGGATCCAGTCCCACATCAGGCTCCCTGCATGGAGTCTGCTTCTCCCTTTGCCTGTGTCTCTGCCTCTCTGTGTGTCTCTCATGAATAAATAAATAAAATCTTAAAAAAAAAAAAGTAAAGTATACTTGGTCAAAATGATTAGTTTTGAAATTCATAAAGGAGGCCTAGCCCGCGGGCAGCACCCCTTCCGCGGTTCACCCATCCCCAGGTGCTCTGCAGCACCCCGCTATGCCCCCTCAGAAGAACCTTATCTAGAGGGTAAGCTCACAGGCCGCGCAAGCCGCAGGGCAGGCTGGAGCCACCGGGGGGTCTGGGGGCGGGGCCCTCGTCCACAGCCCGCTCTCCGGAACCTCTGCGCGGCGGCGGCGGCGTTTCCGGGGGACCGGTAGGAGCGCGGACGGGCTGCGCCAGACGGAAGTGGGCGGCTGCGGTGCCGGCGGAGCAGCGCCGCGGGCGGGACCTGGCCGAGCTGGAGGGTGCCGGGGAGCGGGGCTCGGGTGGCCCCCGAGGCCCGAGCGAGCGGACTCCTGGGGGGTCTGCGGCGGCCGCGGCGGCACCGGGAGAGCGCGGCGGGGATGGGGCGCCGAGCCGGGCGGGGGCCGCGGCCTCGGCCATGTTCGCGGGGCTGCAGGACCTGGGCGTGGCCAACGGCGAGGACCTGAAGGAGACGCTGACCAACTGCACCGAGCCGCTCAAGGCCATCGAGCAGTTCCAGGTGGGGCCCCTTCGTTGCTGCTCCCCGATGGAGGAGCCGGGGGTTCTGCGCCCTGCGGACGGATTCTGTCCGGGTCACAGCCAGGGCTGCCGGCCACGTCCTCGCCCCTGCCTCTCCGGCTGCTGGTCTGGCGCGGCTGCTCCTGTGGTGCCTGTGGCCGCCCCCCCCCCCCCCACAGAGGCCGCCCCCCGACCCCGCCCCCCGCCCCGACCGCATCAGCCCCTCCACTCCCCCAGCTCAGCCTCCCGCCCCCCTTACCCCCAAGCTGCCCCCCGACCCCCCAGGCCGTCCCCCGCAGCCCCCCCGCCCCGTCGACACCAGCCCCTGACCCCCCAGCCCAGGCTGCCCCCCGACCCCCACCCAGGCCGCCTCTCCCATTCCCCCAGCCACGTCCCCGCGCACAAAGGCCCTCTGTCTCCTCAGACCGAGAATGGCGTGCTGCTGCCCTCCCTGCAGTCCGCCCTGCCCTTCTTGGACCTGCACGGGACGCCGCGGCTGGAGTTCCACCAGTCTGTGTTCGACGAGCTCCGGGACAAGCTGCTGGAGCGCGTGTCAGCCATTGCATCCGAGGGGAAGGCAGAGGAGAGGTGGGTGGGTAACCCCACCCTGCAAAGTGAGCGTCCCTCTGGTCACCCCAGCTGTAAGAGGGGGGTCCTGCCTGTGGAGCCCCATCTGCTCAGCTGTCAGCTGTCCAGGGACAAGTGGGCAGCTGTTTCCCCATGGAACCTGTGATGCTGCCTCAGAAAGTGGGTCTTTCCAGGTACAAGAAACTGGAAGACCTTCTGGAAAAGAGCTTTTCTCTGGTGAAGATGCCATCCCTGCAGCCAGTGGTGATGTGCGTCATGAAACATCTGCCCAAGGTAAGAACCATGGGCGACATGTCCAGGGCACGCTCTGCCTGGCGCCCTTGCTTGGGGGTGGAGCATGCCCTGGATCCGGGGTAGGTGGGCATCTTAGTGCTGGGGAGGGCTCCCGAGCTGCCTGCCCCACGAATGACTCTGGGGCACATCCTCTGAGTCACACAGATGGAAGATTGGCAGGTCATTTGGGTTGTGGGACCCATGGTGACTTGGCAAGAACTGTTTGCATTCAGCTTGCTGCCTGCATCTGTGGGTCACGTCTCAGGTGCCCTGCTGGTGGTCTCTACTGGGCAGCCAAGGCCTGCTGCCCTAGCTTAAGGGAAGCTCACGGATGGTCTGGAGCTCACGGTGCAGCTCTGGGCCGGGTGCAGCTCACAAATGGTCTGTGTGGTCGGGTAGGTTCCTGAGAAAAAGCTGAAGCTGGTGATGGCAGACAAGGAGCTGTACCGCGCCTGCGCGGTGGAGGTGAAGCGGCAGATCTGGCAGGACAACCAGGCGCTATTTGGGGACGAAGTGTCCCCGCTGCTGAAGCAGTACATCTTGGAGAAGGAGAGCGCGCTCTTCAGCACTGAGCTCTCCGTCCTGCACAACTTCTTCAGTCCCTCCCCAAAGGCGAGGCGCCAGGGCGAGGTGAGGCGGGGGCACCCTGACCACCCCTCCTCACCCCTCTGCCTATTTCACAGGGTTCTGCTCCTGAGATGGGTGGGCTTGGCTGCAGGGCTGGCCCGGGAGCTGTGGGATGTAAGCCTCTGGTGGTGGGTCTCTGGTTGGTGTACGTGGTGCTAGGTGACTCGGCAGGCCTTTCTGGTTTTCTGGTTTTCATCGTGTCTTCTTTTCGTCTGGGAAATTTTTTTTAAGATTTTTTTTTTTTTTTTAAGTTTTTATTTATTCATGAGAATGACACAGAGAGAGAGAGAGAGAGAGAGAGAGAGAGAGGCAGAGACAGGCAGAGGGAGAAACAGGCTCCATGTGGGGAGGCCGATGTGGGACTCAATCCTGGGACTCCAAGAGCATGCCCTGGGCTGAAGGCAAGTACTAAACCGCTGAGCCACCCAGGTGTCCCAAGTTTTGTTTTTTGTTTTTTTTTTTGTTTTTTTTTTTTTTTAAGATTTTATCCATTTATTCATGAGAGGCACAGAGAGGCAGAGGCACAGGCAGAGGGAGAAGGAGGTTCCCTGTGGGGAGTGCAACGTGGGACTGATCACACCCTGAGCTGAAGGCAGACGCTTAACCACTGAACCACTCAGGCGTCCCTTTTTTTATGATCTTATTTTTAAGTCATCCTTACGCCCAGCATGGGGCTTGAATTCACAATCTCAAGATTAAGAGATGGATGTTCTACTGACTGAGCGGGCCAGGCACCCTCTCCTCCCCGCTCCTCCCCTCCCTTCCCTTCCCTTCCTCAACTTGAGTGACCCCAGAGGTTGGGGTATTTGCCTGGGGCACCCACAGTTTGTAGGGAGCAAACACTACAGAGTGAATGTCACGTGCTGGTGACCAGAGCTCAAGAGGTGGACAAGGGCTGCAGAGACCTGAGGTCACAGAGCAAGGTGAGGCAGGGCTGGGAATGAAGAGGAGCCAGGCCGGGGTGTGAGCCCGGGCTCAGCAGAGGAGCAGGCTGATGGTCTGGGAGAGGCTTCTGTGGTTGGAGCGAGAGCAGATGGGCAAGTAGGTGGGGGATGAGCTCAGGAGGGCTGGAGGCCACTGTGCTTTTCCCAGTGAGTTGGGGGTCCCTGAAGTCCCCTGACTTGCTCCAGCATGACAGCTTAACGGAGGATGACGGTGATGGTGGCAAGCCAACCGCATCCTGGTTGAGTGTCACTGGGTGTTTTGTTGGTTCTTGGCTTTCTCACCTGGGGTCTTGTGCTTGGTTTTTGATGTGGAATCTGACCTAATGTTTTCTCCCAGGACCTGGCCAGTGATTGTAGTACTAGTTCCTGCCTGTGGTCTCTTGCCTCCTAAGCCAGGGTCCCCCTTTGGGGCCTGAGTCCTTCCTGCTGTGTGACCTGCACCACTGCAGGAGGAGAGTGCTATGGCAGGTTCACGTGTCACTCATGGTCCTCAGGGTGTGGCTCAGGCCCGGGGGCCATGGCTCTGTGCCCAGCTGGGCTGTGGTCAGGGCAGGCATGTGGCAGCTCTCGTCCACACTGGAGGTACCCACTGGGTGGGTGCTGAGATGCAGGCTGGGCTCCAGGTCCGCTCTGTACATCAGGTCCCTGAGGCCTGCTAAAGAGGCCTTGCCCAGAGCCCTTGAGGTGGCCTGTCCCATGCTCACTATTTCTGCCATCCCTGCTCGTCTTTGCACTCAATGTCCAGCCTGGTGCTGTTGGGGTGCTATGGGGTCCACTGCCTTAGGTTGTCCTGTGCATTCTTTGCACCATTAGAGCAAGAGGTCCCGCTCTTGTGCACAGCCAATGTGCAGTGAGCAGCATTCCCTCATGCTGGCTGTGGCGCTGCGGCAGGAATTTTCTGCGTGGGGTGTGGGTTACAGAGGTGGGTGGTCCCTGCCGAGGAATGAGGGCAGGGTGTGAGGTTGCCACAGGGCTTCAAGCTTTGGGAAAATCCAGGGAGTGAGGTGGCCCAGGCTGGGCTTTAGATAGTAGTGAGGTCTTGACTGTGTAGCCGGTGTCCGTCATATGGGCCTGAGTATCCTTGTTCCACCTGAGTATCCACGGGTCAGGCAGGTGGCAGACCTCCTGGGCGGCTCTGAGGAGTCAGGGTCCCAGGCCCGGGGCCTTTGAAAGAAGCTGGGGGATCTGATGTGGGCTTACTTTCCTTCAGAACCAGAAATGCCACCACCTGACACAGAGAAGGCGTCTTGTGAGAGAGGATGCTCTTAATGCCAAACAAGTAGAAGGGCTGAGTGTGGGGATAGGGCAGTGCTGCCCCTGGGGCTGTTGGTGACACTGTGGCGTGGGGTCCTACCCCCCAGGTGGTTCAGAAGCTGACACAAATGGTGGGGAAGAACGTGAAGCTGTACGACATGGTGCTGCAGTTCCTGCGGACCCTCTTCCTGCGGACACGGAACGTGCACTACTGTACCCTGCGGGCTGAGCTACTCATGTCCCTGCACGAGCTGGACGTTGGCGACATCTGCTCTGTGGACCCCTGCCACAAGGTGGCAGCCTCATGTACCCCCCTCCCCCGCACCCAGCCCCTGCCCCTGCCCCACCTCTGCCCACCAGGCTCAGGGTGGGGCTCCTGAGTCAGAGCCACCTGTACCTCCCTTACTTGCCTGCCCTATTTCTTCCCCTGCTCCAGAGTCCTTGGGTGCTGTGCTCCAGGGATGGTGCTTTCCGCACCGCCCTTGTCCCCTGTGTGGGTGTAGTGCAGCCTGTGACATCTGTGGTGTCAGGGTGAGACTGGTCCCTGCCCCGATGACAGGTCCCCAGAGAGGCACAAACATCTCCGTGGACCACCTGGCCCGTTGGGCATGTGACCATGCGAGGCATTGGGTCCTGTTGCTCATATGAGGCTTGGGCACGGGTCTTGCCTGAGCAGTGACTACAAGTGCCGCCTAGAGGCCATGGCCTCTGGTTACGTCATGACTGTGCTTCCTCTCCGCAGTTTACCTGGTGCCTGGACGCCTGCATTCGTGAGCGGTTTGTGGATAGCAAGAGGGCCCGGGAGCTGCAGGGATTTCTGGATGGAGTGAAGAAGGGGCAGGAGCAGGTCCTGGGGTAAGCACTTGCATTTTGCAGGAGCCCCCAGGGTTCTGTCCACAGCTGTCTGGACAAGCAGGCCGTGTCCATAGTTTAATATGCTTTAGAACTGCCTGGCACTTGTGCGCACGGCAGAGAGACCTGGCTGCTGGGGCTGAGGCTGTCAGAGTTTGGGGTGATCTGGGGCCTGGGCTGGGGCTCTGCTGTGTGCAGTAATTGGGGCCTGTCCCAGGGGCCATGGTGCTGGTGGGATCTGGCTCCCAGCATTGCCTTCTCTCTGTGACTATCTCTGTGGGATCCTGGATGAGCTTACAGAATCAGGGTCGGGTTTTCAGAACCAAAACAGGAGCTTAATTTATTTGTAATTTTTATTTTTCTTTATTTAAAAACATTTTAAAACTTACTCATTTGAGAGAGCACAAGTAGGAGGAGCAGAGGGAACGGGAGAAGCAGACTCCTCGCTGAGTAGGGAGTCTGACATGGGACTCGATTCCAGGACCCTGGATCATGATCTGAGCTGAAGGCAGATGCCCAACTGACAGCTACCCAGGAGCCCTGAGAGCTTAATTTTTTAAAAAACCTTTTTGGCTTTTCACTGTTTTGAGTAAGTTAAAGATAAGTTATGAACAGCAAAGTTGTTTTTGGAAGATATCCAGAGTGGGTGGGCAGGCCTGCTGTGTGTGGAGGGGCCATTCTCCCCAGCCTGTGGCTGTGCCAGGTTAGTGCAACATGCTCATCCTCACAGGGATCTGTCCATGATCCTGTGTGACCCCTTTGCCATCAACACCCTGTCGCTGAGTACCGTCAGGCACCTGCAGGAGCTGGTCGGCCAGGAGACACTGCCCAGGGTAAGCGCCCTGCGTGGATGTGTGAGTGTGGGCAGCCGGTGGCCAGGTCTGTGCTGCCCCAGTGAGTGGATGTGCTCCTGGTGGATGGTGGGCATGTGGAGCCTGGGAGCAAAGCTGATGCTTCTGGCTGCAGCACAAGGACCCTGCTGGGCTACAAGTGATTTTGGTGGGGGAGGGAGGCCCAGGTGAGCACGTGCTGAGGCCCTGGCCTTTCCATAGGACAGCCCTGACCTCCTCCTGCTGCTCAGGTTGCTGGCCCTGGGCCAGGGGGCGTGGGACATGATCGACAGCCAGGTCTTCAAGGAGCCCAAGATGGTAACATGACTCGGGTGGGACTGTTTCTGCGGCTTTCTTGAGAGGGTCTGTGGGGCCAAGGAAGATCAGCAAGGTGGGGTGTTGGGAGATGGGAAGGAGGGACAGGCCTGTAGGCTGATGTCCAGGAAAGACAATGTGAGGTGGGCGGGCGAGGGGTGGGGTACGCTGCAGGACCACTTGTGGGTTTTCTCTTGGCTTAGGAGGTGGAGCTCATCACCAGGTTCCTGCCCATGCTCATGTCCTTTGTGGTGGACGACCACACCTTCAACGTGGATCAGAAGCTCCCAGCTGAGGAGAAGGCCCCAGTCACGTACCCCAACACGCTTCCAGAGAGTTTCACTAAGTATGGGCTCCAGGAGTAAGGGTGGGGGTGCCCTGCTGCCCTCTGGAGCCCCTCCTGGCTTCATAGAGCATGCAGCTCAGGGTGGCCCATCCATGCTGGCCCAGATTTCTGCAGGAGCAGCGCATGGCCTGTGAGGTGGGGCTGTACTACGTGCTGCATATCACCAAGCAGAGGAACAAAAATGCGCTCCTCCGCCTGCTGCCAGGGCTCGGTGAGTGTGCAGGCAGCTGCCCACATGGTGCCCCGACACCCCAGCCTCATCCCACCTCCTAGGGGTAGGCTGGCCTCGCGTGTGGGTCTCAGTCTTCTGGAACTTGTTTGGGTGCAAGAGCGAGTGGAGCCCAGCTTGGTAGATCAGACCTCCTGTCACCCCATCACAGATCCACGGTCACCATCTGTGGAAGGATCGTTTCCGCTGTGGAAGGATCGTTTCCGCTGTGGTGCCACAGCTGCCTTTTATTCTCCCTGCCAAGGGAGGTGGTGCCCCTCCAGTGCGGAGCCTGAGTCTGTGGCTACCTGAGGTGGGGGCGGCATGCTTCGGGCAGGAAGACGAGGGAGGGGCCTGAATGGACCCCTTCAGGTGGAAGCTGCAGGCCCAGCCAGGGAGCAGGGTGTTGGGGCCTCTGGCCCGAGTTCGTCTGTGGTGTTGAGGTCGCTTCAGAGGGACATGGGGGCCCTTATTAAGTGTGTTTCTGGGTCACTGATAGGCCTGAGGATGGTGCACGTGTCGTGCTCCCAGTGTTCTGTTTGGGGAGGAAGCTGTTTGTGGCTCTTAACTTACTTCCCAGCCTCCGTCTAAGTGAACAGCACGAACTGATTTTTCTTCCGCTCTGGAGACCAGAAGGATGAAGCGAGTGTCCTGGGGCCACGGCTGAGGTGTGGGCAGGCCCGGCTGCTGGGGGCTGCAGGGAGAATCTGTCTCCCTGTGTCCAGCTCCCGGGGGCTGCCCAGCCCTGGCTCAGTTGCTGTCACCCCTGCATCTCACCAACACCGCCCCCTACCTCCTTCTTAGGGGACACAGGGCTGACCTGGGTCACTCAGGATCATCTCCCATCTGGGGGCTTCTTAACCTTGCGAGGTAGCATGCTCGCCAGCCCCTGGATCAGGACGTGGACCTGTCCCAGGGTCGTCCTCCTCTTGGTCACGGATGCTGGAGCTTTTTTGTGTTTCTGGAGATTTCCAAGAGTGCAGTTACAAATAGCTTGCATTTGTCATTTTTGTTCATTTCAGTAGTTTCTTTCTCTTGTCTGATGGTATTGACTAGACGCAGCGGTGTCCTGCATGCATTGGGAGCATCAGCATGTCCTTGCCACCAGTGGGCATAAGCTTAGCAAGAGTACGCTTATTCTTTGATGTCATCAGTGGGTGCTAGGAAGATGCAGATTTTAAAAATTGCTTTCTGTTTATTTTTTAGCTTTTTATTATGGGGATTTTTGATGAAATCACAAGAGCATGGTGAAGTCCTGTGCTTACTAGCTCCCTACGTGGGGGCCCTGGGTGATGGTCTAGACCTAAATCCATGCTGCCAGCACAGCAGCTGTGAGGGATTCAGCAGGTGTCTCTACAAGACAATGTGTTAGCACAGCTGCAGCATGTAGTCACATCTGGGGCCAGGTCCTGGCAGTGGCCACGATTCCCTAATTGTCTGTGATATTCTTATATGGATGGTTTGTTCCCATCAGGATTCAAACAAGAAGTGTGTCCCTTCCCACTTCCCTGTTTCCACCTCCAAAGGGTGGCAGGCTTTCAGGTTTCTCATTGTCTGTAGGGTTCTGTGGGACTTGTGGGAACCAGGACACGTGTTTTCCATTTGGGATTTTGCTGGTGGCGTCCCCTGTTGTAGTGACTGCCCCTGGCAGAGTGTCCTCTCCAGTCAGATGTGTGGCAGGAGTGCGCTCCAGCTGTGTCCAGTGGTGCCCCGGTCTCCTTACATTCTGGGTTCTGCTGACATCCGCTGGGTCCATGGTCACAGAGTCCCCTGGCAGCATTTCTCAAAGCCTCTGCTACAGCACTTGTGTCCACATATGTGTCCCCGTGTGGCCTGTTGCCGTCCAGCTGGGTCTCTGGCCCTATTGGCTGCATGCAAAGGTGTTCCTGTCTCTGCTCATCATTGAGGTTCCTTGGTAGTCACTTTTGCTGTTTCTTTTTTTGAAGATGTTATTTATTTATACATGAGAGACACAGAGAGAGAGAGGCAGAGACACAGACAGAGGGAGAAACAGGCTCCATGCCTGATGTAGGACTCGCTTGCAGGACCCTGGGATCATGCCCTGGGCCAAAGGCAGACACTCAACCACTGAGCCACCCAGGCGCCCCATGCTTTTGCTGTTTTTTTTTACATTTTGGAGTCTGTGGCTTCAAAACATGAAATCATTTTCTTTTGTGGTCTATTTTCCAGAACCAGTGCTTGCTTCGGCAGCACATAAACTAAAATATATTTTCCAGAACTGTGCAGATAGCAGTCTGGTAGGACTCAATGGGTGGTATGTGGCACTTGCCTGGGTTTCTTTTCTAGTTTCTGGTCTGTTTAGAGTTTTTCTCTCCTGGAGTCTACTTCATCCAGAGTCCCTTGGCCGTTGGTCACGGTGACAGGCTCTTCTGCCGTCTCCAGTCCCGTCCTCGCACCATAGCCCGGCTTCACTGCCTAGATCTGGCTGCCCCCCTGCCCTGCCCCAATTCCAGCTTGCAGGAAAACCGGGCACCCCATCCTCAGGTGACCTGGCCGCTTTGCAGCCTCTCCACTGTCCACCTGTGCAAGGGTCAGGGTGGCAGGCCTAGGGAAGCTGACCGACCCCTGCTGTGTTTGCAGTGGAGACCTTTGGTGACCTGGCGTTTGGTGACATCTTCCTGCACCTGCTCATGGGCAATCTGGCGCTGCTGGCTGACGAGTTTGCCCTGGAAGACTTCTGTAGGAGCCTCTTTGATGGCTTCCTCCTCACAGCCTCCCCCAGGTGCCCACCTTCTGCCTATATCTGTGCTGCTGGGGCCAAGTCGGGGAGGCGTGTGGACACCTGGGTAGGGAGGGCAGCTCTGGGTCCCCTGCAGTGTTGCCGTGGCCTCTTCCAGGAAGGAGAATGTACAGCGACATGTGCTGCGGCTCCTCATCCACCTGCACCACCGGGTGGCCCCATCGAAGCTGGAAGCCCTGCGGAAGGCACTGGAGCCCACTGGCCAGGTGAGTGCCCCAACCCTCAGCCCATACCCTGGGGGCCACACTGCCTGTGGTGGCCTCATCTTCCTCGTTGGCACAGCCCCTGTATGGACCTGACCCAAGTGACCATGGGGTCTGCTCCGAGCAGCCCTGGGCCTGCCCCAAAGCCACACACTTTCCCCCCAGAGTGGAGAGGCAGTGAAGGAACTTTACTCCCAGCTCGGCGAGAAGCTGGAGCAGCTGGAGCACCGGAAGCCCAGCCCAGCCCAGGCTGCAGAGACTCCAGCGCTGGAGCTGCCCCTCCCCACCGTGTCCACACCGGCTGGGCTCTGAGGCTTCACCAGGCTGCTCAGAACTCGACAGGCCTCCTGGTGGTTCTGTGGCCTTGGCCTGAAGGAGCTCCCCTAGAGCTGGGAGTGTCAGGACCCCACCTCTCCTGGTGGCAGATTGGCTGCCCCCGGGGCCAGGCTGGGCACCCCCCGCCCTCGGACATCCTGCATGGGGGGCACCCTTCTCCTGGGCCTCAGCCCACCCTGACCTTGATCTTGGGGCCGGTTCTTGCTCCTCATGGGCTCCTGTGTGCATCTTTGGAGGACAGCACTGGTCCTGTTGTGCCCAGCCTGGCCCCTTGGACACACTCCCAGGCTGTGGAAACCTCTGGCTCACTCCTGCCAGAGGAGTGAGGAGTTTCCATTTTTGTAGGGGAGACAGGTTGGCAGTAGTTGGAATTAGGAAAAAGCCACCATGGGGAGTGGGCAGGGTGCCGAGGCCTGAGGCAAAGGGGAAGGGGCAGCCCAGCCCTATTGGCCTGGATTGGCAGAGTCATGTGGTTTGCTGGGTCCAGTCATCTGCAGATTGAACCCAGCTGCTTCTGAGGAGCTTTCGTTTCACAGTGGACAGTCTGGTTGACCCATGGCCCTTCAGGCAGGGAATTGTTTCTCCCCTGGCCAGCAGCGCCCTGTGTAGTGGGCTTGGCTAAGGAAAGCACAGGCGACCCACTGGCTGCCTCAGTTTACCCTTGGAGTGGTGTGCTCCCGGTTGCTCAGCTGCACCGTCTTGCCCACGTGGGGGGACAGCCGTTGCACACAGTGAGACTTTGACTTATGTAAATAAAAAGTGTTTGGGTAAATCCAGTGGATGAGCTGTTGATGGGCACCCCTGCGGGTTGGATGGAGCGCAGGTGAGCAGGTGCCTTCTTAAAGGCATTTTTGCCCTTGTGGGCCACAGTCTGGATGCTTGGCCCTGCCCCTGGAAGCGGGGACATTCTTAGGGAGGAGACATCTGTGGTGCAGGTGCTGGGGGGTGGCCCCCTTCGAGTTGCTTTCATTTTCCCCAGGAAGCAGAGAGCCAGGCAGGACCTCACCCCTGCCCCCCATGCCTCCAAGCTGGGATCTCAGGGCATGGGCAGGATCTGGACAATGTGGCCCCCTTCTCCCTCCCCGCCCAGTCCCAGGAAGGCTGAGAGCACAGCCGGCCCATGTTGTGGGGTGGTGCCCAAGGCCCCAAGCCCCTGCCCCTGTGCAGAGGAAGGTCCTGGGGAGTCAGGCCCCACAGCTGGAGAGCATGCAAATAAGTGGGGCTTTCTCAGTGCAATGACCCTGCCCGAGGGCATTGCAAGGACAGCAACTCCGATGCATCACCAGGACTGTGAGTCCCATACTGGATGGAATGAGGACTCCCAAGCCCGTGACCAACATTCCCCAGGTGGAGGTCACGCCTGCTGGTCAGAGAAGTGGAGGAAGCTACAGAGGCAGTGCTGGGTGGGGGGGCCTGTGTGGGCAAAGGGGGGAGGGCTGAAGAGGCACAGGGAGGCTCAGAGCATGAGGTTGGGAGGACCATAGGACAGCCAAGGGACTGGACTGCCTCTGCCAGAGGGACACAGGGCCAGACTAGTTTGGGCGCAGTACTGATTGGTGAGCCCTCTTAGGGCCGCAGACTGGCCTGGGCCGGAGCCTGGGGCTTTGGTTGGTCAGAATGGGAAGAGCAGAGGGTCACTCGGGCCGTCTGTGCAGAGATGGGAATAGGGCTGGGGGCAGGGACACACGAGTCCCCACCTGCCACATCTTGGCCTAAGTTCTCTAAATTTGCTCCCTGACCAGAATGCTGAGCTATGCGTGGGGGGTGGTTAACCCCAGCTCTAGAATTTATGCCCTGTTGTTCGGTCCTGTCCTTGGGGTGGGAGGGCTCTAGGTTGAGGGACAGGGGAAGAGGGAAGGAGACAAGGAGAGAATGGAAGAGGAGGATGAGAAGGAAAGGCGTTCTACTCCGGGAGCCCCCAAGGTTGGGGTCAGGGGAGGGGAATAAGGGGGTGGGGGAGGGGAACAGGGATCACTGAGCTGCGCAGATGGCCCCCTGCATGCCCCATGTGCTCTTTCCCTGCACCCCTCCCTGTGGGAGGTCAGATGCAGGAGAGGTCCCGGGGTAGGTAGGGGTTCCGTGGGGAACAGGCTGAGATGCAGCGGCTGTGGGATCCCGGGGTTGGGGGGTGCCCCCTAGCCTTACCAGAGGACAAGGATGGGGCCAGGAGGGCTGCAGGGTTGAGGAGGGTAGGTGACCCCAGGCCTGGGGACCTGCGAAGCAGCCAGACCTCCCCCTCTGGCGCCTCCGTCCAGCCTAAGTCCCGCCTGCTTGCCACACCCCTGACTCACTTCCTTTGCATGGAAGCGGAAACCTCCCCAGAGCTTCCTCCCCTCCTCCCGGGCCCCAGGGACCCACAGGTGCTACTCACTCTCCTCCCCGTTCCCGCCTGAGCTGGCCCAGCTGGGCCCTGACCCCACCGTGACCGTCCCCAGGAAGCCGGCATTTTCTGTGTCCTGAGTTGCAGCCCCAGCCTCTGGCCTGGGGAGGGGGCTGCCCTTGGTGGGCCAGGGGCCAGCCAGAGCTTAACCTGACACAGCTGCAGGTATGGGGCAGGCTGGGGGCGCGCGTGTGTGTGTGTGTGTGTGTGTGTGTGTGTGTGTGTCCGTGTGTCCTGCATCTCTTCAGCTCGGTCTCCTCCTCTGGCTCTTTTTGTGCACTTTTCCACCCCACCCCGCTGGTCTCTGGGGGCTTCCTGCTTGCTACTGTATGTGGCCACTGGAAGGATGTTGGGAGGATCTTGGGGGTGCGAGACCTGCGTCTGTCCAGACAGCAGAAATTCGGGCTAGTCCCCCCGCAAGTGTTCTTAGTGTGCAGGGGAGGTCTCTGGAATCTAGGGGTGCTCGGGCCCTCAGCTGCCCCTGTTGGCGCTCGGGGGGAGTCCGGAGGGCCTCCGGAGCCAGGCAGTGGGAGCTGGGGCCAGGGTCGGGCAGCAAGGTCGGGCCTTGACCCTTCTTCACCCCTAATTGGCGCCTAGTTGGCACCGACTTGGTCTCCAGGAAGCCGGGTGGCTTCCCGATAAGCTGCGCCCTCCCCCTCCGCCACTTCCTCAAGCCCGGCGGCTGTTTATGGGAGGACCCGAGAGATTTGCTTTAGGGCCCCGAGGGGTGCCGCTTCCTGGTCCGCCGGTCGAGGGGAGCCCGGGACCCCCTCCCCCGCGCTCTGGGGGCCTGGGGGGGGAGCAACTTGCCCCGGGCGGAAGTTTGGAGATCCTCCTGCCTTTCCGTTGCAGGGAGGGCGACCTGCATGCAGAACGCCGCCCCTGCGCCATGGACGGCGGCCAGCCCGGTCTGGAGCCCGCGGCCCCGGGGCCCAGCATCCCCGGCTCGAGCGTGATCGCGCCCCTGCGCGCCGTGGTCCGCCTGCGCCGCCGCGTGTGCCTCCTGCGCAAGCGGCGCCTCCTGCCGCCGGGCGCCGGGCCTGCCTTGGGGCCCGGGGCGCCCAGACCCGGCTGCAGCTCAGGGGCGCCGCCCGCCGACCCCGACCGGCCACAGTTCTTCACCTTTGACGGCCCGGCCGAGCTGCCGTCCCGGACGCCGCGCAAGAGGCGTCGGCGCAGCCGCGTGGTGCTCTATCCCGAGACCTCGCGCAAGTGCCGGCCCCACGCCGAGCGCCGCAGCCGCGCGCAGCGCTGCCTGCTGCTGCTTGTGGCCATCGTGGGCTTCCAGGTGCTCAACGCCATCGAGAACCTGGACGACAACGCGCAGCGCTACGACCTGGATGGGCTGGAGAAGGCGCTGCAGCGCGCCGTGTTCGGTCAGCCTGAGGCCGTGGCTCGCATAGTGGCGCTGCTGCGGGACTACCTGGCCACGCACGTGCACAGCCGCCCGCTGCTCCTGGCGCTGCACGGGCCCAGCGGCGTGGGCAAGAGCCACGTGGGCCGCCTGCTGGCGCGCCACTTCCGCTCGGTGCTGGAGGACGGCGCACTTGTGCTGCAGTACCACGCACGGCACCACTGCCCCGAGGCACGGGCGGTGCAAGCCTGCCGGGAGGAGCTGGCCGCGCTGGTGGCCGACGTGGTGGCGCGGGCCGAGGTGGAGGAGAAGACCCCGCTCGTGGTACTGGACGAGGCGGAGCTCATGACCCCCGCGCTGCTGGACGAGTTGCACGGCTTCCTGCAGCCGCAGCGCGCCCACCCCTTCCACAACGCCATCTATGTGCTCCTCAGCGGCGTGGGCGGCGCAGAGATCACGCGCTTCGTGCTGCAGAACGCAGCCAGCGCGGGGCCCCAGCGCCCTGATGCCCACCTTGAGCCGGCTCTGGCGGCCGCTGTGCAGACCGACGAGGAGCTGCGCGCGCGTCTGAGGGTGCTCCTGGTCCGCGAGCACCCGCTGTGGCAGGCCGCGGCCATCGTGCCCTTCCTGCTGCTGGACAAGCAGGACGTGGTCAGCTGCTTCCGGGATGAGATGGCCGGGGAGGGCTTCTTCCCCGAGCAGGCCCGTGCTGAGCTCCTGGCGGCGCAGCTCAGCTACTACCGGGTGGCCGGCCGGGAGTTCTCTGTCACTGGCTGCAAGCAGGTGGTGGCCCGCGTGAACCTCTTGTAGCGTAGGCACGACTGGACACGGTGGCTATGAGTGGACACAATCCGAGGTTTGGGTTGGTGGTGGCAGAAGGAGGGACGGGGCCTGTGCATTGGCCTGAGGCCCCTAATAAATCTGTCTCTGGCCCCTCCCCAACCTGTGGTTTGCCCAGGGACCTGGGGGAGCTAATGGGCTGGGTCAGTTCACCCCCATCAGAGCCCCCAGTCTGCCTGTGTAGGGTCCCTAATCCAGTCGCTGTGCCTGAGCACGCCCTGCAGGTGGTGGGGGAGGTGCACCATCCAGGGTCCAGGCTACAAGGATGCATGATGGCCTCAGAGAAGGGCAGTCCCCTGCAGCTGGCTCTGACCTCTGCTGTGTGGGGTGCCCACCGCAGCCCTCAGACACACTCATGCATGCTCTGTTCAGCCCTCGCACACTTGCCAGCCCTGCAGGCCACAAGCCCCGGGGCTTCTCCAGCTGGGGTTCCCCGGGTTCCCCCTGAACTCCTGGAAGACCACAGGCTGGGTGGGTCTCCACACAGCAAGGCGATCCAGGGGACTCCCTTGAATGCTTTGGAAGGTGAGGGGACTTTCCCAGAGAGATAGGGGCGCTGACCTCTTGGCCCCCCGCCCTGGTCAGCAGCTTGCTTCAGGACGCTGAACTGGGGAGGCCTCAAGGTACAGACCCCTGAGACTCAGCTGCAGAGCTCTGCAGGTTTTCAGGCGCCATAGGCACCCTTTGCATGTGGCTCCCAGAGGGCGGTGGTTGTGTCCACGTGGCCCCCACCAGCTCTAGTGGCCCCCGCTGCCCATGAGCCCTGCGGTGGCCTCCGTGCTCCCACCTGGTGGTCTCGGGGGTGTGTTCCCGGTGCAGGCCTGGCCCACCCTGGGGGAGGGACATGTCTCCACCCCCCACCCCTCCCCATGGTCCGCAGACCACCCCCTCCCCGTGCTGTCCACCCCACCTGCCCTGGCAGTCGTCGGGCCCAGGTAGCAAAAGCAGGAGGCGCCCGGCAGCCCAGAGAAGCTCTGTGAACCCTGGGGTGATGGGGTTTGGTGCAGGGCAGGGAGGTGCCCCAGATACTGGGGAACTGTGTTCCCCAAGGGGCTCTGGGGGGGATGGCCAGTGCATCCACCGACCCCACATGCTGAGTAGCTGGGGAAAGAAGCCCTGGAGTCTAAGGCTGAATGGGCGCCAGGGGAGCCCGTGTCCAGCCCGGAGGTCCTAGGCCCTGACCCCTGGGCCCCCAGGGCATGCTGCTCACTTAGCCTTCTCTTTGTCACTTTGTTCTGTGCCTTTTAGTTGTCCTGCCTTTTTATATCTTGCTTTATTTTTATTTTAGTTTTCTGGTGCCCCCGCAACCCCCACCACAGCACACAGCGTCCTGTCTGTAATGGGTTGGCACTTATACCCTGAGCCACTTGCTGTGACGAGCTGAGGGCCAGTCCACCCTCGGCACCCTCAGGCCAGTCTCACCAAGTAGGGCAACACTGTCCTCTTATCCAACCCCACATATGGGACATTATTTTTATATTTAATGTTTACTGATGTTTAAATTTTATTTTACTGATATATTTATGAACGAGTTTCCTCTGTTTTGGAGGCTCTGTAATTCCCATTGTGCTGTAAACTAGGTTCTGTACGTGCCTGTGGGACTGTTCTCATGCTGGGGCACCACGCTGCCCCCATGACTGCGGCTTCTTAGTCTGTAGAAGTCAGGACAGCTGGCAGGACGTCCTTCATGAAGAGTTACTTGGCTCTTGGGCTTTTTTCGCTTAGAACTTGGTTTTGTCAATTTTTTTTTTTTTTTTTTTTTTTTTTTTTAAGCAGGCTCCATGCCCAGTGTGGAGCCCAAAGCTGGGCTTGAATCACAGCCCTGAGATCAAGGGTCTGACGCTGAACTGAGCCACCAGGCGCCCTTGACTTTGTCAGATTCTTTGGAAAACCTTTCAGGATTTGAATTGGGCCTTCACGGATCCACAGGCCAGTGAGTTTGGGAAGTGTGCTTCCATCACACAGCCATGCAGTCACCAGGCTTGATCGCTCACACGCGTTTGACTGGACTGTGTCATGTTCTGCCAGGTCTTGCTCACATTTCTGAGATTTATTCCTTAAAACCATAAAGCATTTGGTTGATGTCACAAAAAGTTAGCGTTGTATAATCTAACATACACCTGGGAAAGTATATAAAGCAAAATCTGCATTTGAAGCTTTATCACAAAGCTACATCTCCCATACTGGTGGGGATGTGGGATGGGCCAGGCACCTGGATGCTCTCAGGGCGGCCCCACTCCCTGGTGCCCCCTGCCCAGCCCAGCAATGACCTGACCTGCCAACTCCTCAAATCACCACCTTCTGCTCTTCCCACTTGAACCACCCAACTTCACAGCTCCAACCAGTCTGTTTTACTTTGTTCTTCACGTTGCAACTTTCCTGTTTAAACAAAAGCAAAAACAGCTCAATCGACATATCATTTATACACCACGAAAGTCACTCCTTTTAAGGGGATGATTTAATGATTTTTAGTAACTTTGGAGACTTGTGCCACAATGCAGGTGTGGGATCTTTCCACGACCCCAGAATGATCCATCCTGCTGCTTTTCTGTGAATCCGTTTCCACCCCTTCCTCAGGTAACCACTAATTCTGTCTCCCAAGGTTTAACCTTTTCTAAAATTTGGCGTTGCAGGTATGTGGGCTTTTTAGCTTTTTGTGTCTGACTTCTTTCACTTACTGCTTTTGAGGTTCACCCAAATGGGTAGGGCTTGCCTTTGTGGGCGCCTTTCTCTGCGTTACATGGGCCAGAAGCATCCCATGCACATTGGGGTTGTTTGCACTTGTTGGCTATCATGAATAAATTGTGCAAGGGACATTTGCCCCAAATTTCTTGGTGTGGACGTACGTTTTCCTTTATCTTGAACAAATACCAAAGAGTAGAATGATTGAATCATGTGAAAAAAGTTTTGTGTTTTTTTTTTTTATTTATTTAAACTACCAAACTGCTCTCCAAAGTGGCCAGTACTGTTTTACACTTACACACCAGCAGTGTGTGGAGTGATCGCTTCTCCACATCCTTGCCAATGCTGGCTGCTGACAGTCAAAAACATACAGCTGGAATATGTAAAGAGCTCTCGCAACTCAACAATAAGTGAAACCAAGCAAATGAAGTAAATGTCTGATGAGCACATGGAACAATTGCTCAACACCACTAGTTATTAGAGAAATGCAAATCGAAACCACACACCAGGATGGCTGTAATAAAAAAAGACTGTCGGGACGCCTGGGTGGCTCAGCGGTTGAGCATCTGCCTTTGGCTTAGGGTGTGATCTCAGAGTCCTGGGATGGAGCTCTTTACATATTCCAGCTGTATGGTTTTTTTTTTTTTTTTAAGATTTTATTTATTCATGAGACAGAGAGAGAGAGAGATAGGCAGAGACACAGGCAGAGGGAGAAGCAGGCTCCATGCAGGGAGCCAGACGTGGGACTCAATCCTGGATCTCCGGGATCAGGCCCTGGGCTGAAGGCAGCGCTAAACCGTTGAGCCACCTGGGCTGCCCCAGCTGTATGTTTTTGATCAGATCTATGTTCCAAATAATTTCTTCCAGTCTATAGGTTGTCCCTCAATTTTCATAACTAAAAATGTCTTGAACAGCCAATGTTTTGAATTTTTATGAAGTCAAATTGTTCCATTTCTTTTTCTTTCATGGATCACACCGTTGTACCTAAGAACCCTTGCTTAACCCCAGATCTTAAAGATTTTTCCCTATGCTTTATTCTAAATGATTTTGAGTTTTTAGCTCTTGCATTTATGTCTATGAGCCATTTTGAACTAATTGTTTTTTTTATTATTTTATTTATTCATTCATGAGAGACACAGAGAGAGAGGCAGAGACACAGGCAGAGGGAGAAGCAGGCTCATGCAGGGAGCCCAATGTGGGACCTGATCCCAGGTCTCCAGGATCACGCCCTGGGCTGAAGGCGGCGCTAAACCGCTGAGCCATCTGGGCTGCCCTGTAATAGTATTTTTAAAGTTTTGTTTTCTATGTTAATGGATAGGACATGGAGATACAATTGATTTTTATATACTGACCACATCGCATGACTGGCAATTCACGTGTCTGCTGCAAAGCGACAGGACACAGCTTACCCTGCTCATCTCTGGAGAAAGGGAGGCCTTGGCCTCAAGCGCACAGCCCTCAATGCAGTGAGACTGCCACGTTCCCCTGGGTGAGGCTGGCTCTGTGGACACTTGGGGTTGAATTTTCCATCCTTGGGGACTTAGCATCCAGGAGGAGGGGGTGACACTGGCCATGCTGGGCCCATTTGGGAAATGTGCGGGGTAGGCCTGCAGACTTGCAGAGGTGGATTTGATCCGTTGGGGGACTGGCCGGCCCATACTCCCCAGCGTTTTCTGAGGTGTCTCTGTGATGCCAGCACCTTTATTGAGGACAAGAATTCTGTCCACCATCGAAACATTACCATTGAGAACTAGCCTGTTGGTTTGTGTGGTACCAGCCAGATTTTTCTGGAGGAAAAAAAAAAAAAAAAGACTGAGCCCCTCAGAAATTGCTGAAACACACTGCATTTCAAAAACCAAGTGTCAGAAGCAACGCCAAGAAAGTACATCCCACACAAATCCTTTTATATATAACTCTAGAACAGACACAAATAATCCCTGGTGAGAGAAATCAGATCAGCAGTGATCTGGGGTAGAGCTGGGGGGAGTTGACAGGGAGGGGCATGGAGAAGGTTTTTGGGGTGATGGAAATATTCCCTATATTGTGAATGGCATGAGTTATGCAGGAGGAAACATCGATCAGTACCTACCAGGCTCTAAATGGCTGCATTTTATTGAGTGCAAATTATACCACAATACAGTTGAGTTTTAGGAATATAAATGATAAACCTAACAATTTTCTTTTAGCTTTGAATAAAATAAAAAGAAGCCACCACAAAAGGACATCACAGAAAACCTTGAGGAGTACTTTATTAACAACATGACCTTGAGAATTCAAAGTGCCGGGTTACTTATTACTTTCCTCCACGATAAGGGAGAGGAAGGTTAAGGCGACAAGAACCAGGAACAGAGGACTGAGGGGCAAAGGGCCAGTTCCACCTGCAGACCCTCTGCACTCTCTGGGGTGTGGGAAGCAGAGGGTTCCTGGAGCCCTTTCCCAGCTTCAGAGCCTCTTTGGATTTCCTGATGGCTCCATAAGCACTGTATTGTTTGCTTGGCAGCGGCAGTGTGCTGTTCACCGTGGAACAGAGGACCTGAGCGCACAGTGGGCCTATTCGGCAGGGCTCCGGGGGCTTGCGGGTGTACACGCAGCGCCTGCCCTTCCTGTCTCCTGGGCCTGTGCAGTAGGCTGGGTCAGGCTCAGGAGGCCCCTCTTTTCTTCCTGTTTGGCCATCGTTGGACAGTTTTAATCCCTAGAAAGTTCCTCAGTACAAACTTCCAAACCTACAGGATTGGGTGGATTTGCAGACGGGTAGAGCAAGACAGAGCAGAAAGCACAATCGCTCTGATGATGTAGGACATGCTGGGGTTCCAAGCAAAGGATCGATGAATTCCTGAGATGTCTTTGGTGCACACAAAGGTGGTTTTATTAGGAATGCCTGGGTGGTTCAGCTGTTGAGCATCTGCCTTCAGCTCAGGGCGTGATCCCGGGGTCCTGGAATTGGTCCCAAATAGAGCTCCCTGCATGGAGCCTGCTTCTCCCTCTGCCTGTGTCTCTGCCTCTCTCTGTGTGTCTCCCATGAATAAATAAAATATTAAAAAAAAAAAAAAAAAAAGAATGGTTTTATTGCCAGCCTGGGGGTGGGGGTAGAGATAAAGAAGTTTTCAAAGGAACCTCTATATGTTGAGTAGACTCACGGTCCTGGGGGGTCGGGCTAGGATTGTCTGTTGCGCTCAATAGTGTCCACTGAGAGGCGGCGGAGCTCTCAGAGACCGCTTGCTCTGCTCAAGGATTTGTCAATGGGCTGTAAGTAGTAAGAAGTTTAACTTTTCTTTTGCCTTTGTCGCCCACGTCACCTGACAACATGGCCTGGGTGATGTCATGCCACCAGGGCTGGCACAGACTCCAAAGGGTCAGCCTGGCTTCCTCCATGACCGGCTCAACCAGGCACAGCGGAAATGGACTACATTTCCCAGCCGCCCCTGCCGCGAGGTTGGTCCTGTGACCCCGCCCTAGCCAATGGGGTGCGGGCAGGTGTCGGGGCCCTTCCTAGAAACCGGCCTGCGGGAGGGGATCCGAGCGCCGCTCCTTCCTGCCCGCTGCGGGGGCTGGACCTGCTGGCGATCTGCAGCGCTGCGGGAGGGAGCCCGGTGGTCAGGAGCCGGCACGGCCCGCAGTGTCGGGGAGCGGGGCCCTCACAGCGCGTCCCATGCCCGGGCTGCCTGACTTCTCCGTTGAGAAATTTTGCTCTATCTGGTTGGGACGTATCTGGGACGTCTTGAGCTTGGTTGCCCGGGGTTCTTGCCCGGGGTCCCCCAGAGGCCCGCAGACCTGCAGAAGTGAGTTTGATCCTTTGGGGGACCAGCCGGCCTCAAGGCTGCTGTCCAGCCTCCAGCTCCGAGCAGGCAGGAGTTTGCACACAGACTTTCCTTACCCGCACTTGTCCCGCGGCACCACTTCCACGGGGATGTGGTGGAGTGGGGGCCCGCGGAAAGGGGCCAAGGCCGGCCTCCACCCCCGCCAGCCCTCTGCTGAGGCTCCGGTCCCCGACGGGGATCTAGAGCGCCCCACCCCGCCCCTGCCATGACTCTGGTCCCGAAGTGTGACATGGGGTAGCCACGTCCACGGGTGTGCGACAGAGCCTATGACCTGTTGGTCATCCATTCTTTGTGGCCCCAGGGCCCTGGAGTGCCCTCTCTTCCCCACTGGGCCAAGTGGGAGAACAGCACACCCCTGCGGATCATTTCATGGGGACAGTGGAAGACGCACTTCCCAGACCGCGTCCTCCGGGGACCGCGGAAGCCACGAGTCGCTATGGAGTCAACGTACCCGCCTCTTGCTCAGGCCTGGGGCGGCTTCAGGGTGTCCCCAGCGGGCCGGGAGGGCGCGTGCGAACGGCGAGGAGCCGCCGGGAGGTCGTGCGTGTGTCGCGCCCTGGGAGCCCCGGGCCCGTGGGCGCAGTGCCCGGCGCGGCCGCAGGGCGGCAGCACAGCCCGCGCAGCGCGGTTCTGGGCCGGCGCCCCCACTGGGGCTGAGCCTGCCTCGGGGCGGGAGGAGAGCCCCTACCGCGCGTGGGGTCTCGGTCGAGTCGGGGGTCGAGGTTGGGAAGGCGCAGGGGCGTCGCAGGCGCCAAGAGCCAGGCTCGCGGGGGGGCCCCCTACCCCAACCCTCGTGGTTTCTCGGACGTGGGTCAGGGGGTGCCGCTGGTCAGGATCCTCGGGGGCCGCCGCCCCAGTCCCACCGAAGCCCAGGATACTCAGGCGCCGCCTCTGAGGGGATAACCCCGGACCCCTCTCAGTGAGCAAGCATCCGGCTGGGCTCAGACCCCCTGGGGGGCGCATGGCAGCCCCCACATGCAGCAGGGTCTGCGGGGCGCCGGGCGGGGGCGGGGGCGGGGAACCTCGGAACCGACGGCCTGTCCCAGGCCGTGACCCCAGAACACAGATGACAGCTGGTCTCTACCCCGCAGACACCCCGCGCCTGGCGAGTGGGTGCGCAGGACCGGCTTGGAGTCGAGGGTGGCGGGGCAGCCCCCGGGTCCCCACCTTATCCCGGCCTTTCTGAGCGCCCGTCCACCTCCCTGGGCCAGGGCCCCCACTGCCCACCCCCCATGCCGAGCCCCCAGCCTCCCCAGGCTGGTTTCCCCTGCCTCAGCCTCCTCTAGCCCGCCCCCAGGCGCGCCCCTGCCCCCCTACCTCCCGGGGCCCCCCAGCCTCCCCCGCCCGCCGGTCCCCCACCTCCCTTCGCCCTCATTAGCATAGCAGCTGCTCGCCGAGCGGGGACCGGCACGGAGGAAAGGGCAGAGGCCTTGAGAATGAATGGGGGCCACGGCTTTGGAGGGAGCGAGAGAAGAAAGACCGACAGACGCGCGCGGAGGGACGGCACGACGTACAGCCAAACAGAAGAATGCGCCCGACGGCGGGGAGGGCTGGGAGCGTCGCTCTGGAAGGGGGGCGTGCGGTGGGGGGGTAGGTGGGGGAGGGCGGCGGAGGAGGCTGCGCTGGAGGCCCCGTCCAGCCCGGGCCTCCTCCCCAGCTCCCCCGTGTCAGGCGCCCCGTGCCACCCTGTGCTGAGCCGCAGGACCCTTGGGGGACAGGCCAGAGGGCAGCCCTTCCCTCTGCTGCTCCGGACCTCCCCCTCCCTGGCCCTTGGCCCTCCCTCCTCTGGCGGGCTGGGCCTGGCTCCCACGCTGCTGGCCCTAGACATCACTTTCTGGCTGACCATTTTCCTGCATTTCCTGGTCTCTCTCTGGCATCCAGTCCAACAGTAAACACTTCCTGCGTCTGGCTGGGGGTCAGGTCAGAGAGACGTGGGTGGACAGAAGCCCCCGGCACCTCCAGCCAGGGGTGTGGAGCAGGCCCTGCCCTCGCCCACTCTGTCTGTGTCCTTTCTCCTTCCCTGTGGCACAGCCCCTGCCTGCCAGACCCCTCCAGCCTGGGTGCGGGGGCCTGGGTGCCGCTGGCAAGGACCCTCACTTGGCCTCCACACACAGACCTGCATGTCCTAGAGGCCAGAGAGGTCACCTCTGATTTCTTCCTTGCATGGGAAGGCTTGAGAGGATGCCCATGGTCTGCACAGCCCACCTGGGGAGGGACTCCCTGGTGACACCACTGGCAGGTTAGTGTCTGTTCCTGCACCCTGAGGATCTGGAGAGAGAACCTGCATTGCCCTGCTGGCTCCCTTGTTCATCACTTTGACCCCAGAAGGCAGGAAGTGTCTTTGGACTGGATACCCCCAGAGTCTGCCACCCACTGCCAGGGCCCAGGCTGGGGGGCCGGGTTGGCTGTGCACCAAGCAGCACCTAGGAAGAAGGCAGCCAGAGCCCACAAGGCCTCCCCCACAGCCGTGGGGCTGAGCGGCCCTGGCCTCCTTTATGTCCAAGCTGTGGAGAAAACTATTCCTCTGTGAGCAGCACAAAGCCTTTTTCAGTCAAATGTGTGTCTCAGAGAGAGGACTTCAGGGAGCTGCAGACGGGCCCCGTGGTGGCAGCCCGTGCGCCTGCCGCACAGGCGCACAGGCTGGCTGGCCTCTCCTCTGTGGGGACGGGACATCGAAGGGCCAGCCACTCTCAGCAGACCCCTCCCCACAGCCAGTGCCAGGAGTAAGCATTACCTGCTAGTGTTACCGCAACCTCCTCCCTGTGCAGGAGGGGGTGGGGCGCAGCAGTTCCCCGGGTGGGAATGGACCTGTGGTCCTGCCTGCCCCTGGACTGTCCACACCGCCCAGGCCTGACTTCATTCTCCAGAAACCCCAAGCAAAGTCCAAGTTCTTGTGGCAAGTTTCCCTTTCCAGGCTTGGCACCCCCAGCTGGCACCCTCGGTAGCTCTGCTCCCCAGCCCAGTGGACACCACCTCCCCTGCGAGCTCATTTGCATCAAATATTCCACTCACCTCTGTGGGTGTCAGAGCGGCTCCTTACTCCCCAACACTCAGGCTCTCCCGCAGCTGAGGGACAGTAAATGCTGATTTTGGCAACAGAAGAGGGAGCTCAGAAAACCCTCAAGGGCAGAACAGAGCAGGATATGCAAAGTGGAAACTTGGACCGTGGGGCCGAAAGCTTCCCGTGTGGAAAGGGCAGTGTGTCTGCAGGATAAAGTGCAGCCTGAGGACCTGCCAACGGGAAGCTGACACCCTCTGGCTGCTGCAGAGGGTCTGACTTACAAGAAAAAGCTGTTACCTTTGCCGGCCTCCCCTTCTCTGGGGAGGCTATCCTTGCTGAATGCAGGCATCCTCTTGCTCTGGACCCACCTGCTGTCGGGGCACCCCCCTCTCATGAGGCCCCAGTGCCCCAGGGGCATCTCAGGTTTGTGCATGGAGAGTCTTTCCTCTATATACCAGAAACGGACACCTGCTCTGAGCTCTCTGCAGGGACGTGTCCGTCTCTCTTGGGGTCTGTGGTCTTCAGGAATGGCTGGCTCCAGAGGCATGCTGGCCTCCCCAGCTCCCAAATGCCACCAGGGGACAGAGAGAAGAAGCAGGCCTTTTAGTCGTCAGGAGAGAGCAACTCTTGAGGTTTCCCAGATTTAAAAAGTACCCCTTCTGTGTGGCAGGTGGCCCAGCAGAAACCCACAGCAAAGGAAGGGGGTGGTAGGCAGAGGGGGGCCTGTGGCATCTCAGGCTGGCTTCGAGGTGGGAAGAGCTGCAGCTGCTTTGCCAGGGAGCAGAGGAAAGAGCCTGTGGGCTGGTTGTGGGCGCTCTCAGGGTGGCCTAGGTCCCCCCACCCGGCCCCCCAGCTGGAAGAGCATTCTCCCCTGGCACCTCACAAATTCCGTATGTGGCCAACTGGGGCTGGCACTTGAGTTGTGCCCAGAGCCAGTTTACCAGGCTGGGTGCTTGGGTGAAGACAAGCCAAGCATTGTGTAGACGGCACCCACAGGTAGCGTGTTGCAGCCTGACCCTCTTCCCAGGTGCCAAGAGCAAGAAAAACCAACAAACTTTTTTTAATTAAAAAAAAAATCAATGAAAAATTTATTCATAAATTTTTCATGCTGGGCTACAAGTCTATATCGTACGCTCAGGAATGTGCTGCAGACTTTATCCAGTTAGAAGTGATCATACCAGGACCCACACACAGCTTCCATATAAGCCTAGAAAGTCTTAACATTAATTAACATAATTAAAAAGGTATTTGCATCTAGAAAAAAATATACAGAAAAACTCCTTTTGGAGTAATCTGTGCCTCAGTTTCAATGTCTGCTTGTTTCACTGACATTATCAATATATTCTTCTCACACAAGGGTTTATAAAAGGCCCCAGATGACTGCCCGGGTCTGACCAGCCGCGCACAAAGGGCCTCCACCCACCTGTGTCCTCAAGTGCTCCCCATTTCTGCACGAAGGGTCAGCAGCACTCTACCCAGGGGAAGCCTCATTTAAATTTGAATAATTCAGCCTCCCTTTTATTTCTCGGGATCAAAACAACAAGGGGTGTGGGGTTGCATAGAAAATGGGAACCTCGGAGACCAGGAAGGGCGCCTTTCGGGAATAGTGACGCAGAAGCCCCGCCCCGGCCCAGGTCCCCGCGCGGCCCCTCCCCCACGTCGGGATTCGAATCGGGTCCGGGCGGCTCCGGGAGGCTGAAGACAACACAGTCCTTCAACTCACTCAGCAATTAGCACAAGAGATTCACAGTCTTATAGGTATTTTATAAAAATATAAATATGGGTACACTGTTGCCTTCACAACGCTGGATACAACGCCCTTTAAAATTGGGTTTATAACCAAGATTCAACAAATACACCTAAAACTTGGCTTAAAATATGTTAATATTTTATATTCTGTCATAAATGTTATGACATTTAATCGTGGCAAATCCATTTACTTTTTTTAAAAAAGTGTGCAACCAACTACCTAGAATATAAGTCGCTAGAAAAGGCCTCACGCCACCCCAGCCCCCGAGGAGCCTCTGCAAAGCCAGCAGGGTCGGGGCACGGCCTCCCACGGGAGAGGGCAGAGGGAGGCCCGGGGCTCCCCAGTCGCGCTCCGAGGAGTATGTCCGCGTGTAAGAGGGGGAGGGAAGGGAGGAGTGGCGGGGGCGGGGAGGGGGCCTCGCACGGGAAAACCATCAGGCTGGGCGGTGTTTTCAGTGCAACCAAGAAATGACAGACTCAAGTTTTTTTAAGTTTTAGGACTAGGAAAATAAAAACGCATCTTCCCCCCACAACCACATTGACCACGCACAGTATTTTCCAAACAACAACAAAAATCAGTCGCACAAACTGCACCCACAATGTGCACACACAGGATAAATAGTTTGGAGCCGCAGAAGAGCGGAGCGTCCCCACGGTCGCGCGTCCGGGCCGGGGCGGCGGGCTTCGGCCGCGGGTCCTGCGGGCGGCGGGGCGCCCCGACTCCCGAGCCCCGCCGCCCGCCTTCCGCCTCCGGAGAAACGCATGGACCGGAGGATCCGGTGTCTCGGGACTCCGAACTCGCTGGTGGCCAGACTCAGATTTCAAAGGGGCTGCAGCCCGAGCACCGCCCCTTCCCCCAGCCAGGCGGCGGCAGCGGCGGCCGTGGGCAGCCCTCGGCCCAGGTCCGGGCGGCCGCGCGGGAGCGGCGACCCCGGGGCCCCCCGTGGGCGCGGACGCGCGCGCCGGACTCGTGGTGGCCGCGGTGCGCACCGAGGTAGTTGGCGGGAAGGTACAGCAGGCGACACGCTCGAGGCCCACGTCCGGTCCCGGCGGGCATCACCGGCCGCCGCCCGCGTACTTGGCCTTGGTGATGAGATAGAGCACGATGTCCTGGTGGCCGCCAAACGCGGCGATGTGCAGCGCGCTCCAGCCGTCGCGGTTAGCCAGGCGGATGTCCGCGCCGAACTTGACCAGCAGCTTCACGAGCTCCAGGTTGCCGTCGATGACCGACTGGTGCAGCGCCGTCTGGCCCTCGGGCCCGAACGAGTTCACGTTGAACTCGCAGTTGGTCATGTTCTGCAGCAGTGACTGCAGCTCCTGCGTGTTGCCCTTGCGCACGGCCTCCTGGAAGATGCGCTGCGTCTGCGGCGCCGAGCAGGTGGACAGCTCAGCCTGGCTCATGCTGCCGCCGGACGCGGGCCGCGGGCCGTGCCGGGGCTCAGCGCGGGCGGCGGCGGCTGCGGCGCGGGCCCCTGGCTGTCTCGGGGCGCGCCGGGGCGCATGGAGGGCGCGGAGCCCCCGGGCCCCGCACGCCGCCCCTGGGCGTTCCGGGCGCTGGGGGCCGGGGGCCGCCGCCGCCGGGCCCCCGCCGCATCCAGCCGCGCCCGGGCGGGCGGGCGACCGGGGCGGGCACTGCGCTCGCGGGGGCCGGTGGGCCCGGCGGCGCCGCCGCGCGTTCCGGGTCCCTGCTCGCTGCGGCTCCCACGCAGACCCCACGCGCCTCCCCACGCGCAGCTGCACTCGCCCGCCCGCCGCGCCGGGGCGCCTTTTACCCCCTTTATATTTGCATAACAATAGGGCGCCCGTGACGCGCACGCCGGCGGCCCTACGATTGGGCGGTGCCCACGTGGGGGCGGGGCTGGGCGGGGCGTGCCCCGGCGGCCGCGCGCTTCGCCGCAGGGGGCGCTGGTCGCCGGCTCGGGGCCAGGTGGCGGTGCTGGGCTGGGGGGGCGTCCTGGATCCTTGCGCCCCGGGCTCCCCGCATCTCCGCCGTCGTCCCGCCTACTCTTCCTGTGGCCACCCGGGGAACCCCAAGCTGCCAGCTCGCGCAGACCCCGGCACGATCCCGGCGGAGCGCGGCCTCCCCAGGTGGGGGCTCGGGAACATTTCAGATCCTGGGGGCTGGGGTCCCCAGCTCTCCGGGTGCGCGGCGACGAGACTGGCCAGGCCTGGGCCCCGGGACCCCGGGTCCACGCGCGGGACCAACTCCATGAACAGCTCGGTCTCGTGACCTCAGCCATGCAGTCCTTCCCGCACGGGGGGGGGGGGGGGGGGGGGGGGGGGAAGGCTTCTTTGGTGGCCTGGGTGACCCCGCCTGGACTCCACAAACCCTGAGGCCCTGCCCTGATGAAGGAGCAGGTTCTCCACCTGAGGAGGCTGGTGGGGGAGCTGCCCCCCTACATCCCACCCCGGCTCAGAAACTCCTCCAGAGGGGGCAGGTCAGTCAGTGGGACCTCAGGGCCTGTTTCCCTCTGCTGGGCCACCTCCAGCTGAAGGAGTAGGCCAGGCCTGGCCGGATGAGCAGCCCCAGGTAAGCCACCAAGGGCTGCTTGGAAGGGAAACACAGAAATGACTCATTTTCAAACTGTAAACCCATATTTTATTGATGCTCTAATACTGCCACCAAATTTCCTCATTAGGGTTTTACAGTTTATAGCTGGGCTGTGGTGTCTGGAAATTGGGCAGGAATGAGTCTCGGAGCAGCAGGCCTTGGGCAGCAGGAGGAGACCAGTTCCCAGTCCCAGGAGGCAGTTGCAGGCCTTATCTGGGGAGCCCACCCTGCTTGGTCTTGTCTGGGGGGGGGCCATGAGTGTCTGCACACATGCAGTGGTACCCCCATCTTGCTCTGTGCCCTAGAAGAGTCACAGCCAAACCACAGGAAAAACTGGGCAAGGCCAACCCAGGACTGGCTGCCTCTAGTCTGCCAAGCTGAGACATGACCGTAGCTGACCCTCCAGGGCCCTCCTGGCAGCCAGAGCTCCCGGGGCCTACTCGCTGGTCTCCCTGAGGCCAGTGGTCCAGCTGGTGGTCCAGCAGTTCTGCGAGGCCTGGCTTCCCCCCGCAGAAGTGCCCCACAGAGCCCTGCGCTAGGGCCAGCTGTGGGTGTGACCTGGGAGGAGGCTGCTATCAGGACACTCCTCTTACCAGGAAGTGTCCCTGGGTCCAGTAAGAGGGCCTGGGAACAGGTGCCGCTGCACTGTGGACACCTTGAAGCTGGGGCCCCCGACCACCCCAGCACCAGGGAAGAGGGCCAGGCCCTGTCCACCGGGGCCCACAGAAACCTCTGGACAGTGACCCTCAGAGTGGTAAGCACGTGACCCTGTGCAGGGCTGGGATGCTAGGCAGCACATGCCACCCTGCTGTCTGCTTCTCCCTGGAACAGGGTTGGGCATGGGGGTAGCATGCTGGGAATGTGCACCAGCTCTGGCCATGCCCAAGGCGGTCCCCCGAGGGTGGCTCATTCAAAGCCAGGCCCTGGCCCAGGTGGGCTCAGGTCACCTGACCTGAAGAAGGGCATCTCAGAGACCCTCTTGGGCCCAGGCAGAGCCTGGGAGCAAAGTCCCAGGAATACCCGCGCCAGCGTCAGGGAGGGCAGACAAAGGGGCCCTGTGAGCTGCGTGTGGGAATGCGCGGCTGCCACTGCAAGCCATTAAATCGGTGGTTTGGGTGTCTCCAGCCGGGGCGGCATGGCCACAGTGGCCATGAGTCTGGCCTGAGGCTCACACGCGCAGGGCTTGGGGTGAGAGTCAGACAGGTGCAGCTGGGCCTGCCATTGTGGAGTTCAGGTGAGGGTCACACTGTCCCTAGGGACTGATGGGATTCCGTGCAGGGCAGTCACTGCATTCTGAGCAGCTCTGGCCCACTCCCTAGGGGCTGCCCCATCCTAGGACAGGAGGGGAAGAAGGGCTTGCAGGGCACTGCCTCCTAAATGTTTGCCCAAGGGATGTTCCGAGAAAGGAGGACATTTGTTCCAAATGCCCTGGAGGGAGGGGGAGAAGCCTGCCATTGGCCAGGCCCTGCCTGGGCTCCGAGCGACCCCCTTGGGCATCTGCAGCTTTTCTCAGTGCTGTCTTCACTTCCACAAACAGGCAGGCGCTTCCCTGGCTCTGGGGGAGAAAGCCCTGACCCCGGGTATGTGGGGGTCGCCTAAACCCGGGCTCCATAGGCAGGCCGGTCCTCTGCATCTGCTCCCAGGATGTGGTGCAGGGGTGCCGCCCGCAGGGCCTTGGGGGAGGAGCCGGAGCAGTGGGTGCCGGCAGCTCGTTGGCAGGGCCTGGCGGAGGGGAGGGCCGCAGGGGAGGCCGAGGCCGGAGCTGGGCCAGGGCCTGCGGCCCCCTTAAGCACTAGGCGGGGGAGGGAGGGCGCGCGGGCGGACGGGCGGGGGCGGGGCTTCCAGCTAATTCATTAAAATGTGTCGGGGAGCGTGGGAAAGAGGAGAGTGTTTCTTCCCAGCAGCCCAGACACCTGGTAGAAGGGCCGAGAGGATAGAGATCAAATAACAAACACTCAGCCCTCGGCCAGAGCGGAGGAAGGACGCCCAGGGCAGGAACTGGGGCAGACAATCCCTGCGCAGCTCTGGCCTGCCCCACCGGCTGCTCGGGGCAGCGCCTGGCACCAGGGCCCCAGCCCACCCTGCCAGCACGGTGCCTGACCCCTGGCCTGGGATGGGGCCTTAAGAGGCTGCTGGCCTGACCCCGGATGGTCAGGACCAGGGTGGCCGCAGAGCTAGGCTGGGTGGCAGAGGGCTGGGGAGGTGGGGAGGCAGGTGGGATGGTACAGGCGAGGCTGTGAGGGCCACCCGGGGCAGGGGTGCTGGGCAAGAAGGACACTTGGTCTCCCCGTGCTGCCCCTGCTCTGGCCTTTTTCTGTTGAGGACCAGCTGCCCTTGACACCAGGGCCTCAGGGCAGAGTCTCCAGGAAGCAGGGGGGTGGGCAGCGGGGGCCAGCACCCCCGGGGGTTTCCTCCTGACCCCCTGGGGAGGAGCAAGCTTGGGCTGCCTCCTAGGACAGGATTCGGTGCTGCTCTGGCTCTAGGAAGCAGCACCCCGACCACAGAGGGTGCCCGACCCTGCTAGGGCCTGGCCAACCCACTCACCTCAACAGCCCAGCAGTGACCAGAAGGCCAGCGTGCACACTTGGCCCAGACACAATGCCCACTTAGCCTGGCCCTGTCCCCGGGGCCTCCTGGCCTCTCCATCTGAGCAGGGGCACCAGCTACAGCCAGCCCAGGCATGCCCCGGAGCCCAGTGGGCACTTCCGGGGAAGCAGAGGACAGGGAAGATGGTGGGATGTCTGTGTGGCCTGCGGGAGGAGCCCTTGCATGCACACCCTGTGGCCTGACCCTGGCCCTGGGCATGGCCAGAGCCCACCTGGTACCTGGGCCCACAGGTGCACCCACTCTGGGCACAGACGGCGGCCCTGCTCCTGCCCCCAGCCCCAGTGGCCCCCGAGGTTTCCGCCTGGGCTCCTCAGCCAAATCTGAGCTGGTTTCCGCTCAAGGCAGGAAGGACAGGAAAGGGATGTGGAGGGGGGGAGCACACATTCCTGGGGGGTGAGCCAGGAGGAGGCAGCGAGGGCAAGATGCAGTCTGGCTCCTCTCCCCACCCACCTGGCAGTGAGGCCTGCAGGACCCTGGGGTGCCAGCACCTCAGTTTCCCTCCGGTGGGTGGAAAAGCAGCTGCTTCCTGAAGCTGAGGAGGGGGCTCCTGTGTGCAGGGGCCCCTTGGGGCTTCGGATGCTGCCCTCTTGCAGAAGAGGAGGCCACCCAGCCTTGAGTGGGGGAGGCCTGTGGGGTCAAGCTCCGGCCAGCGGGGGGCCAGGGTCGCAGACTCAGAGGCGCTGCCTTCCCTCCAGGCCCCGGCCTTCCAGTACACATGGATGTCTTCCACAAGGGGGGCTGCCCTGCCTCAGGCACCAGGTGGGGCTGGGGCTTAACCCCAGGAAGCCCCCCCACATCTGGCCCGAAGAGCCTGCCTAGCAGGATCCCTGGGACTGGAGGGGGAGCTGGAGGGTCCTGAAGCTGGCCTGGCTGGGACCTGCTTGGGGGAAGGGAAGGCAGGGGAGGCCTGGGGAGGCCAGCAGAATGGGCTAGTGGGGTGGGGCGTGCATCTGCTATCACAGCAAAGGGAGTGGGCCACCGGCGCAGGGGGCCTGTGTGTCCCCCACCTCCTGCAGCCTGCAGAGTCCTGGGGACGGGGAGCCACTTGGGTCCCACCCCTGGGCCTTTATGCAGTGCCCTCTACCAGGCATGTCCTTCCCACCTTCCTCAGGGTGTGAGCATCCTGACTATGGGCAGACGGTGTCCCCCCGAGCTGTGCTCTGTGCGGGGGTCCTGCTGGCAATCTGGAGCACTCTGGGGTGGGCACTGGGTCCGTGTAGGTCAGGGTGGTCCTGCCTCGGCCAGGGGACCAGGCCAGCGGGGTTGGGGCGCTGTGCTGGGGGGCCGCTGGCTGGGCCAGGAGGCTTGGGCTGCCTCTGGGAGCCTGCGGCACTGTTCAGGACTTCGCTGAAGTGCGAGGTGACGCGGCCCAGGTGGGAGCCCTCCCAGAAGACCTTGCCGCAGCCCGAGCAGCAGTAGAAGTGCTGCAAGTCGGGCCGCCACAGCACGCCCTCCGGGACCCTCGCCAGTTGCAGCCGGGTGCCGTTGGCCAGGGTGGCAGGCGCGTGGCTTTGCAGGTCGGCCGCCTCCAGCCAGCGGCAAGGCAGGTGAGAGGTGTAGCCCCCTCTGGGGGCCTCGTCGGGGGCATCGCCTGCAGGTGTTGGGGCCACTTTGAGCTCTCAGCCTTGGGCGTGTGTGCCACTTCATCCTCTGACTCATCTTACAGACCCCTGGCTCTCCCCACTGGGGCTGCACACCACCCCTCACTGAGCACACAGACCGTCTTGGGCTGGGTATGGGTGTCAGGAGCCCCACGTGACCTCACCTGCATCCTGTAAGTCCTCACTCGGGTCAGCCTTGTCACCTGTGAATCAATCCAGGACGTCAGGGACGGTCCCCAGAACAGGGCCTGGATGCCTCTGGTCCCACTGGGCACCTCCAAGTGCCCAGCTTCTCCACCACCCTTAGCAGAAAGGGCGAAGGGCAGGGGGCTGAGGAGCCATGGTGCCAGCCTGGGCCCCTCCCATGGGAACTCACACCTTGGAATGTTCTTGGGGCTCAAAGGTCCTTGGGAAACAAGTTCTGGGCGTGAGATTGGCTGATTAGGGCACTTGGGGGCCTGGGAACAGCGGGTGGGGGCGGGAGCATCCCTCTGTGGTGATGAGCAGATAAGCCACTGCCCTGCCTAGGAGTGCAGCTCCCAATCGCCCGCACTGTGGCAGCCGGGGCCCCGGGGGCCCGCTGGCACTCAGGGAGGTGGCCAGGCTGCGGCATAGGGCTTGAGGGCAGCCGCAGCAGAGGAGCAGTGGCATGGGTGAGGGCAGTGTCCTCCGGGTTCTGCTGACCTTCATACTGTGCTCAGCAAACATTCCTGCACAGGCAGCTCCAGGCAGACCACAGCCGGGGCCTGACTGGATGAGCCCCCCACCCAAGCCCCACTGCCTCTGGGGAGCCCAGCGTGGCCACAACCTCCACCTGGCCTCCCTCTCTGGCTGGTCTTCCCTCAGCCTCTACCTGAGGCCCCCAGGATACCAGGTGGCCTACAGGATGCCTGTCCACCACCCCAGCATAGGTGTGGGCCTCTGGGTGGGGTGCCAGAGGCCCTGAGGGGACGGAAGCCCTGGGTGCCCACGGAGGGCACAGCCTGCGGAGGACATGGTCCATGAGGGCACTGCGCATGCTCTACTCCCCTCCTGGGCCCCAAACACATCAAGGCCACACTGTGAAGAGCCAACAGCCCTGGGGGTTGGACACAGGTCATGGGGATAGCCTACCTGCTGAGTGGGTGGCCCCTGCTCTGGCCCCAGACCCTGGAGAGGCACCCAGGCCTCAGGCTGGCCCCCAGGGAGTGTCCCTGTGCATCCTACCCTGCCCCTGAGCCTGGGAGTGGCAGGGCACACCCCTGCCCTGGGCAACAACTGCAAAGTCTCCGAGGGCTCTGTACCCTCTTCTTTCCAGCTTTACAAGAATGGAAACTGAGGCTGGGCCCCTAGTTGGGGGGACATCTGGGTTTTGCCCTCCTTCCTGTCTGTCCAGGGCTCGTCTGCCTTCAGATTGCTTAGCAGGTGCCCTCAGTCCACAGGTGTGCAAGCACGTGCATGTGCGCCCCAGCGTGTGCATGGGAACGATGGCACGTGTGCCTGCCCTGCTGGGGAGACGTGGATGACAGCACCCTGAGGGGCTGTGTGTCTGGGCCTCATGCCCCTGGGCCTGTGGCCTCTGCAGGTGCTGAGCTCCGCCCATCTGCCAGCTGGCGCTCTAGCCCTAGGACCATCCAGGGGTTGGGCCCCTGCCCCATCCCCAGACCCCACAGAGCCTATGGCCAACCCCGTGGGGTGCACACACCTGTGCTGTGGGCATCTTCCTGGGGGCTGCCGAGCCGCACCAGCTGCCTCATCATGTCCTTGGAGACCTTCAGGTACTGGTCACAGTTACAGGCCTGAGGACAGAGGGGATGCTGAGGCCAGGTGGGAACCCTTCCACGTGCCCACTTGCGGCCTCATGCTCTTTACAGTGCTGGGTCTGGCCAGAGACACACGACACATCCCTTCCTCTCCCTGCAAGACAGGGCACACCACTTCCTGGGAGCCCTCCTTGACTGGACTGGATCCTCACAGCCCCTGGGCAGCCTCTTCTGGCTCCCGAAACCCTGTGGGACTCTGCCATCATCTCCCCAACCCCAGAGTCTTGAGGGCAAAGCCAGGCCCTGGGCTGGGCTGTGGTGGGGGACACAGGGCCCAGCATCAAAGGCTCAGGTAAGCAGCCCCTCAGCTGCCCCTCTGCTGGTCTGGGGGGACCCAGGCCATCTCAGTGTCCATGTTTCTCAATGGCCATGTTGGTGAGCGATCGAGACGGAAGTCACTTTTGCTCCTGTTTGGGGTCCTGGCCAGGGATATGCTGTGGGGAGCTCCGTGCAGCCCTGCTGACCTGGCGACAACCCTGGTGGAGTCGGGCTCCTGGGCACAGCCTGCCACCTGCCAGGGTGAGGGGCCCCAGGACCCCCAGGGGGAGGTGGGGAAGGAGCCGGTGCCTTGGAGACCTGGCTCCCAGGCAGGTAGGCGTGGGGTGCTGCAGAGACGTGCACTCTGGTCAGGGCCTTCCGGACAATGAGCTGGAGCTGGGCCGGGGGCTCCCAGGTCCTGGGAGGGGGGCCCTGACCTGCACACGTGATGGCTCTTGGCCCCCTCCTGGAGGACATGGCCTCTGGGGAGGGCAGGCGGCAGCCATGGGTCCCTGGAGCCCCAGGTGCCCATGTAAGAGGCGGTGCCCTCCCTGCCCCCACACGCCCTTTTCCCACGGGCCTTTCGACACTGAGCTTACTTTACCTGTGGCCTCGTGGCTCCACATCCAGCACAAGGAGCCAGGGCCTGGGAGTGCTGGGTGGGTGGGGTCGCCTCCTCGGGTGTGGGCGGGCAGCCTAGGTGGGGCCTGGGAGGGCGGAGCCTGGGCAAGACCCTTCCTGCTGCCTCTGGGGGGCCTCCTATCCCCCCCCCCCCCCCCCCCCCCCCCCCGCTCAGCTGCCCCTGCCAACGGGACCCTGGGCCTGCCTGTGGCGCAGGGGGTGCACTGCGGGGCCTGGCCCCCAGCACACGGATCCAGGGACCCTCCTGGGGCAGGGGTGCAGACGGAGTGCTGGCTGCAGGTCTGACCTGTGGTCACTCCAGGCCTGGTTGGGAAAGGATGGAGAGCAAGAGGGCAGTAGAGTCTCTGGCAGCCAGGGCTGTCCCCCACGAAGGTCCACGTTCTCCCTGGCCAGGCTCCCTGAGGGGTCAGAGCCAGTAGGTGTAGACAGACAGACAGCCCAGGCAGTGGGGTGGGAGCCTGTCACGGGCCTAGGCCTGGGGTGCACACCTGGGCGGGGTGGCCAGCTCATGCTGAGTCACTGCGAGCAGACAAACGGCCGGTGCCATCCGCGAGGACCTGGCCCCACCCTCGGGAACCACCAGAGCAGGTTTTCCCACGGCTTCTGCCCACTGTCAGGGCCCTTGCTGTCACCCCGTAGGGCCCTGGGAGCCCTGCCCTACCCCCACCTCCAGCTGGAAGAGCCGGTTCTGTGCGTTCACCCCTTTGCCCTGCATTCCGCATCTGCAGGAAAGCCTCTCCTCCATCTCTGTCGTCCCCCACCACTCCCCCACCCCCCATCCCCGGGCCCAGCAACTCTCCTCTGCCACCTGCTGTGGGCAGGCAGTGGCCACCCTCACCAAGGCTGAGGGGCTGCTCTTCGGGGCTCACAGCCTAGCCTGGGCTGTATCGTGGGCCCCGTGCCAGTCCAGCAGAGGCCCCCTCCTGACACCCACTCATTCTGAGGGCATCGCACCAGGGTCCTCACATGGACCCACAGGGGAAGCTGTGTGAGCAGGTACTACCTAAGTCATGCCCATTCTTCCCTGTGGGATGGCCAAACCCTAGCTCGGGATGCCAGGGGGTCCAGGCAGATGGCAGTGGGGGTCCTGGGGAGGCCCAGACAAGGGCTGGGTGGTCCAGTCCCGTGGGTCCAGCCTGGTCTCCACCCCCAGAGCCTGGCTGGGTGGGAGGGGGCAGGAGGGGCCGGGAAGGCTTCTGGTGTCCCCGTGTCAGGGGACCACCTGCCTGCCTGGTTCCACAGCTCCTGCAGCTGTTCAGGGCCAACACCCGCCACGCCATCCCTACTTGGGACCCTCTGGCTCCCTGGGGGCTTCCCAGGATGAGCCCACGAGTGGGACGTTGTCCCCTGGGGACTGATGGTGGCCTATAAACATTGCTGGGCCCTGAGCCTCAGCCAGTCGGGGGCTGAGGGTGAGAGGAGGGTGGGATGTGAGCCTCACCTGGGGCTCACCAGGCATGGGGCCTGGCAGAGACCCCGTGTTCCCAAGGGTGCAGGGCAACAAGAAGATGTGGGGTGGCTCCCTGCCCCCACTACAGACTTGCCCCCAATTCCCTGCCCAGTGGGCACCTGGCACAGTGGAGTGCGAGGGCCCCCCCTCCCAGCTGGGAACTGGGCCCAGGCCACGAGAGTGCCCTGCTGTTGGGGCTACTACTCAGCCTGGGGGCCGAACAACGGGCCGACAACAGCAACTTCATTCCTGCTGGATGGCAAATGTGTCCGGCCCTGAGCCCCTACCCCGGGAGGCTGCATTCTGGGATTTTCTGACTCCACAGGCAGGGCAGATGGGAGCTTTGGCTCAGAAGTTGTGACATGCTCTAGAGTAACAGGCCATTTCTTGCTCCTTTAGAGCAAATTGGGAGAACGAGAGAAAAGCATAGAAAAGAAGAAACTAAGCCTGCCCTCATCCCACCACCTGGTGGGAAAAGCTAGCATGGCAAGGAGAAGAGTTACCATTTCCGGCACCTTCCCAGGGCACACCTCTCCTGGGGCCAGCATCTCTAAGGCTCATATCAGGGGAGGGGGGCCCTGGAGGGGGTGCAGGACACAGGGGTATGGCTCCCGCAGTGCTTTCTGCCCATTTGGTCCCTGCCGAGAGCTACCTCCCCTTACTGTCCACACTTGTGTCCCAGGCTTTCCTGGGCTGGCTCATGCACCGTGACCCACCCCCGCAGAGCCACCCCAACAAATGGTGCCAGGTGTAGGGCCGGAGAGCTGGGATGAAAGACTCCTGGCCGCGGGGTGTTAGCCTGACACCTCAGCCTGAAGCCCCCTGGGTGTACTCCACACCGTGCGCTCCCACACCCTGCAGGAAATGCCTTGTGAGGCCCTGAGCCATCTGCCCCCAAAGGAGATGTGGTTCCGGGGCAGAGCACGGCTGCGGAGCTGCGGCCTTCTCCCTGACCGGCACACCAGCCAGCTTTGCCAAGGAAGACCCTGCAGGCTCGTGGCTGCAGTGGGTCTGGCTGACAGCTGAGGTTCGCAGGGCATCTGTGGGGAGTCATCCCCACCCTGCTGGGGGGCATGCGGCAGGGGGTGCTGTACTGGCCTGTGTGGGAAGGTTTCCAGACCCAACAACGACGGGCACCTGGGTGGCTCAGCTAAGCACTTGCCTTGGGCTTAGGTCCTGGGATCGAGCCCCACATGGGGTTCCCTGCTTAGGGTTGGGAGAATGTGCGTCTCCCTCTCCTTCTGCCCCTAACCCCCACCCTGCTTGTGCATACTAGTCTGCTCCTGTGTGCTCTTGCATGCTCCAATAAATAAAATCTTAAAAAATGCCAACAAACCCAACAATAATGCTCTTCTGA
Source organism: Vulpes vulpes (assembly GCF_048418805.1). Taxonomy (NCBI): domain Eukaryota; kingdom Metazoa; phylum Chordata; class Mammalia; order Carnivora; family Canidae; genus Vulpes; species Vulpes vulpes. The sequence continues at coordinate 48,233,594 of NC_132781.1, read as the reverse complement.
CTGTGAAGCAGCCTCTTGGCCCTCTAACCAGTGACCTCCACCGGTGATGTCTGTGACCTGGGACGGCAGCCCTGCAGGGGCCTCGCTCCAATGTCTGCCCTGCCCCCACGTCCAGGAAGGGCAGTTCCCAGGGGCCCAGCCCCTCCCTGAACTGGCTGCTGCCCATCCCCTCCGTGGGGCCAGGACAACATCTCCACAGACTGGGCATAGACCTGGCAGAGTCAGCATTGCACGGGGTCCCTAGGGGGCAGGGGTCCAGGTGCTGGGGCACGTAGTGGGTCTGCATCCCCATGAAGCCTGGATGCGCCCACGTGTGTGAGAGCTGGTATGCTGCTGGTGTTTCTCCTCAGCACCAGGCATCAGAGGAGCTGAGCGTGTGTCCGTGTGTGAGCAGTATCAGAGGTGTGAACGGGAGTGCGTGTGACTGGGTATTCTAAGGTGTGGACACAGGACCTGTGTGACGGGGTGTATCCAGGTGAGTGGATGGGATGTCACATGTTCACCCGAACCCAGTTCACCTTCTGCTGCATGGACCGGAGAGCTGCCTGGACTTCCTGGGGACCTGCCTCAGATCTGGGAGTGGAGGCCCTAGCCAGAGAGCTGTCCTTGTGCCTGCAGGCAAGGAGGGCTGGCCACCAGCATGGAGGGCCCCACCAACCCTGGCCGGGCTGAACACCCTACGGCCTCCCTGGACGTCCCTCAGCCTGCTGGTCTCTGTGATGGCAGACATAGTGCCCAGGACGTAGCACACATGACAACCAGCCCCTGGTCAGGTGCATATGGGGGGGGTCACAGCCCCTCCCCCAGGCCCCTCTGGGGTTGTAGGCCTGAGCCCCAGGAAGTGGTCACAAACAGGATAGGCAGGTGGGCTTCCTACTTGGTGTCCACTCCTCTACCTTGGGCACCTTAGCTTCTGAAAGCTCCTCATCCAAGTGCACCAGCCAATAGCCAGGGTCAGCTTGGGACCTGGACCCAGGGGGACAGCAGGGTCAACAATCCAGCCCAGGCCATCTGGGGCTGGTAGATGAGGCCCAGCTCCCTTGGGCAGGCCAGGCCTGACCTGCCAGGAGGCAGGCCACCTGATGAGAGCAACGGGGGGTGGGGGGGGTGGGGGGGTGTAGGCAGGTGGCCAAGTCGTCCTGCCTGACTTCCTCCCCCTGACAGGGGACAGTCCCCCCCCCCCCCCCCCCGCCCAAGTCAGGGCCCGGGAGAGCTGGGCCCTCCATGGGAATGTCAGGTACAGGCGGAAACAGTCTCCAGGTGAGGGCTAGTCATTTTCCGCGTTCACACTGGGGTAGGGTCTCGATCTGCATTTGACAAGTCAGGGCGTTAGGGCCCTGGGCTTCCCGGCTGCGTGAGGGCGGAGACCAGGGAGACCCCAGTGAGGGGTCAGTACTGCGGTGGCAGCAGCGGCGGTGGCGGCCTGGTCTGCCCGAGGTGCGGGCCACCACCTGGCCTGGCTCGGTCGAGCAGCATGGAGGGGGGTGCCCCTCTCCGGGACCGCAGCCTGCAGGCCGGCCCAGCGGGAACCCCGCCGCGCGCCGCCCACCCCGCCCGGGCACCCCGGCCGTTCCCAGACGGGGGAGGGGCGGCGGGCCGTGAGAACCAGCCAGCGGCCGGGCCGCGTGGGAAAGCGGGGGGAGGGGCGGCGGGGGCGGGGCGCGCCTGGGAACGGCCCCGCCTGCCGGCTTTGAAAGGGCCACTCAGGACTCGGCCCCGGATTCAAAAGCCAACGGCTGCACCGCCTTCCCGCGCGCCAGAACGGGAGGGGGCTGGGGGCCTCCCACCTGGGGCCGCGGGGGGGCGGGGTGTGGAGCTACGGAAGCTGGGGGCTGGGGGGGCCGGCGCGCCAGCCCAGCAGCCCTGCTTTCCGGCCTCCTCAGGCGGCCTGGGTCTGTAGCTGCCCCCGGCTGCCCCACCGGGTCCCCAGCCAGGGGCACCAGGCCCCAAAGTGCTCCTCCAAAGGGTGATGACAGTCCGAGATGGGGCTGGGGGCCCGGAGGCCTTCCTGGAGGAAGTGACGGCCACCCTGGGGTGCAGACCAAGTGGAGGGGGTGGGAGCTCTGGCAAGGGGGGGATGGGGGGGCAGAGTGCAGGGCCGGGGTCCCCTGCCCTTCCTCCTGCCTCCTCCAGGGGCCACTGAGTCAGGCAAGGAGAGGTGGCCCTTCCCACCCCCACCTGTGCCTTGAAATGGGTTTTCCAAGATGGGAGGTGTGAGGGGGAGGCTCTGACTCCCGCTCTGACTCCTCCCCCCCCTCTCAGAGCCCTCCATTTGCCACCCCTGCCCCACCTCCAGGGAGGGGTTCAAGGTCTGTCTCCCTCTGTGGGGTGCTTCAGAGGGTCGGGGGTCATGCCCGTCTGCCCAGGGCAGGGCCCCACGTTCTGATCTCTATGCTCAACGCTTGGCTCCCCTCAGAGCCCCTGGGGCACTCCCCTGGGGCATTTGCTTGTCCTGACAGTACTCCAGGTGCTGCAGCCCCTCCTCAGGAAATGTGGGAGAGCAAGGGAAGGAGACATACCCCAGCCCCAGCTGATCATCTGCTGGTCCCTGCCGCATTGGGACATGGACAGAGCCATCCCCGTCTTGCAGACCCTGCTTTGTCTGGGGGTCCCAAGGACCCTCCCCAGACCCAGTCCATGGCTACCCATGGCTGCCTCTACATACAGCCCCAAGGGGCTGGCTAACTCTTGCCTTACACCCTGAGGCCAGCCAGTTGGGCCTGTGTCACCTCCCATATCCAGGGTCGCATGGACAGTGGGTCTGCAGAAGTCAGACCTGCTGTCTCACCCAGGCCCCACGGCCACCCACCTAGGGGCCCACTGCCCCCTGGCTCCTGGGCCCCACTTCTGCTTTGGGGCTCTGACTGCCCCCGCCCCCTGTCAGATGCCCGTCAGGCCCCTGGGCATCGGTCAGTCCCCTGCAAGGGCCACCGGGTCCCTGAGAAAGCAGCTGTGGGCAGTGTAGGAACACAAGGCGGGGCTGCTGCCAAGAACACTATTTATGGACGCTGAAATTTGAATTTCGTATGATTTAGCTGTGGGCTGTGGTGCGCTGACATTAGGGTGTGTGTCTCAACCTGCCACTAACCCCAGCCCTGGCCGTGGGGGGCCGAGGCGGCCGCAGGGTCCCTGATCCGAGGGCGTGTGCTGCTCTGGTGCTCCAGCCCCAGAGGCACAACCCTGCCCCCCCCCCCCCCCCGCCAACATCCAGAACCCTGGGCCGAAGAAGGCCCATCATCGGGGCTCTGTCCTCCCTGCTTCCCACACATCGGTACAGGTTGCTGGGTGGCAGGTTTAAGAGCTCCCATGTCCAGCTGGTGGCTCTGGATAGCTCCACGGCCCCGGGCTTCGGGAAGTGGTACCATGCCAGCAGCCAGTGGAGGCACGGAGCAGAGGTACAAGGGCCTCGGGCCCCAGAGACACGGCCATACCCCCAGACCTTGTGTCACCACAGTGCCAGGCGTTGTCTTACTGTCCGAGGGGTCAAGGACAGCCACCTCAGACGATGACACCGAGAGCCCACATGACCAGTGTGGCCTGGCCCGGCCTCTTCCACATCCGGCTGTCAGCTGGCCAGTATGGATGACACTCTGGCCCAGGTGGTCCTGCCTAGGGGGCCAGAGCTTGCTTGGGGACCTCCCTGCCTGCTATCCTTCCCTCAAACCCAGTGGCCTGTCCTTAGCCTGCAGCAGCTTCCCAGGCCCAGGGCACACTGCCTGACTTGGGGCCATGGTTGTGACTGTCCAGGCCGCCAACACTCTGCTTGCTGAGTGTGCGTACACCTGTGGACATCTACGCCCCAACCATGGACGGATCACTGTGCATGTGCACTGGTGCTCTGTCCCCTCACACGGCCGTCAGGGCAGCAGGAAGCGCCTTATGGGTTGGTGCTCATCCCACTGTGGGTGCCTCCGTACCCTCTGAATTTCAGCTTTAAGTGTGTCAAACCCTCCAGAATGGACACGTGAATACTCTGCCATCAACATTCAGGGGGTAGTCAGAAGAGCCCTGTCCAGAGGGGACCCCAGATCACTGATGTAAAGGCCCATCAGAAGCCCATGATCACTGACCACTGGATCCCGAGGCATTGCAGGCACGAGGGGAGGCAGTGCCCAGCATGAGCTGCACTGGGGACTCACATGCTGACCTCCCCAGGCATTGGCCCAGAGAAGCCTGGGCAGGTCTCAAGGCCACAGGCATAGGATGGGGCTTCAGACCTCCTCTCAGCCCAGGGAAGAGTGGGCCGGGGGCAGCAGGCCTGCTGTGGACATGCATAGGTCCATTTATGGGGCCCTGGGAGGCTGAAGGTCTCTGGGAAGCGGGCAGTGCCAGCTGACTGCTGGGCGGGGCAGCCCTGCATCAGTGTCAAGGATGCAGGTGTGACTGTCACCTGGCCCGGGAGTGCCAGGATCCCTCCTGAAGTGGCTGGGGTCAGGTCAGGGGCACTGGAGGCCGGGGTGCTGCCCGGCTAGTGGGGTCCTTGTCCTCAAGCCCCAGGGCACCTCTGCTGGGAACAGAAGCCGGGCTCTGGCTGAAACCCAGGGCGGGCTTCTCTGGGAGGGAGGAGGGCAGGGGGTAGCCCCACAGGCTGCACGGAGAACCTGGGGGTGGCCTACCCTGCTGTCAGCCATTGCCCTGGCTCGCGTCCCGGGTCTAGGGGCGCCGGCCTCCATTGCTGCCAAAACCTTGAGGCCTCAGGACAGCATCCCAACCCGCCAGCTACTCCCACCGGCCTCCTCCTGCAGCCTCAGACCGCAGGCCAGAGTCTCTGCCAGCTCAGGGAGGCGGCCACCCTCCTGTGGCCTTTGTGCCTGCGTGACCCTGGGGGCGTCGAGTGTGGGAACAGGGCTGGGGGCCAGGGAACACAAAAGCTGGGGAGGGGCGGGGTCAGCGGCCACTGCCTCTCTTCCTATGGGTCCCTGGTCTGCAGTTGGTGCCCTGGTCAGCCCTGGGTTCTAGGCGTGGGTGCTGGGGGTGGCTACCCCGGGAGTCTCGCTCACCTCCCCAGTCTTGCTCACTCTCGCTCCCAGGCCCTGGGAGCCCCCTGCTGGCATCCCTCCCCTGTAGAGGTCAGCCTGGGCTGGTGTCCACCTCTGTCCCAGGGCCCTTGCCCAGCCCCGTGGCCTCCTGCAGCCCAAGGACCAGCCCCCCCCCCCCTCACTGCAGGCTTCTCTGTGACCCCACACCCCCTCCCTCTGGGGGATCCTGCAGCCAGTGGTGCCTGAGACCCCAAGGCAGAGTCACTGTCCCACAGAGGCCTCCCCTCCTGGGTGCCCACTTCCGGGGCCCGCATCACTGACTCCAAGGACGCTCCCCCACTTGTACACGGGGGCCACAGCCTGCTCCCCACCACAGCAGAAGACCAGAGGGACAGTAAAAATAGACATTATGCCTAGCCATGTCAGGGGTTCGTGCTTGTGCTTTTTTTTTTTTAACTGAAATTTCTTTGATAAAATATTTTCCCATGGTGGACGGCACTGGGAATATCCTTTCAGCGGATGTTCCTGATGGACAATCCCAGGCCCAGGTCGCCAGTTTCAGGGATCATGGTTCTCTGCCCACCATGTGAGACCCCCTAGCCCTTACCCACAAATCGCCGCAGAGGGCCCGGGGGCCACCAGCCTCCACCCCAGGGTCTGGCCCTCGTGTGATGCTCTGTCCTCACATGCAGATGCTCCAGAAAGCAGACCCTGGTGCCTGGGGCACAGGCCACGTGGCGTCAGGTGCAGGGCACTCTGGTGAGCTGTGGCCATGGACCTCTGGCCAGGCACCTGGCCCACCCTTCTCCCTTTTCCCCCTCTTCCTGCCTTGGACCCCAATGCACGAGTCTGGGGAGCAGCCAGGCTCACTCTGGGAATGCTCTATGTGTCCAGTGGGCTTTCCCTCTGGGAATGGCACTAAAATAGCATGAGGCAGGGAAGGAAAATGGAAAGTCGGCCTGGCAGTGGGAGGTCTCCAGGGATACAGCCAGCTACTGCCCGGGCCAGGAGCAGTGGAGGCTCTGAGCCACCAGCCGGGGAGTTCAGGCCCCCCAGGGCCAAACCTAGGTCAGTCCTGACAATGACACTCTCTGCTGATCACCAGGCAGCACCTCTTGAGGTCCAGAGGGGCCGTGAGCCAGCAGTCACAGGGAGCTCGCGGAGCCGGCCCAGTCACCATGTTGTGCCACCCCCGCCCCAGCTACCACCCTGGAGTGTCCAGTGTGTGCTGCTGTCCACCCTGCCCGGCCCCGAGGATGGCACCTCCCCCCGGCACCGAGCTGGGCATAGGGGGGCTGGTGTTCAGGACGAGGTGCTCAGCCGTTCCTGGCTGTTGCTCAGGCTTGAGTTCCTGGGGTTCAGTGGGACACTGTGGCTGGCGGGCTCCAAGCACACAGTGGGAATGTGGCTAGAGGCCCACCTGACCTGGTGCTCATGTGCAGTAACCGGGGATTTAGCCTGAGAACCTCGGTAGGGACTTGGCCTGAGGCCTCAGCACTAGTGTTCACTGCCGCATGATAAGCTCAGCCCTCCTACCCCCTCCCCTGGTGAGCACGCTGGTCCAATGCAGGAATCCTGTCCCCTGGCACCGGCCCCGTACCGCTGGTTTTTCAGGCTCCTCAGGCTCCTTCATGGACCCTCCTGAACAGCTACCAGCCACCCAGCGAGGGTCCCGCCCTGGGGCACACCCAGCACACATTTTTCTGGAGCTGAGCTCAGTGGAGGCCACCGGCTGGAGGGCTCCCCAGGCCCTGTGTTGACAAAGGCCCATCAGGGGCCGATACACAGTCTCATCCCTGTGTTCCCACCTGCTGCCCATGCTGTGGCCAACCCTGGCCGACAGCCACATACACAGGTCCCTGCTGGGTCCCCACCCCACCCACTCCAGCTCTGGGCGTCCTCTGGTCCTAGCGTGGCCGCTCTCTGCAGCCACGTGGTCCCAAATTGAGGGCCCTACCTCTGTCCTCAGCAGCTGGCCTTGTGCTGAATGCGTGTGTCCTGCCAATACGGGCACTGCGGGCAGAGCCCCCAGATGAGCAGTGGGTTGGGGGCCAAGGCGTCCCCTTGCCCATGTTCCTGTCCTCTGTGTCCCTCCCCAGTCTGGAGGGCTTGGTGCACCAATCAGACCCCACGGAGCTCAGACCCACTGGCTAGGGGCAAAGCCTAAAACCTAGGAACCCAACCGCATCCTTAAATTATATTCTGCATCTTCTCTTGCTTATATCAGGTGCAAGCCACCTGTCATCCTGCAGGCCCAGCAGTGGCTCCCAGGTCTCCCACCTCTCTACCCAGGGGTCTCTCTCTACCCCTCCTACTGAAATCAGAATAGATACCAGCAGCCCCAGAGCACCCCCACCGGCCCCCACGGGCTGTCTTCTTTCCTGGGGAGGCAGAGTGGCCACCTCTCTGGCCTGGGCACTGGCCGGACCCCCTTTGAGGGCGGGTGCCGCTCTGCCTCCCAGCATTTCAGCTGGCTTTATGCGGCACCCTCCAGGTGATCTCAAACGGCCTGCATCCTGCCACCTGGCAGGGCAGGGGGACCCTGGGCCCGTGGGCTGCAACTGCTGGGCCAGGACGGACGGAGCACACACAGGATGGACGGGGCAGGGAGGCCGTGGACGTTCTTCCCTTGCGGGCCTGAAGGAGGTCAGGCTGCTCCCCTGCACGAGGCTTCCCGGGGCGCCAGTGGGGGGTTTCCTCCCAGCTACCCAACTTCCTGTTTTCTCAAGAAAACTTAGCAGCAGAGGCTCTGAAAAGCTCATTAAAATGCCTCCCAGGCATCCCGGATGTCCTGGGGTCTTTACAACACTTGTCACTGGAGCACAAAGGGAGGCAGAAGAGCTCACTGGAGGCAAAGGCCCCTCCCCGCCACCCTGTCAGCGCTGGGGGGGTTTGCACTGATGGGTACCTGAGGCCCCGCCCTGGGCTCCAGGATCTGGATGAAGCCTTCTCAGCCCTCTGGCCCTCTCTCTGGCTCGGCCCTCTTGCGCACCTGCCCAGCAGTAGCAGCGAATCTGCCTGGTCCCCCTGCCTGGCAGTACACCACCCCTCCTGGCACCGTGGAGGTGAAGCCAAGCTTCCACCAAACAGTTGGGCTTGAGGAGGTGCTCCCGGTGGAGCTTCAGCATGGCTCCAACCCCAAAATATCCCCAAATAGCCAGCACTCTGTACAAGGAACCCCCGGGGGTGCTAGGATGGCCCTCTGCCCACTGCCCCCTGCAGAGGAGGCCCCACCGGAACAGCCCGCCCCAGCCTGCACCCCCCCCCCCCAGCCACACAGGCTAGAGCTCAGACAGTGCCCCCAGGCGCCCCTCCCAGCCCAATCAGCAGACAGTACCCAGGCCCCAGACTCCTCTCAGACCTTCACCCTGGAATCAGCCACCCTGACCTGGCCATTGCTTCACCCAGACCTTTCTTGATGTCAGGACAGACCCAGTGGCTATCTGTGGTGTGGACACTGCCCTCCGAAAATGCGCAACCCCCCCCCCCCCAGCCAGATGCAGCTTCTGTGGGCTCCCTCTCCCTCCCCTAGAAGCCCTGTGGGAGGCCGGCCCTGGACTGAGGAGGAAATGGCCAGATGGAGCGGATGTCCCATGTGAGCTGCTCCCTGGCTTTGCCAGTCCCAGTACCCTGCCACCTCCTGGCCCCAGTGGGAGTGGGTGGAAGAGGAGGAAATGCCACAGAGAGGGCAGTGGTGGTGAATGCTTGCAAGAGCACGTGGCCTTTGCTGTCCCGCCATCAGCCAGGGACGTGCCAGGTTTCGCCTATCACAGAGTGACTGGCTGACAGCCCTGGGGCTCACAGCCCGGCCCAAGGCAGGCCTGGGGCACACAAGGACCCACCTGGCAACGGCTGAAGATGTCTGCGTGGGTGACACACACGTTGAAATGCTTGAGCACGGCCTTCACCTGCTGCCGGGCCTTGAGGGAACAGTCCACTGAGAGGCAGCGCCCAGCCCCGACCTGGGCCCGGAGCTACACAGAAACATGGTTGCTGAGCTGCAGCCACAGAACCCAGAGCCTCTCCAGCACCCCCTTGCCAGCTCAGCCCCCACTCCCATCAGCCCCATGGTAAGACCCCAAGGAGGGGTGGTCTGAGGGCCACCTGAGGCTCCCTGGGAAAGATGAGGCTCAGGTGTGAGCTGTCTTTGGGGCCCTCACCTTGTGGTACGGCAGCCCAGATGTCAAGATGATTCTTCCCTCCTGCCTGGCAACCTGTGTAAGAGGCAGATGGGCAGGTGGGGCAGGTGAGGGGCACCCTAGCCCCCATCTTCCTTAGGCCCCTCCCTGTCCCCCAGAGCTGCCTCGGCCTGGGGCCCGAGCAGCCATCAGGATCCTGCAGCCCATCCTGGGCCACAGCTTTGTTCTATAGATTTGGTCTTAGAATCATACAAACATTTTACATAATTTCAAACAAAAACTTAATTTAAAAGCAACCTCTAAAAATCCAAAGAAGGTGAAACAAATGAACGGCACAGAAAGAAGCATTATGAGGGACGTGAGAGCACAGTAAATCGACCGCATATCTCCAGATACTACGCTACAGACCAAACATAAAGTCCTGTAGCGATTTTACTGGTGGTGGTAACACTGGCATTGTACTTGGAAACGTTGGTGTGTGAACTGTGACAAAAACAGCTTATGCTTGTGTTGGGTTGGGTTCAGTGGAGAGAGGTGAGGTCTGAATTAAAGCTAAGGAAATTACCCCATGGCTTCAGTCCTCAATAGAAAGCTTCACTATGAATTTCTTATACGTATATATTGACAAGTATTTCATCACTCTGGCTATCACAAAAGCCCAGAAATAAGACCTAACCCTATAGCCGGGAGCAACCTGTGGCCACACTGCTTTCCAAATAGGTGGAAAGGGGACTGGGGCTTTTTTTGAGAAATAGCTGATTCCAGGGCTAAGGCAGAAAGTTGAATGAAGCTGGAATGTCTCAGTGTGTCAGAAAACAAAGAAATTATCAAAGTCCACAAGTGTCACAGCAAAAGGACTCACAGATTGGAGGGGTAAACCTACAAATGAAGCGACAGCGGTTGTGCACAGAAATGCCAAACAGGGCTGTATCTGGCACACTTCTAAACAATCATTAGTTATCTTTGAAGAATTCAAGAGACCACTCAAAATTGTAAGAGCTAAAACTATAAAAATTTTAAAAGAAAACATGGCAGGGGAAATGTCATGGCCTTGGATCTGGCAGTGATTTCTTGGACATGGCACCTAAAACACAGACAACAAAAATAAAAATAGAAAAATTGGGCTTCATGAGAAAAACTCTTGCACATCAGAAGGCACCATCAAAACAAGTAAGAAGACAGCCCACAGAGTGAGTGAGAATATTTGCAAATCCTGTGTCTGTTCAGGGATTAATACCCAGAATATAGAAAAAATTCCTACAACAACAAAAAAGCAATTAAATATGGGTAAGGGGCTTAACTAGATGCTTCTCCAAAGAAGATGTATGGATGGCCAAGAAGTACATGAAAAGGTGCTCAACGTCACTAATCATTAGAGAAATGCAAATCAAAACCACAAGAGATGCAACTTCACACCTGTTAAGACAACTTTTTTTTTTTTAAGATTTTATTTATTTATTCATGAGAGACACACAGAGAGAAGCAGAGATACAGGCAGAGGAAGAAGCAGGCTCCCTGTGGGGAGCCTGATGTGGGACTCAATCCTGGGACCCTGGGGATCACACCCTGGGCCAAAAGCAGACGCTTAGCCACTGAGCCACCCAGGCATCCGAAGATGGCTTTTTTTTTTTTTTTTAAAGCAAAATAAGTGTTGGTAAGGATGTGGAGAAATTAAAGCCTTCATGCATTGCTAGGTGTAATAAAGTGCTATATTCACTGTGGAAAACAGTATGGCAGTTTCTCAAAAAGTTAAATGTAGAATTACCATATGATCTAGGAATTCTACCACTAAGTATATATATATATATATATCCAGAACTGAAAGCAAAAATGTGAACAGATACCTGTACACAAGAAGCACAGTAGCATTATTCACACTAGCCAAAATGTGGAAAGAACCCAAGCGTTCCAAGTGTCTATTAACAGATGAATGGGTAAACACACATGAATTTATACAGCTTTAAAAAATAAGGAAATTCTGACACCTGCTACAGTGTGGATGAACTCTGAAGACATCGTGCTGAGTGCAATAATCTGGACACAAAAAGACAAATAGTATGTGATTCTGCATATATGAGATATCCAGAGAAGTCAAATTCTTAAAGACAAAGTAGAATGGTGCGTGCCAGGGGCTGGGGCTGGGGGCTGGAGAATGATGGTTTAATGGGGACAAAGCCTTTGTTTGGGATGATGAAAAAGTTTTGGAACTAGATAGTGGTGATGGGTATATAACACTGTGATTGCCCTTTTCTAAAAAATTTTTAAAAAGATTTTATTTATTTATTCATGAGAGACATAGAGAGAGAGGCAGAGACACAGGCAGAGGGAGAAGCAGGCTCCATGCAAGGGGCCTGATGTGGGACTCAATCCCAGGTCTCCAGAATCACGCCCTGAGCCAAAGGCAGACGCACAACCACTGAGCCACCCAGGCGTCCCTGTGATTGCTCTTAATGTTACTAAATCGTACACTTATAGTTAAAATGATCAATGCTTTGTGTATTTTATTATAAAAAATAAGAAAAAAGCAATAAAGCAAGTGGTTATTTTGTAATGAAAACAAATACACATCTATGTGATGAATAAAATAAAATAAATGAACAACTGAAGTAAACGTGAGGAAAGAACCAAATGAGTGGACAGTCAAGAGAAAATACAGACTATCCACACGGAAATGACAAAGGACTGATGGGAAACGTCTCAAAGCAATGACAGACACTAAAAAACAATGTATTATTTTCAAATTTTTGTCAAACTATAATTATCAACCCAGTAACATTCACTTTTAGAAGAGAGAAGGCATAGAGATTTTTCAGGGAAAAATAGCCCCCAATGAAAGGATGTAGCAGGGATCCTTGGGTAGCTCACCGGTTTAGCACCACCTTCAGCCCAGGGTGTGATCCTGGGGACCTAGGATCGAGTCCCACATCGGGTTCTCTGCATGGAGCCTGCTTCTCCCTCTGCCTGTGTCTCTGCCTCTCTGTTTCTCTCCGTGTCTCTCATGAATAAATAAATAAAATCTTAAAAAAAAAAAAAAGACAGGATGTAGCAATAGACGTTCTTTTAGCAAGAAAGAACTTACTTTTTCTTGGAGCAAGCTCTGTGCATATGCACATCCACACATCATAAACTCTTAAAACCATCAAATACATAAAACAAATGTGATAATGTCTGATTTGCAGAATTCAGAAAAATCACTGTGTCAAAATACTAATAGTTGGGAAAGGAGTAAGAAAGTTGACTTGTGGGGATCCCTGAGTGGCTCAGCAGTTTAGCGCCTGCCTTTGGCCCAGGGTGCGATCCTGGAGTCCTGGGATCAAGTCCCACGTCGGGCTCCTGGTATGGAGCCTGCTTCTCCCTCTGCCTGTGTCTCTGCCTCTCTTTCTCTCTATGTCTATCATGAATAAATAAATAAATAAAATCTTTTTTTTAAATTTTTTATTTATTTATGATAGTCACACACACAGAGAGAGAGAGAGGCAGAGACACAGGCAGAGGGAGAAGCAGGCTCCATGCACCGGGAGCCTGATGTGGGATTCGATCCCGGGTCTCCGGGATCGCGCCCTGGGCCAAAGGCAGGCGCCAAACCGCTGTGCCACCCAGGGATCCCAATAAATAAAATCTTAAAAAAAAAAGAAAGTTGACTTGTTCTAAGATCCTCGTATTTAACTTCAGACAATGTTAACTCAAATATAAATGTTAAAATTTCTAGGGTAATTTCTAATAATGTTTTTTTTTTTTAATTTTTTTATTTATTTTTTTATTTATGATAGTCACAGAGAGAGAGAGAGAGAGAGGCAGAGACACAGGCAGAGGGAGAAGCAGGCTCCATGCACCGGGAGCCCGATGTGGGATTCAATCCCGGGTCTCCAGGATCGCGCCCTGGGCCAAAGACAGGCGCCAAACCGCTGCGCCACCCAGGGATCCCTCTAGGGTAATTTCTAAAAGAATGGAAGCAGAATTTTTAACTTTCAAGTTAATATAAAAATAGAACAAAGATAAAAAAAAAAGCTACAAGAATGTTAATAAAGGGGAAAAAATAACAGAAAAAGTGGGATCAACAGAAAGCACAAGTCAAAATAGTACAGCTGAACCCAAAGTATATCAGCAGTTACATTAAGTGTAAACAGACTAAACTCATGATCTGAAAAGCAAAGATTGTCAAACTAGACTTTTTTTTACATTCAGCTAGAAATAATTTATAAGAAATATATAATATATAAGGGTAAAAGAAGGTTGAAAGAAAAAGGTGAGGAATGATATATAAATACTAAGTAGTGAATGCTGGAGAAATGATGTCAATATTAGTTAAAATAGACTTTATGGCAAAAAGCATTATCAGAGCCAAAGAAGCTTACCTCATAATTGTAAAAGATTTCACTCAACAGGAAGAAATAAGAATTCTCAAAATATATACATATGCACCAAATAACACAATTTAAAAACATATAAAGCGGGATCCCTGGGTGGTGCAGCGGTTTGGCGCCTGCCTTTGGCCCAGGGCGCGATCCTGGAGACCCGGGATCGAATCCCACGTCAGGCTCCCGGTGCATGGAGCCTGCTTCTCCCTCTGCCTGTGTCTCTGCCTCTCTCTCTCTCTCTCTATCATAAAATTAAAAAAACAAAAAACAAAAAAACATATAAAGCAAATTCTGACACTAATATAAGAAGAATTTGATGAACTCACCATCCTAGGGGACTACAGTTCAGAGAATTAAGCAAAAAAACCCACAAACAAACAAACAAAAACAACCAAACAAGATATAGATTGAGCAGCACATTAATTAAGCTTGATCTACTGAGTGTGTGTGCATGTGTGTGAGAGAGAGATGGAAATAAGCATAATTGGAGGAGAATATGTATCCTTTTATAATCCTCATGGAATATTTATAAAGGGGGGGTCATCTACTTGGCCACAAAGCAAGTCTTCAGAGATCTCTAAATTGGCAGATTATAGACTATGCTGCTTGACTACTATACAGTTAGGTCAGAAATCCATTTTAAAAAGGCAACTAAAAAGCTCCAAAACTTTAAGCTTTCTGAAATTGAAAAACAGCCTTCTAAGGAACTCTTAAATCAAATAAGTAATTACAATGGGCACTCAAAAGTTATTAGACCTATAAAATAGTAAAAGTACTACATACCAAAACTGATGGAATGCAGTGAAAAATAGCACTTCAAGGAAAAATTTATGGTCTCAATGTTTACATCATAAAATTTAAAAGGCTAAAAATTAAGGAGCTAAGCACTCTGCTTGGAAATAACCCCAAAAAAAGCAAAAGGAAGGAAATGATAAAGATAAGAGTAGAAATTAATGAGATAGAAAACAAAAATGCAATAGGATCAACAAACCAAATGCTCCCAATTTGAAAGGACTTATTAAATTGACAAATCTCCGTAAGATCAAGAGAAAAGATTGAGCACAAGTATGCATCAGTGAGAGTGGAGTGTGAACAGAGCCACACACCGGGCAGGACTCACAGAGAGAGAATACCAATAGCTGCATGTATCTGGAATGGTGGGCAGGATGGACACATTCCAGAGAAAGACAGAAATTACCAAAAGTGGCTCAAGAAGATGCAGACAGCTAAATGATCCTATAATCATTAGATGGAAGAGAATCAGCCCAAGAAACTCCCTCCTGTCACACATCAGGCCAGGAAGCCCTGCAGGAAGGCAGCCAGCACTGGAGGGGAAGATAATTCAGATGTTCTTCAAAGTTGCAGAGAGAGGGATGGCTCCTCTGCTTGTTTACCCGGAGGCCGGAGGCCAGGAAAGGAGGTGATGGGGGTGGGGGATGCGCTCCTGCTGAGCTGCCCTGGTTCCCAAATAGGACTGTCCAGCCAGAGCCAGCGGTGCAGGAAGCAGGCCACGTGTTGGGCCAGGCGGTTTGACCCAGAAGCACAGGAGGTCCAGGCTAGAAATGCCAAAGTGGACACACACGAGGGGCCAAGCCCCATGGGCATCCCAGCAGCGGCAGATGTGCACCTTGCCAGGGCTTCTGGGCCCCAGGGATGGGATGAGACCCGTGCCCCTGCCGCTCCCAAGTGGCGTCTCCAACTTGGACTGGATGTGACAGGAAGGGCAAAAAGCAGAATCTGGAAGGTTTGGAAAGGAAGGAAGGGAAATAGCGCCACTCAAGGTGGCACGGCAGTCAGGGGAGCCCTGAGGAGCACACGCCAGTTCTGCAGGACTGAGGACAGTGGGGCAAGGTGTCCAGGGAGTGACCCACGCCGAGGCTGGGTCCCGGGTGAGTTGATGACATGGTACAGGGGCTCGTGGCAAGGTCGCACACCATGTCTGAGGTGGATGGAGGCTCCAGAATTAGATATGTCGCCACCTCCCATGATGCATGGTTGGCGCAGGTCCCAGTGGAGCTTTGTACCCGCCTGCACTCCCCCCACCCTTCAGATGCCACAATGAATAGCCAAACCCCCCAAGGCACTGGGGGGTACGCGAGCTGAAGTCCGCCAGCACCCGGGTCCCCCCACTCAGCAGCAGGATCAGCACAGAGTCACGCTCAGGCCCGGACTCAGGGCCCCAGGAGCCCCCCGCTTGGGCTGCAAGGACACATGGCCATGGGCGCTGTATCTCTGTCTCTTGGGAAAAGCTGTGGCTGCCAGGTGCCTGAGGTTGGCCCTGAGGCTGGGCACATGGGCACCTCTGCCGGGCCAGCGCCAGGACTGCTGATGCCCAGACAGAAGCACAACACCCCCCTGAGGCCTGTGAGTCCTCGCAGGCAGGCCTGGGTAAGGGCCTTGTGCTGCCTGCCTCCTCACAAGGCCTGGCCCAGAACAAGGTGCCAACAGCTCATGAACAGGAAAAGTGGCTCCACTATGTTGATCGCCAGGG
The DNA here is from genome assembly GCF_048418805.1 of Vulpes vulpes. Taxonomy (NCBI): domain Eukaryota; kingdom Metazoa; phylum Chordata; class Mammalia; order Carnivora; family Canidae; genus Vulpes; species Vulpes vulpes. Next base: position 48,217,627 of record NC_132781.1, on the reverse strand, counting down.
AAGAGCAACTTAAGATACGTGAAATAGGATTTCACAGCAACAGGCCTGGCGACATGGTTGGGCTGACACAGGTGGTGACGCCGCCGCAGGAGAGCCTGGGGCTGGCTGCCTGTTCTCTCTGCTCCTAGGCTGCGTCGGGGCGAGCAGAAGCTCTCTGTCCCTCTGCGGCCCAGAGCGGGAAGTGCAGTGCCCACACCCGTTCCTTCCTTTGCCACTTTGCCTGGCTCAGCCAGAGCAGCCAGCTGCTCCCACGTCCTTGTGCCTTTGCTAAGAATGTCCTGGGGCAGTGATGTATGCTCACCCAGCATTCCTCTTCCCACCGATTCTCAACTACGGGCATCCCGGGAAGGCAATGTGTTGAGTAACTTGCCCCGTTGCAGCAGGGACTGTGGTGATGACTGTCCCATGCCTCATGGTGCAGACCGGAGGGCCGGGCCTTAGAGCCCCAGGCCCCATTCAGAGGATGCATCCTGAACGCTGTCCTCTGGAGCCACTTGGGGATCATCGAGTGTGTCAGTGAGTGTTGCCCAGGGCAGTAGCGCCCATCGGAGGCGCAAGGGGGAGCGGGCTGGGCACATCTGCAGTCAGCGGGAACAGTATGGGCCCTGAGCAGTAACCAGCCTGTGGACTTTCTCCTGGGATTCTGGTTCTGCTGGGGGCTGAGGTGTGCAGGGCTGTCCCTGGCCTGATGTAAACCCGTTGCTTTTGTGACACATCAGCTGGTCTGTGTTTCCGCGTCCCACCAGACTGGAATCTCCCAGCACCTGATGAGAGCCCTGTCCTCTCCACGTGACTAGAGACGGCAGGAGGCCCCAGGATGTGTGCCCTGAGCGCGGGGCAGAGAGACTGGCAAGCACCTGATACAGTGCCAGGGAGCTGACCCCTGATGTCCTGGGCCCTTGGCTGCAGACTGTCCTTTCTGCTCCAGAACATGTCTGCCAGTGTGTTAACAGTGCACGAGACTGAAGGTATAAATGGGGCCTTCTTCTGTACAACCTGCTCACTTCCAGACAGCTATGTGCACATAGAGGGGACAGGGCAGAGGGGCAGAGAACCCAGCGCAGGTTCCCGTTGCTCAGCACCCAGCCTGGATCCCATGACCCTGAGATGATGACCTGGGCCAAAATCAGGACACCTGAGAGTCGGATGCCTGACCCATAGAGCCCCCAGGTGTCCCCAACAACCTGCTTTTGGACAAAACACATAGTTCATCTAATCAGAGGTTTGACATGGAAACATATGACTCAGGGGGGTCCATAGAGGAGGACACCAAACAGCCAGGGGGATGCAGGAAGTCCTGCTGCGGAACAAGCCTGAGGGCCCTGCCCCTGTGAGGCCACAAAGAAGGTGCCCTAAGTGGACACATGTACCCCACTGGCCAGCGAACAGGCATGCAGCCTCCTCCCCTGCAGACCCCAGTGGAAACACAGAATTTGTTAGAGGCTTAGATCAAAGGGCTGAATAGAAACATGTTAAGGGATTTTGGAAACCGCATGGCTGACAGGAGTCCAGGACCAGGACACGGCCAGGGGCTCACACATCCAGGGCGGGGCGGCCAGACAAGGACCACCCACGAGGGCTGCCTCCTGGGCCTCCAGAGAGGCCTGGGCATCTCTCCCATGACACTTCAGAGTCCGTGTGTTCTGTGCCATGTGGTTCGGCTGCATGTCCTGGACCCCGTGGCTGACCTTTGCTGCCATCCACTCGCAGGCCTCTAGGGCTGGCCAGGCCCCCGTCATAATGCCCCAGCCACGACCCATTCTCAAAGCTCCTTCGTGTCTGCAGCCATGTGCCAGGGCAGTGCCACATTCCCCACAAGCCCAAACATGGCCCTGTGGTGGCCCGGTCGCCATGGCTGCAGGGCTCCCCGCTCGGGGCTTACAACAAAATCGAGGTGCTGGCAGCCATGCTCTGGGGTAGAACCCACTTCTGGCTCATGAGGTACTGTCAGGACCCTGGCTCCTTCCCTCCTCCTAGGGGGCCCACCCCAGCAATTTAGGGTAATCTCTGTTTTAAGGTCAATTGGTAAGTCATATCTTTAACTGCTGTCAGGCTGTGTGAAGTCACACCTGGGGTAGTTTTAACACCTGGGGTAGGGAGCTAGGTTCCCCTGTGCCTCCTCGCTGGCTCCTCAACTCCTTGACTGCTAACCCTGGTCTTGGGTCCTGAGGAGCCCAATTGGCCACCCAGGTCTCAGCCCCTCCCTGGTTGGGAAACAGGTGTCCTGTACAGGGATGGGGGCCAGGGTCAGGCTGGGCATGAGCACCCACTTCTCCCTGGATACCAGGACTGGGCCAGCCCACGAGGGGCCAGGCAGGGAGCCCCCCAGCTGTCATGGGCACCAGGGACTGGCCCAGGAGGTGCGGCTCCAGCCAGGCAGGGCCTGTGTTCTCCCAGCCCTCCCCTCCTTCCAGCACCCAGGGGGCACCAGGCAGCTAGGGCAGGTCCCCCCACTCTGCTGGCTTCAGCTTCCTCACTCATGGGGGCGGCGTGACGAAAACCCGCCTGTGTGTGCTAGAGGGATTAGGGGAGCTGAGCCCCACGTGGCAGCCCCACCTGTGCCCAGGGCACCTGGTGCAGGGAACTGTGGTACCCTCAAGCTGTAAGCCCCTGGCCGGCCGGCAAACCCCACCTCCCGGGGTCCTGGGCCCTGACCTGCAGCCACAGCCAGCCCTCTGGTTAGCTTGGGGATGATTTCTCACAAGAATGTTTGCAAACATATAAAAGAAACCACACATGAACAATGAAAGTGACATTACGGCCGTGTCTGTGCTCTTTCGCAGCACTGTGACTCGGAGGTCCAGGCCAGAAGCAGCCAGGTGACCGTCCGCAGCAGGGGGACTATGGGCCACCCCTACATGGAGTGCGACGTGGTCATGAAAAGGAGAGAGACACACACGCACACAATAGACATGAGCCCGGAAACACGGTGCTGAGTGAATGACGCCAGCCATGCAGAGACCACCACACGGACAGACACACAGAAGCCGTGGCCAGGCTGCACGGGGCGGGGGCTGATGGTGTGTGAGCTGCACGTGAGTTCTGTTGCCACAAACCCGTGAAAGAGTTTTCCATTTACGTTCAAACCCCTGAGTCCTGGGACTCCCCCCACCCCCTGCCCAGATTTTCTCCATGGCCCTGGAGCCGGGAGTCCCCACAAGTTGGCTCTGGCCTTCTGTGCAGTGTCCCCAGTGGCCGCAGGACAGAGGCTGGGGGTGGGGGCAGGCACACCCCAAAGAGCCGGGAGGGTCACAGCTGGCAGACACCCAGGGGTGTCCCGGGCCCACCCTGCAGCTGCAGATGCAGCTCCTGCCCCCAGGACAGGAAGACAGAAGAGCCCCGAGCCCTGGGGTGGGGGGCACAGACCCGGCACGCTCACCTCTGCCGCCCTGCGGTGGTCATCATCAGTGCCCAGCGCCAGCGCGTCCACGCCCAGACAGCGCAGGCTCCGGGCTAGTCCCTGCAGCATGTTGTCACACACCACACGGAAGGCCCTGGCTGGGACTCCTGGGGCCATGTCCTCTTTGGCTGCAGGCTCCTGCAAGGTGGCTTGGCTCAGCAGTCCACGCCCCCCCCCCCCCCCCATCCCTGAGTGCCCAGTGCTCAGCCCTTTCTTTTTTTTAAACTTTGAAAAGAATCTTGAGTGGTATGTTCTCTATGCAGATGAACAAAATGGGCCCCCAGTACGGCCTCCACATGTTTCCTGGGGGTGGGGGGCTCGGGACCCACACAGTTTGTGCCACATGCTGCCCTGGACCTGGGTGGGAGCATGTGAGACCTGGTGTGGGGATAGGGCCACATCGGGCTTGTCCTCCAGGACATGACCGCTGCCCTGCCTCCCTTCTCTCCAGGCAGGGACCTGGGCCCCCTTGTAAGCTGCTGGCCTGCCTCAGCACAGGCCTCCCCTTGTAAGGCCCTTGTTTTAAGGACAGTGACCCTCCCTGAAATTGGGAGCAAAGGGACCCTGAGGGGCTTCGCTCACCTGCCAGGCCAAGGCTGGGGCCACCTGCAGGCGGGGCAGCTCCTGGGGCCCTGACCTCTCGCTGTGTCCTGGCCTCAGGCTTTTGACCAGGTCTTCAGACAGGGAGAAGCTGGCAGGTTCTCTGCACAGAGTCTGGTACACTTCCAGCAGGCAGTAGGCATCAGCAGCTGGGGTGGGCATGGGTCAGCCTCAGCCCCCAGGGTATGGGGCATGGGGTGTGGGGGAAGGGAGGGTATGCATACCTGCATAAACCAGCTGCTCCTCACTCAGCGGGCGCCGATCCCAGTTGGAGAGCTGCTGTGCCTTGTCCAGGGGCCTGCCCAGCACCTGCTGCACCAGGAGGCTGAGGCCTCGCAGACCCCTGGCCTCACCCCTGCCTAGAGCTGGCATGTCTGCTATTCGCATCTGCCAAGACAGAAGCCCTCGAGGGTGAGAGGCCTGCCTTGGAGAATGGATGGCCATCATTCACACCGTCACTGTCTCACATGGTGGCCCTGTCCTGGGGAAGGCCCTTGACCCTTCCTGGTAACCTGTGCACGGAAAAAGGGGCACAGACAGCCTGGACAGGCAGTACAGGGGGGCCTTGCGGCCACAATGACCTGCCCACAGCTCTGGGGTTACCACCTGAGCCCCCAAAACTACGTGCTGAGAACTCAGAGGGATCCAAAGCAGGGCTGGTTCTGGGGAAACATGGGGACACATGGTGACACTCCCTCCCAGGGAGCCTGGTGACCGGTGGCCGATGCAAAGGTGCTTTCAGGCCACGACCATGTCTTGACTCACAGACGCCTACCAGTCTGTGGTGAAGAACCCTGTCCTGGTCCCCATCCCTGTCCGCTGACCTGCCTATGCACCTGCAGCAGGTCTAGGCCGCCCCGCAGCTGCTTCTCCACATGAGCCAGGGTGGGGCAGGAAGCACCCAGGCTCCGAAGGTCCCCTGCCATCCCATAACCTGCAGGGTGCAGGGAAGGCCATCAGTGGGATGGACACCTGAGGACAGGGCCCTGGCCTCGCCCCAGCACCCTCCCACCGGCGGGCGAGGGCTTTGCTTACCTAGCTTCGTGATGGAGGGATCAGAGAGGAGCTGGGACACCAGCCTACAGAAGGCCTGAGACGCCTGGCCTCCTGTTGGCTGTGAGAGCACAGACAGGTCCAGCAGGAACACACGGCCCCCCACCGCCACCTGCATGATTGATGCCTGGGGCCGGCCCCCTGTGCCAAACGAGGGTCGCCACTCCAGGTCCACACCGACCACCTGGTCAGGCTGTAGAGAGCTGGTGTGAACAGGTGAGGCCCACCTGGGGCTGTGGGGCTGTGGCCGAAGGCACGGCCAGCCTGCCCCCCGACCTCAAGGATGAAGCTGAGGTGAGGGAATCTCAGTTGGGAAGGCTTGACCAGCCCCGTGGGATCCTACATGACCGGGGCTGGGCCTGTGCCCTGGTTGCCCCTCGTTCCACACGGAAGGAGTCAGAGCACCTGCACCGTCAGGCCAAGAGCCCAACCCTGGCACAGGCAGGTGTGGAGATGTTACAGGTGGGGGGCCGCTGCCAAGTGCCCGGGGCAGGCACCCGATACTTGTAGCTGGGCCTTCAGAGTGGGCTAGTATGCGTGCCCTGCTCTGCATGGGTGTCTGAGGGCGGGGGCACGGTGGACGTCCAGGCCTGGTGGGGCCTGGTGTGGACAAAGTCCCTGGAGCCAGCCACGAACCTGCAGGAGCTCCGCCTCATGCCGGGCCAGGTCCTCCCAAGAGGCCAGGAAGTGGATGTCCTCCCTGCAGATGGGCGGCTGGTAGTAACCATCCCTTCTGTCTTCCAGAGGTGCCTCGGCCCTCCTGGAAGGAGAGAGGCTGTGGCACCACTACCCGCCCCCTGCTTCCTGGCCAGGCCAGGCCCAGAGCAGACCTCAGTGGGGCAGGGCAGCTCTGGGTCCTCTGGATCCCGCTTTCATGCTCCCCCTCCCCGACTGCAGACTGTGGGTGCCTTGGGCCGGGTGCTGGGCCTGGCTGTGGGCTCTGGTCAGGAGGAGCACCTGCCTCCTGGGCTCTGTAATGTCTGTGTCCCAGGAGCAGGAACATATGTCCCCTTCTTCCCTGACTGCTGACATCCATGACTCATGGGCCCTTCCCAAGGGGTGGGGGGCATGCGCTTTCCCCTTGCCAGCCTCACGAGCTGGGGGTGCTCACTTTTCCTGGAGCTTGAGCCGGTGTAGCTCTGTAGCCACAGGGGCCGACAGCTGCTCCTCGGGCAGTGAGAGGTCCAGGGCACACTGGGCAGCTGCGGCCTCGTTGTCGGTAGAGGCTAGCAGCCGAAGCAGCTCCTCCTGCAGCCACTCGTCCTGCCCAACCAGGCACTGAGGGACAGATGGGTGCGCTGGACTGCCTGGCTCTGCCCCGAGGGGCTGCGACAGTCCTGATAGCCCCTAGACCTCTGGCGGAGGCTGCTCTCTGAAGGAGGGCCGCGGAAGCCCCCACAATGGAGCTCTGCGCTGACCAAGCTGTCGTACAAGGGCCCTGCGCGTGGTGGGGCTGGAGGGTCCTATGTCTGCAGCCGCCTGACTGCCTGGCCCCAGGCTCCCCATGTCCAAGTCCCAGGCCCTCTCTGGTCCTGTCCCCAGAACTGAGACTGGTACTGTCTTTCTAGAACGTTGCCTGGCCCTGTTCCTTCTCCATCCTTGAAGGGTAGGGCCTGCTCCTGACCTGAGGCTGTCCACACCTCAGGCCACTCACCCCCACCCTTGGGCTGCTAACATGCTCAGGGGAAGGTGGGGCCATGGGACCGTCCTGCATCCCCAGTCCACAGGGTGGACACAGGAGGAGTGGAACCCATGTGGCCCACAGGCATCCCACCCGTGTCCAGGCCCAGCCACCTGTACCAGTAGGGCTCCAAAGGAGAGTCCCCATCTTGACTGAGTCCTTGAGCCCATAGGGTCAGAGGCTGCAGTGAGTCGGGTGGGGGGCCAGGACCCCACCCTCCCTGGGACTCTGAGACTCTTGTCCTCTGGATTTCTGACCCAGGGGCCTCCATGTGCTCTGAGGAGCCCCTGCCGGGTCCAGGCAGGGCCCCCTCCCAGGGATTCTGTCCCCCAAGTAGCCTCAGGCCATCCGCTTCCCGCAGGCTGCGGGTTCCCACGTGGACGACAATATGTGGAAACCCCTCCACATTCTTCAGGATGTCCGCTGCCCTTCCGGCTGCCTCAGCCTTGGCACCCAGGGGGGACCAGCCTTCCGGGCCTTCCCCGGGGGTCCACGTTCCTCTCTGGTGACTCACCACTCACCTCACACACCCATCACTCCGGGGGGTGGGGGGTGGGGTGGGGTGGGGTGGGCAGCTCAGTGCTGCCCCCGGCTGGATGCCACTCAGGACACCAGCCACCAGACTATTCATCCAGAAGGGACAGGCCCCCACCCCACTAACTGGCCCATGGCTCTGTGGCATGTTACACTTGGGATCCCGCGCAGCCCCCCTTCTTCTGAAGCTCTCCACCCAGGGCCAGAGGCAGCGCTGTGTCCATGATGAGCCCCACCTCCAGCTTGGCCTGAGGGACAGAAGCTCCTAGATGGTCCCATCCAGGCTGCTGTCCTGCTGGGCTCTGCGGCCCCCAGGACCCAGGTGTGGCTGTGCAGTCTAACCCTGTCTAGGTCCCTGCATCACCCCAAGGGGCAGCTGCCTCCTTCTGGGGGCCTGGGCTCACCTCTCGCCAGGCCTCTGGGGGCCCAGAGGTACGGGCAAGGACAGTGTTCAAAGATGGTCTAGAATATTCCCTCAGTGAACACCGTGGAACCTCCAACAAAGTGCGCCTCCCCCACCACCGGGGGGCTCTGTACACTAACGGAGCGTCCAGGATCCCTGGCCACTCTGGCCCTGCCTCACCTGGGGGTCCTCACACGAAGCCCAGTCCCTCAGCATCTGCCTCTTGCACCCTCCAAGAGGGGTGGGCAGACCCAAGGTCTGTGTCTGAGTCCTGGTCAAGGTGCGGCATCTATGCTGGGAGGGGAGAAGCCTTCTATCTATACTGCCTGCTCTGCAACCTCCCAGGGACATCAGAGGAGTGGAGCCAGCCGCGGGCTGATGTGAAAGTTGCCTGGGCCTGCAGGCCTGGTCCATGTGCACACACACTGTCTTAGGGCCGCCTGTCCCCCAGGCCCTCCCCCAGCACCCCCAGCTCGTGCCCGGGAAGCCCCAGGGGCGCGGTGGGCATGGACAGACTCACCTGTACATGGTCAGTCCAGTTCTCCTGGGACATGCTTCCCTGCAAAAGTGAGCACCAAGGTGACCTTTCCTAGTGATAGCCCCAGGAGCCAGAGAGCACCTTACCCGGAGCCCCCCACCTGCCACGGCCTGGCATGCCCACCTCCACAAGCCGCTTATAGCACAGGTAGCGCAGAGTGGCCAGGCGCCGCTGGGTGACAACGTTGGGGCACAGTGCTGTTGAGAAAAGGCAGGACTTGGGGCCAGGGCTGGGAGCAGGGTCAGTGGGCTCCAACCCATGCTCTCCCCACAGGCGGCCTGCCCTCCCCGCCTCAAGCCTCTTCAGGGGTCTCATGGAGCCCCTGCCTCTGCACAGGGGACAAGGGACAGTGTGCTGTCTCTCCAGGTGCCGCTCCAGCTTCTCCCCGGGTAGGACCCTTCAGAGGTGTCTCATTTCTGCATTTCTCCCCCTGAAAGATGAGCCCATCAGGAAGAGCCGTCTTGCTTGTTTGTTTACAAAGTGATACTGACCTGTTAGCCTCACTCCCAGGAAGGGCAGCCATCCATCCACCTGGCCAGCCGTCCAGCCATCTGGCTACTGCCCCTCCCTCCTAGGGCCAGCTGTCCTGGAAGCCTGGCAGGGTGAATGGCATGCTGACCACAGGACAGTTGGGAGCCTAGTCTTCGAAGGGCCTGGTCAGGACCCTGCACGCTCTTACAGTGTGGCTGCCCTGCTAGCACCCCACACCCAGCACCGGGGAGCAGCCTTGTGGCTGGGTCGCTGTCCAGCCACCCTGGAGGTCAATGCTGCCCAGAGGTTGGGGCTTGCAAAGGAAGGCCAGTTACTCTTCAGACTGGTGATGGGGGGCTCTCCCTCCTCCTCCTTGCTGAGGACCTGAGGGTTCCAGACTGCAGGAGGCCACTCAGGGGTCTGGGACAACATTGCAGGGTGAAGTGGACAAAGCCTGAGGAAGGGGGGAAACAAACGAGGAAAGGAGCTATGGGCTCTCCCCAGGCAGGGCATAGAGTAGCTAACCTGTTCCTGCAGGAGCCATTCACCCTCAGACTTTTCAGACACTTAAAGGATCTGAAGCATCACTTGGCTGGGGGGATACTTGTCAGAGTGCCTTGGTGATACAGTGTCACATCCACACACGGGACTCAGTTGCAGCCTGGTTGCTGGTCCAGACCTGAGCACAGAGCCTTAAGGCTAGAGGCCCAACCACCTGATACATGCTCACCACCTGAAAACGCCACAGAATTCAAACAATCCAAACCGTATCCTGCTGACTCATCTGTGTTAGAACACCGGTGCCTAGGACAGGCACACAGGTCACCCCAGGTGCCCCTGTGCCAGGGACAGGGGTCCCCCGGGGGGATTCCCTACTTGGTGCTCAACACAGTGCTCCAGCTTCCCACATGCAGAGGCAGGTGGCCCACACTCCAGACCTCCTCCCAGTGCCTCAGACCCTGGCACACCCAGAGGTCTTTGGTGCCGGGACCTTCCTTGGACCTTCTGCATCTAAACTCCACTGTTGGTTTTACTCTGCAGCTCAAGGTGGCTCCTTCCTACAGTGGCTTCCCCGGTGCCTCAGGAGTCCCACCAGTTGGCCAGTCCCCCTGGACCTGGCCCATATGTGTCAGGTGGGGACCCCAGCCACTGTCAGTACAGCCTGCAGCTCCTTGTTCCTAGATGCCCTGACCAATGTGCACCACTAGCTTGTGGGCGCCCACATACCTTCCTGCTTCTCCCATGTGTGCACCACTTGCCACCATGGGGGCTGCTGAAAATCACAAATCGAAACCTCTTGGTGATGTGCTCCTGTCTTTGTAAAAGCCCCCAAGATTGCTCTCCTTTATGGAGGAGGCACCTCATCCAAGGGCCAGAGAAGCTGCATAATTTCTCTAGGGCGGCAGAAGCAAACATGACGACACTTAAACCTCCAAGTGACACAGAGAAACCAGTCACGACCAGAGATGGTGGTGAAATGTGGATATAGACCATAAAACAACCGTGACCAACACACCCAGAGAAAAAGACAAAATCAGAAATGCATTCAAGCATCATGAAGCCATATAAAGTGAAATAGCAGATGTGAAGAAGAACCACATTACTACTTCTGGAGCTAGATCCAACAATCGAAATGCAAATGAGGGCTGTATCTTGTGGTTTGGTGGACACAGACAAGGAGAGGCTCAGTGAGGCGGGAAAGCACCTGACAAGGAAGCCATGGGATAGCTATGGCTTATGGATGGTGTGGGGAGAGGGTGAACATGCACTCAGGGGTCGGACAGCAGGGCAGCAAAGTGGGAGAAACAATACTTAAGGAGATCATGCCTGCCGATCTTCCAGAACCAAGTGAAGATAGCAGTCCACAGGTTCCAATAGTCTAACACACACCAAGCAAAATAAATACAAAGAAAACCTGTAATGAGTCTCTCACAGTGAGACCATAGAACATCAGAGACAAAGAGATGACCCTAAAAATAGTCAAAGCGGGGGGAAAAAAGAGAGAGAGAGAGATTCCTTTCAGAGACAAGAAGTTAAGATCTCTTCCTAAGCACACATCTTGACCCAAAAGACTGACATCACACAGCATGGTCTCTGATCACAATGAGATTAGGAGCCCCCACCAGAAACATGACTAGAAGTCACACAGTTTGGAAACTAAGAAATACATTTCTTTTCTTTTCTTTTTTTTTTTTTTTTAAGAAATACATTTATAATGAGCCCATCAGCAAAGAAAACCACAACAGAAACTTGAAAACATCTGAAGCTGCACCATAATGGAAATAACATCTATTGAAACTTGGGGAATATTTTAAGAGGAAAGAGGGCTTCATGTTTAGCCTGCTGGGCGGAGGGGGCGGGGGGACCAAAAGCTAAAAAGCCAAAGCAGACAAACGTAAGCCAGGATGAACAAGTGGCATCCCATCAACTACGAATCAGCTTCTGCGTGGCAAGACTGACAGGTGACATAGGGCATGGGGGGAAACATTCGCCCAGCACCTATCTGATGAAGGGTGAGCATTCAGAATGGGACAAGGAACTCCTGCAACAAGAGCAAAAAAACCCCCAAATAACCTGATTTTAAAACAGGCACAGGAACTGATTAGACATTTTCTGAAGAAGACATCCTGACAGCCAACAGGCACACGCCATGGCCAAATGCAGCACCAATGACCAGGGAACACACATGGCCATTATTCTACCAAAGCTGGGACACGGGAGGGCAGGGCAGGGAAGGGGGCCAGCATCTCAGTTGGTCCAGGGCCCGTGGTGGGCAGGCGCTGGGCCTGCGGGTCCCACTCACCTGGGTCCAGGCCATGCCGTTCTAGCAGACTCAGGACCTGCTGACTCAGCGCTCTGGGACTCAGCCTCTCCAGCCTCGGGGACATCACCTGCGGGTGCTGCCTGCAGGGACACAGACACGTCTCTGGGCTGGCAATGACTTTCTTTTTAAAATGAATACATTTATGACTTGTATTTCTGTCAGGGTCACACGTGCACACACAGAGGTCAAGATGCAGGTGATTCCACGAGAACCACCCATAGGAAGTGCGGTACGTCACTGTCTCACCTGCTCCAGACACCTGCATGTCAATTTTGTCCCGTCTAGTATCTGCCTCTGTGTTTCCAAGTAACATACTTGCACGTGATCTCTTGGTTGTTCGGTTTTAGGTGTTTCACAGGGACATCTCACCATGGGAGGCATTTGGCTGTCACCCCCTACCTGGCATCTGCAATCCACCCAAGTCAGGACACACCATGCCTGTGATGGTCTGGTGAGCAGGCCAACACAGTCAGCGCAGGCCACGCTCCCGTTCTCTTTGGGGTAATATTTGTCTGTTTTTATCACCTCCTCAGTTTCTAAACCTGAGGGAGGACCTGGCCAGCCCCTTCCTGAGTGCATGAGGAGGTGGGGCCTCCTCACCCTGCTGGCTGCGCACAGCACACCTGCAGAAGTAGCTGGACACAGCGCCCACCTGAGGTCAATAGTCAGCTCCATGCTAGTGGGGGGTTCGGTTGAGTGGATACGTTGTAGTTGAAAGAGCTCTCCCTCAGCTGGGGGTAGGCGGTGCTCCGGGAACCCCATCAGGTGTCTGCTTGCCCAGGGTCTGCAGTGTAGGTCTCACCCATTCTGGCCACCCAGCACCACCTGCTAGGCCTGGCTCCCTGTCCTCTGTCCTGGGCACCTGGGGGGTGAGCTCCTCCCTATTTTTTTTTCCTGGGGTTCCCATTATTTAGATGTTAGGCCTTCTTGACAGTATCTCTAATTTTTCTTTTAATCATTTCTCTCTGATTTTCTTTTTCTTTTTTCTCTCTGATTTTCATTCTGTTCATCAGTTTTGTACTTTTGGGAAGACATCTTCAAATTTGTCCTCCAAATCTTGACTGAGATTTTTGCTTTGTGGTTGTATTTTTTTTTTATCTTTTTAAAGACTTTATTTACTTATTCATGAGAAACAGAGAGGCAGAGACACAGGCAGAGGGAGAAGCAGGCTTCCTATGGGGAGCCTGATGCGGGACTCAATTCTAGGATCCCGGGATCATGACCTGAATGGAAGGCAGACGCTCAACCACTGAGCCATCCAGGCATCCCTTGGTCGTATTTTTTATTGACAAGAGTTCTGTTCTGTGTTCTGAAAGCTTACTTGACTCTGCACAGAGCCTCAGCCCTGTTCTCAGCTGTGCCCAGACACAACAGCCTGGGGTCCCCAGCTCTGTCTGACCAGCATGGAGTCTGGGCCCCCCAGCCCTCCCTCCCAGCATGGAGGTGTGAGACCTCACGTGCTCCTCGTGGCCATGGGCTCAGCTTCTCAGCCTGCCAAGTGCTACTGCCTGACCACCTGCTGTCCCTGCACCTCTCAGTATCTTAGTGTTTTCTTCGTTTTAAAGCAAAGGGGCAATAACATGTACTCATGTTTACCTGCCAGAAACAGGTAAACTTTTTAAAGCCTAGTGTGTTGAGGTATAACTGACACACAGCAAGGAGCGGGGATCATAGGTGTGCCTGAGGACCCACTACCCACAGCTCACCTGGGATGCTCAGCCCCTGCCTCACCCCTCGGCCTTGCTCTGGCTGGTTCCTGCAGAGACTGTGCACTAGGTGCTGAACTTCCCACAAAAGGGATCATGGAGTCTGGACCCTCGGGTCTGGGCCATCTCGTACAACACTGAGTGTGGGGAGTTCCTCAATGCTGCGTGTGTACTTTGCACAGCCCACTGTGTGAGGCCCACCATGCAAGGCCCAGCTGTGGCTGCAGACAGACTCCTTGTCTGCTCTGCTACTGACAGACATGTGGATCTGCCCGGGGCTTCGGGCCCATGAGCATATACTGGTCTCTTCACAGACCATGCACCCATGTGTCGTGGGCTTCTCCAGCAGGGATTTGCTGAGACGGTCCTAGCACAGGTCTAGCTGTGGCCAAAGGCGCCAAAGAGCATACTTGAGTGGCCAAGCCACAGCAGACCCCACCAGCAGAGGCTCCACATCCCTGCTAAAATTTCCATTTTAGCTATAATGAAGGAAGCCATTGTGTCTTTTTCAGATATTTTCTTCTGCTCCAATCTTGTCTTCTCATTTAAAAAAATATCTTTGAGCAATCTCCACACCCAATGTGGGGTTCAAACCCAAGACCCGGAGATCAACACCCTCATGCCACGCCAATGGAGCCAGCCGGGTGTCACTCCTGTCCCTTTCCACATATGGAGTAACAGCGATGACCCCACACTAGACGTCCTGGCGTGGTGCCACACGTGCTCTGTCTGCTTCACAGCACGTTAAGTCACAGCCCTTGAATGCAGACAAAATCAGTCCCATTTTAGGAATGAGGAAATAAACCCAGAAAGGGAAAGTGACTTGCCCATAGCTCTGGGGGCGTGGGCCCAAAGCCAGGCTGAATCTCAAGAGGGATGGTCCCAGGGCTGGGTGGCTCAGGGCACCTCCACAGACCTCCAGGCACTACTTCACACTGTGGCCACCCCAGACACATGGCCATCCCTGTGCCCCACATGCAGGTGACACCTTTGTGTCATATATGGACGTAGTTGAAAGGAACCCACAAGGGCTCCAGGCGTGCACAAGTGAGGGTCACAAGGTGATGGGATGAAGGAAGGAGTAATGGACAGGCACCGTGACTCCCAAAACTGGGTAAAAAATGATTCATGCAACACGGAGAATTATTTTTGTTCATCGAAGAGGGTTACCGGTCTCTTATCTGGTTCCAACCCTGTGTGGCCTCTGGGCTCCAGAAGCAGGCCCCTCTCTGGCTGAGCTTGCTGTGATGTGTGTGTGTGTGTGTGCGGGGCATGCACAGGGCTTTCCTGTTTGCCTGCTGCCACCCCTGGGCCTCCATGCGCTCACCTGGCAACAACTCTGATGTCAAAGTCAGGCTGGCACCAGGAGTCCAGGAGGACCAGCAGCCTCCTCTGCAGGTCCGGGAAGCCAGCTACATAACGCTCCACAAGGTTCACCTTGTCCTGGAGAAGCAGCGGGATGCTCATCTATGATGGAGCACATCCTGGGGTCACAGCCTTGCAGGTGCCTGGTGCCTCCACCCTCCAGCCAGGACCCCAGACTCACCTCCTACCCAGAGGAGGGAGTGGCCAGAGCATCAGAACTGTGAAGACCAGAGACCTATTCAGGTGACCTGCCTCCCTGGGGGTGCAGAGGCTCAGACATCCGTGACTCCCAAGTGGCTCCCAGGGCATGGTGCCCTCATCCCAGCCCACGCTGTGCCAAGTGCACATGGGCACAGACACACGCAAGCCCCATGGCTCTCTGGGCCTGGTCCTGGGCTCTGTGCTCATTCTATCTGCACTGCAAAGGACTGGAGGCCCCAAGAGGCCATGGGGATCCTGGGGAAGATCAGCTGTCCCCTTGTCTTCAATGAGCTGTGGTGGGAGGCAGGAAGGACACTAACCATGAGCAGTAGCCCCGATGGCCCAGAAATGCCTCCTTGCTGGCACAGACAAGCCTGCGCATGGTACCTGGCACATGCCCACAAGGGCCCTGAGCTGCCCAAGCCTCCAGGAAGCTCCGAGGAAGCCTCTGGTGGTAGCACGGCCTTGGGACACTCTGGCCATTTCTACTGTAAGGGCCGGGCCTCAACAAAGCCCCCTCCCAGGGGTCCCAACAGTAGACCCCTCCTCACCTCCTTCCCACTCCATGTGACCACATAGGTCAGGCTGCCCGGAACCCAGACTGAACAGGGACCCATCTGCCAGGATGGGACCTCAGGGGAAGTCCCACTCCTGAGAGTCCCTATGGCCACAGCCTTCTGAGCATGTTACCCCTAAGGCCAGTGACCACCCTCTTGGGCCCCACAAGTGACCTTGGCCCTCAGCACCCTGAGACCCCCGACCCCTCCATGAGGAGCAAAGGCCAGGGCTCACAGGTAGGAGAATGTCCCCCCACAAAACCACGTTTCTGGAGACCTAGGGTCTATCCAAGTGGGAACCTCCACACTTTGCATGAGAAAGATGCTCACCTTTTCAACATCAAGTCCTGGCTGTAGCTTCAGCTTCATGCCCAGCAGAGCAGCCTGACAACCACAAATGGAGCAGGTGACAATGGGCCTGGTTGGGGGCTCCCACCCTTCCATGCCTCCCAGCCACTGTGGGCACAGGACAGGGCTTGTTCAGATCCAAGGGCCTGGAATCCAGAAGCCTCTTGGCAGACAAGTCCCCCACCTCACGTGAACGAGGCTCCACCTGACATGGAGCAGGTGGGAACAACCCAGCCAGGTGGGCCCTGCCAGGCTAGGGGGTGGTCTGGATGGGGCATGGGGCAGGTGCTGGGCCCAGGTGGCTCTGGTCAGGGGTTGCTGATGAGTGGACAGAGGACCAAGAGGGACCGGCAGACAAGAGGCAGGAGCTCTGTCACCCCCCCCCCCCCCCAGACGTTGGCCCACTGTACTCTGCCCACTACCTCCCAGAGCTGCCCTCCACCTGCAAATGCAGCATGGCCAGTCATGGTGCTCACAGCCAGGGGCCAGGGCTGATGAGCCTTGCCTCTGGGCACCCTGGGGGCCCCTGAGCACTTTCCACAGGGCACACCCAGTGGACAGCCCAGAAAGAGCAGCCGAATACTGCCTGTCGGGAAGGTGGGCTGGCCCGGGGGAGGGGAGGCTGGAGCAGGATGTGCTGTGGTCTGTGGGTGCTGGGGGGATACAGGAAGCTGCCCCTGGGGACCAAAGACAGGGAGGCTCTGTACCCCAAGCTTCCTGGTGAGAAGGGGAGGGCAGAGGTCCCAGGACTAGGGAAGTGGGCCCCGCAGAAGGCCCTGACCCCGGGGCCCCACTCACGGCCACAGGGACCCCTCCTCCGACCCGGCGCAGAGTGCGCCCGGGGCCCTGAGCGTCCGCACGTACCGCGGGCCGGGCTACTATTAATAATTTCCATACATCGCGCTCCTATTATGAGCAAAAATAACCGGCGGAGCAGCCGGGCGCCCCGCCCCACGCAGCTCACACAAAGGACCAAAATAGCGGCCTGGGAAAGGCCCGCTCCGGCTCCGGCCTCGGATCGCGCGGGGTGGGGGCGCAGGGCCAGGGGCCTTTCCCTTGAGGCGCTGACCCGGCGCCTCCGCAGCCTGGCTGCTGTCCAGGGCTCGCCCGCCGCCAGCCCCGCGGGGCCCTGAACGGGGTGGGGGGGTTGGGGGAGGGGAGGGACCAGGGCTGTGGGAGGGGTCCAGGTGCGGGGGTGGTGGTGGTGGTGGTGGTGGTGGTGCAGGGGAGGGGAGGGGCCAGGGCTGTGGGAGGGGTCCAGGTGCAGTGGTGGCGTGGGGGGTGTAGGGGAGGGGCCAGGGCTATGGGAAGGGCCAGATCTGGAGGAGGGGCCCAGGGCTGTGGGAGGGGCCAGGGCTGTGGGTGGGGTCCAGGTGCGGGGGGGTGGGGGCCTGGGGGGTATTATCGGTTCTGGATGGGAGAACCCGTGAGGCACTAAGGGAGCACCCAGCGCCCTCAGGAAGGCTAGCACCGCACCCTGCTGGCCCCGCACATTATCAGAAACCTGCACCTGTCCTGCCTCCTTCAGCTTCTTGGCTCCTCCAGGGTCAACACCTGCAGCTGGGCTCGGTCAGGAAGGGGGTGGGAGGCAGAGCTGGGGGCTTGGAACGCTCCCACCCTCAGACCAGGCTGTGGGCCAGTGACCCTGGGAGAGGTGAAGCAGGGGAAGCCACAAGGGGTAGGAGGTGGCAGAGATGACCTGGGGTGCTGGGCTGCCGCCCCCTCACTCCCTCTGCTGGGGTCCTCTGCCTTGGGTCCCCTAAGGACAAGAGTCCATCTGTGCTCTAGGCCCCAGCCCTCAGTGGGGTGGGAGGATCTTTGACCCCCCAGCCATCCAACAACCCCTCTGAATCCTGGAGTGAGGCCTCAGGCTTGGGGTGTAGGGTAGTCCGGAATGGTGGCCGGGGTGGAGGGGGCCAGGGTGGGCCCAGGGCGATCACAGCAGCAGGAACGGCTTCACCACAGAGAGCAGCCGGCAACCACTCACCACGTCCTGAGGATCTTTGCCCTCTCCCAGCAGGGATTCCCCAAGGTGCCAGGGAGGTCAGGAGGGCCCTGCTGTGCCCACGCCAGCCCCTCATCTGTTGCCCTGTCATCAGGGCCCTAGTCAGCAGTGGTGCCCACCAGCACCCACCAGTACCCACCGCAGGTGGACAGCTCAGACCTCACTTGTGCACACCCCACCTGCCCACGTAATCACTGTTGTAAGGAGTCAGAGTGCTCAGCAGGGCCGGTGGCCTGTGTCCTCTCCCCGCTTCTTCCAGAGCAGTGGCTTTTCATCCGGAGCTCTCCCAGCACTCAGGGTACCCCCTCCTTCATACTGTGTGGATGCCACAGTGTGCAGCTGGCACACCCAGTGCTGGATGCAGCCCTGGGATGAGGTGGGAAGGGCTCTGCACCTGGAGGACAAGATGGGTGCCCCGGTTCCCTAGGGAGTGGACAGTGACCTGGGGAGATGGCTGACGCAGAACCCCCTCCTCCAGGAAGCCCCTTGCCTTGCCTGGCTTCTATCTTTGGGACTTGGGGGCGCTCCGGGTAGTTCTCTCATTGTCATCAGGCCTGGCTTACAATCCATCTCTGATCACTTTTCTGTCTGAGCTCCTGCTGAGGGGACAGCAGACCAAGCTGCCCACTGCCCACTGCGCTGTCACACAAGAGACCCAGCAGGTGTAGGAAGATCACCTGCTGATCCAGGGAAGGTAGGAGGGGCTCAGACCCCACAAAAGGCGGAGGACTGGGCCTCCTTGGCACCTCCCAGGCCTTCCTGGCCTCTGCATGGCGGCCACTGAGAAGAGACACTGCGCTGCCCAGCATCTGGGTCAGAGCAGAGCTGTAGATACCTCTGGCCTGACAGGTGCCAGAGCTGCTGCCTTTGGGGAAAATAAGAAAACCCGGAGGGGCCAGGGTTGCCACCGTGGGAACAGTGTACATGGACCCCCAGGCTGCCCACTCCGTTGGGCAGGAGGGCTGGGCAGGTGCCCAAGCAGCCGAGCCCAGACTCAGTAGCCTCAGACCTGGGATGGGCCTACCTCCCACCTCCACAGCTCGGCTTGGGCCTGGAGCCAAGGGCCTTTCTTTCCTCCCCCCCAAGCAAAGCTATCTTTTTACCTTGATAAGCTGTTTAAAAAATGTAAATAAAATAACTCAGTAGACAAAAGCAGGCATTCATCCCGCCTGGAGCCAGCCGCCGCCCTCGACATGAAATATCGGCGCACATTAAGTCGTGAGTCCCTGCTAATCCGAGCGGACAGGCCTGAATGCGGCCCCTTTCGCCGGGCGCGGCGGTGGCCACTGGAGCATGCACCGCCTGCCGGGCGGCCCCGCTTGGGGACAATGGCTTTTCTTCGCAGAAGGGGCCTGTGCGGGACAAGAGCCCCCTTTGTGTTGGGATTCCTGCCTTGGAGCGTGAGGGAGGTGCATTCAGCCGGCCCTAGACACTCTTTGAAAGGCTCGGGTGTAACATAAGACGCCGAAACACTAGCCTGCCTTCTGCCTCCCGCATTCTTGCAAGCCCAGCCGCCCATTCAGCCTGCGGAGAATGGCCTTGCGCCACAGGAGCAGAGCCCCAGTCACATTGTCCCCGGCGTGGTCATCTTGGTTTCTCAGCGCCCTTCACCAGTCTCGAGACAAGAGCCCAGGCTGGGGCAGGACAGCCGCCAACACACGGCCCTCATTTCCAAGGATCAGGGTCTGGCAGTCCAGGTGAGGCCTACCTTGCAAATAGCCCCCTGGCTGGGACTGGCCTCCCAGGGAAGAAGCCCCCATCCCACCCCCCATGGGGTGGGCCTGGGGTCCTGCCCTGGTGCCTGCCAAGCCCTGAGCCAGCACAGGCGCAGGAAGTATGTCCAGAAGCAGCACTGTCCACAAATTAGGTTTGATTTTGGGCCCGATGAGGCCCTGGGTGGAGGTGAGCCAGGACTGAGCCTCTGGATACCCCAGAACATAGGAACTCTGACTCGGTGGGAATGCACCCCTGAGCTGGGCGCCCCAGAACTTCTCCAGCGCTTGCCTCCCTGCGTTGATCCTCCCCCTCAGGGCACAGAGATGCCGCGGGGACCCCTGTGCCTACAGCAACAGCTCAGAGACGCCCCACATGGAGTCTCCTCCCTACTCACCGCAGACTCCTCTTCCCTTCTGCCTCATGTACACCCGAGCCACTCCCAGGGCTCCTGGTCAGCCTCCATCTTCTCTCAGAAAATTCTGGACTTAAGTGAGAGCTGGTACTGCTCACAGAGGAGACTCAACGAACCCACCGAGACCCTCAGGGCCCCACGAGCTCTTACCCAGAGACTGGTAACTACTAAACCCATGCTTCCACACTTGCTCTTTCAGACCCAGGCCTCCCCAGGACAAGGGAGCCAAATGACCTGTCCCCGCCAGGCCCCATGTTCAAAAGCATTGCATGCAATAGAGGACTCTCTGCTGTCATGACCAGTAACCTGTGCCCCACACTGAGCTCCTGCAAAGACACATGAGCATTAGGCCGAGGGGCTAGTCCTGGGGATCACTGGTAAGGTAGGATGGGGGTCTGGCCCAGCCTGCACGGCAGGGAGCCAATGGACCCTCAGGGGGCACCACCACTGGTCAGACCTGGTCCAACTGAACCATCGAATAGTAGGAGTTGGGCCACCCCAAGTGAGGGCAGGGCTGCTGGATGGGTCCAGAGAGGTGGCAGGCATAGCATTCAGGGCTCTTGGGGCACTGTTCTTACTGTTGGGACAGAAGCAAAGTGGCCAGTCCCCAGGCCTGGTGTGGGTGTGACTGCAGGGTCCCCCCAACAAGGACACAATGGGAAGGTACTGTCTTCAGCCAGCAGCTGGGCCCAGAGAGAACCGGACTGCTCGCCCCCAGGCCAGGTCAGCAAGAGGCCGAGTGGAGGGAGAAGGCCTTCAACCCCACAGGGTCATGCAGGTACTCCTGGGTCAAAGCTCCCCTGGCCTGGGAAGCTCTGGGCCGGGAGGGTGTGGGAGATCCCGCAGTCTGACCTAGGCCCAAGGGGTGGCAAGTGTGGGCACAGGGACCCCCCACACTACTGATCCTCTTAACCCCCACAACTGTTTCTGGGAGTTGACAAATGAGACTGGACAGCAGCATCTCAGGTAAGTGGCTCTGCCATAGGGCTTCCGGGCAGAGCCAGAGGATCCTTGGACCGCTGAGCATATTTGAGGACCCAGTGGGCACCTCAAGACAGAGGACCCCAGGTGCCGTGCCACCTCATACGTGCCAGTATGAGGGGCTGCTCCCAGGCCTATTCAGCTTGGTGAGTATGAGTGTCTCCTAGGACCCCAATGTTGGGCACAGGCCTGAGCTGGGTTCTGGGGGTGGCTGGTCCCTGAAGCCTCTGCATCAGACCTGAAGCCCCCTCATGCAGCCCCCATAGTGGAGGGACAGAGAGGACACTTCCAGGGTGGACCCTGTGAGCCTCCTCGGCCCGGTTTGTGCCTGCTGCCTGACCCCACATGCAGACCCGGCCCGTGGCCCCAGGATCAGAAGGCATGCCCCTGAGCCCTTCCCCCGAGCCCTGACCCACGACCCACGACCCACATGGGGGTCACACTCACTTCTTTGAACTTGCCCTCCTGGTGGAGTTGGTGGACATGAGTCAGCAGGGGGCTCTGGTCTGCATCCTGCAGCTGGAAGATGCTCACCAGTGGTTCCACCAGCACAGGGGGGCTCTCAGCAAGGACCCTGAGTGCACGGGCCTGCAGCTGCTTCAGCTTCAAGCTGCACTGGGGGGCAGACAGCAGCCTCAACTGGGGTCACAGTGCTGGGGCAGGCCTTATGAGGAATCCTGCACTGGCCACCTTGTGCCCACAGTGCACACTCTAGGCAGGCAGGGCCGAGAGGGGAGGGGCACAGGTGGGGAGGTGGAGGGTCAAGCCCACAGACCCGGAAGCCCAGGCAGTCTTAAGGCGCCACACCCACCAAGGGTGAACGAACTCAGCTGGCTACAGAGGCCAGATGGCTGTGGCCTGTGGGGCTGTGGGCAGGGCTCACCTGGGCTGGCCCTGGGAGTGGCTGTGCCTGCAGCCAGTGCTGCAGCTGACAGGTAAGCCAGGACTCCAGGGAGGGGCCCTTCTGCTGCCAGCCCTGGCTGCTCTCCAGCATGGCCAGGAGTCCCGTCCGCGGATCGTCCAGGGCATCAAAGCCCCGCCAGGCCTCCTCCCGGAGCTGTGGAGACACAGACACTTGTTGCTGCTCTGTCAGGCTCCAGGCCTCCTGGCACAGCCTCCCTGACCTGCGTGGTCCAGGGTGTGATTGGCTCAGAGGGACCTGGGGTGAGTCAGGGTCATCCTCCCCTCTCGGGGCTCTGGCCTGGTCTGACTGCTGTGGCCCTGGGTCCCACTAATGGTCCCGTAAAGACAGAGGCTGGGTCCCCACACAGACTGAGGGTGGGCACTGTCTGAGCTCCAGTCATTCTGCCTCACTCCCACTACCTGTGTGATGTCCAGGACCCGCACCTGCCTTCAGACTCAGTGACGTGTTGGCAAGCGACAGGAAACAGATAAGAGAAGGAAAAAACCCATACCAAAAAATGCCTTTGGTGTGCTTTTCCACGTCTTGCAGAAGATTTGGAAACACGTGAACACTGACAGAAGAAACGCATTCCACTCAGGCGAGTGGGTGTCATCCCAGGGCCACCCTGGTGCGTGGCTGGCTGGCTGCGCCCTGGCCTATCAGCCATGAGATCCCTGGGGCACCCTGCAAGTCCAGGGCCTGCTTGCAGCTGCAGGCTTCTCTAGGTGTCCATCACTCAGGGCAGGTACCCTGACACCCGAGGCCATCCTAGGGGCCACTGTCCCCCATCTCCACCAGCTGCCCATGCCTTCCAGGGACATGTGAAAAAAGACCCCCAAGGCTGACCACTGCCTTCTTGCTCCTGGAAGGACAGATAGAGAAAGGCACTCTCTGGCCTTTGGTCCCAACGTGTATAGGTCCAGTCCCCCCTCGGGGCCCCGAAGAGTGACTCTGAGAGGCTCACAGAGCAGAGTGGGGTGGCTGTGTGGGTGGGACTTGTGGCTCCCAGTTACTGGCCAGCCAGCTCTTCCACTTGGAAGGTGAGCTCAGGTCAACACCCATCTCCTTTCTTCCCTGGAGAGTGTCCACCAGCCAGGCAGAGGGTGTACAGCCTGCCACGATCCAGGGCAGGAGGCTGGAAGGAAGAATCCTGCCCAAGGAGGCCCTCCAGCTCTGGGCCCAGTGCTCACTGACCAGGGGCCACAAAAATCGAAGGCTTTTCCAGAAAAGCCACCATCCTTCCTGTGACAGGGTGATGGGCAGCCAGGTGTAGATGAAGGATGCCCAAGGGGCCCTAGGAGGTCACACAGACCCCTTCCCAGTGGGATGGCCCCTGGAACCCCCATATCCCCTCCATGGTCAGCTGTGGGCCAGCTCCTTCCATTGGGTTGTCCAGCTGCCCTTCATGGTGGGAGCTTCTGTGGTGGTCAGCAGAAGGGGAGCAAACGGGCAGGCCCTTCTGAGATGGTCACTGCCTATTGCTGTACGGTGGCAAGATGCTGGCCATGTCCCCACCTATGAGAAGGCTCCAGAGGACAGCTTAAGGGGACCAGCACACGGCCTGATGACTATCTGCTTCCAGGGGCCCAGGATGCTGGATGGTCACCCTCTGTGAATGCAGAGTGCATGGAACTTGTCCTGACACACCAGACACAGTCGAGGTGCCCAGAGCAAAGGGGGTCTGGGGCTTGGAGTGATACCATGGAGGTGACGCTCACTGTTTCTGGGGCCACTGTGGTAGTGATGCTCATCATCCCTGGGGCCAAGGTAGGTGCATCCCTGAAGGAGCCAAGACCCTACAGGGCATCTGCGGGCCTTGCTTATGGCTGTCACTACTGAGGGCATGTCCTTGCTCACTGTGGCATCTTCCCTGGAGACAGGAGGCCTTCAGCAGCCCCAGTGACCTCCCCAGGATTCTGCTGACCCAGCCGGGGTCACAGGCTCCCCCACTGCTAGTGACTAAGCGACCATGGAGGGAAGTCACCAGGGAGGCTGTTGGCCACACGGCCCTTCCCATGTCTCGGCCTGGAGAGCATCTGGGAGCCAGGCTGGGCTGGAACTCTCCTCAGGAGAGACATTCTTGGGTCTGGAGCTCCAAGTCACCTGCATCCTGCTTGTGCGCACCTCTTCCCACACAAATGCCTCTGCTGTGCTCAGACAGCACCAGTGCCCCCAGGCCATGGGGCCCACCCACAGAGCTCTGGGCTGCAGGCAGGGCTGCAGGCGCAGCTCTGAAACAAGGGCCACGGCCCCTGCATCCACCATGCAGACGATGCTTCCCAGACATTCAGGGCAAATGTCTACTTAGTTCCAGTGTAATTTTGAAACCACCGTGCTTGAGCCATCTGGCAGCTTACTGAAAGTGAAACACAGACTTTCTCCTGCAGCATTAGGGTGAACAGGAGACTTGGCAAGTCTCCCTGTACAAACACCCAGCAGACGCGAGGGGTCTGCGAGGAAGGAGGCCCAAGGTCCCAGGGTGGCCACATGGAGGTGGGGCCATAGGCATCTCCCTCCACGGGGTGCACGGGGCACACGGGCTGACACGTCACACACATGGTCCTGGCGACGCTGCCCCAGGGGAGGCTGGCGGGCAGGAACCCCTGTCACGCTGTCACTGCCCGGCCGGCACACTTCCAGTGGGAGAGAGCTTTGCTAAGATGAGCTCAGGAGGACCCACAGAGCACAGGGGACAGTCACTAGGGCTGCTGGGCAGCAGGCAGGGAGAGCTCCAGGGACAGGGCAGGGGGATGCGGGTCTGGGAATGAAAGAAGACAATAAATGTGCCTGAAACTGTGGAGAAGTGAAAATTAAGGGAGGAACACAGGAGCCCCAAGGGATGGCTGGGCCCCACCTGCAGCCCCCAGACCCCTGCAGCCGCCAGGTGTACCTCACATGCGAGGTCCCAAGCCCACCAGCCATCCCTCATTCTGGAAGGTGGAAGTCCAGCCCGCGGCTCCTCTGTGTTGCTCTGGCCTATGCCTGTGGCCCCATGTCTATGCTTACAACCCCTGGAACCCTGGCTCTGGGACTGTGGCTACTGCCCTGTCCCTCCCTCCTGCCATCTGGCCGCCCCTCGCCAGCTTGCACTGCAGAGGTGAAGGTGCTGCCTGCCCCATCTTGACCCCACAGGTTCCTCGGGCTTGAGCGGAGCCAGAGCCCCCCCAAGACCTACTCCAGCACCCTGGTTCTGCCTTAGGAGGGCCACAGGTTGGCTGGGACTTGACGTTTCAAACAAGCTCCCAGGGGTCTGGCGTCCTGGGCCCCGCTGCAGGGGGCACAGGCCTTTCCACACTCCCCTCCCTGTGCCAATTGTCTCTCCTCCCGTCCCCACCCAGGGGGGCTCTGTGGACATCTGTCCTCGGGTCCAGGCCCCACTCTACACCAGTCATGGACTCCACCTGCAGCCTGCATCCTGGCCACACCAGCATCCAAACCTGCCACTCCTGCTGCATCTTTAAGGGGGAACCACAGCCCCCCACCATCCCATTTCCTTCCTCTTAGGATCCAGCTTCCAGCTTTCCTGCCCTGTTCTCCCAGGACCCTGGAACTTCTCCAAGCTCGGCCAGCCCTCAGGACGCCACTACTGTCACACTGGTCCCTCCGCCCCGTGGTCCCTGGTGGCCCTCCGCCGTCTGCTTCTGGGCCACTGGGGCATCTCCAGAGTCGAGCTCACTCACTGGGCCCCGGACCAGTTCTGGTGGGTGAACCCGGTGAAGATAGCACGTGTTTCTCTAAGCTCCCCGGGAGCCACCAGGTGGGGACCATGACTGCCTGGCACACTCACGGGCAAGACCTGCCACACACAGGCCTCTCTGGCACTGAAAATGAGAGTATGTGCTCCTTCCTGTGTGGGCTTGGAAGTGAGGAACGGCCGGCATTAGAGATGCCTTAATGAAGAGGGAGCCCTGAGCTGGAGGGAATGTAGCCCGTCAGGGCCGTAAGTACCTGGGGAAGAGGAGACTGCACATGAGGCCCATGGCAGCGGTGGTGGCACCTGCCAGAGTGGAGAGGCAGCCATAGAAGATAGGCTGGCCCCATTTGGGTTCTGGAGAGGCGGGAAGCACCTCAGGTTGGCAGCCACACCACTGCGGTGACACTCCCTGGGAAAGGAAGAAGCAGGAAGTGCCCCACAGACGGTGCCACAGCCCCGGACCTCGAGCACCCAGGCAAGACAGTCTGTGGGCTCCTCCAGACTCTCTGGGGACGAGGACTCCTACCCTCATCCAGCTGCCCCAGGAATGAATAGAAGGGAGGTGTTCAACGCAGCCCTGAGTTAGTTCCCCTTGACGCAGGACAGACAGACAGATGCCCCAGGCACTCACCAGGCGAGGCGCAACCAGGGCGTGCAGGGCGGCTTGAGTGGGGCTACCTGTGAGGCCAGTTCCCCAAATAACACAGTCACCTTGCCTCAGCATTAACCCAAGGCCACGGGATACAGAATTTAAAGAGCTTTTGGTTTTTGCAAAGACTGGATTTCTCTAGCTGATGGCTGGACGGGGTGGCTCAGAGCCTGGATGCATCAGTCCAGGGGGCTGACCACCACCACAGAGCCCAGGCCTGTCCCCTGACACACACAAGTGTGGCTGACCCACAGGCCAGGTGCTGGTACCCCTCCCCCCCTTTGCTGCGAAGCAAGCCGTGGGCCTGGCAGGAGCGTCCTCAACGTCCCCAGCTCGGGGACACCACTCCTCCACCAGCCTGTAGCCCTTCCTACCCTGGATGAACTGCCCACCCTCAGCCAGGAGTGGGAGGCAGGACAGGAGACACGGGCCTCAGCCCTCTGGCCTTCACAGTGATGACTGCTACGTACCCACCCTGGAGCCAGGGCAACTTTGTTCTTCTGCTTCAGGGAGCCAAGGGCAGGGCAGGGCATCCAGGGTCAGGGGTACTTCTGCTATCCCCAGGGCCAAAGCTGCCCTCCAGGCACAGGCCATGGCGGGACCACTGAGTGGCTATGGGAAAGCATGCAGCCCCCTGCCAGGGCCACATGCATCCCCAGTGGGATGGCCAGATCAGTAGTCGCTGGACGGGAGCCATGAGAAGGCCTGTGAGATCCCTGGGGCCCCTGTGCCATGCAGATGCTGAGTGGTGGTTGCAGGCCCTTCCCTCCTGCTCTCGGCCCCAGTGTCCAGTGGGTATTGGCCCAGGGCTCCCACCCCCACGTGTCTGCCGGAATTTTCAGAGAGGGTGGCCCACTGAGGCCAGCAGAGGTGCCCGCGCTCCGTGCGCTCACTCACCTGCTGCAGTTCCCGCGTGGACCACAGTTTCTGCAGGGCCTGCAGGAACGGAAACGGGTCCTGGCCTGGGGGGTACAAGACAAGGTCTATGCAGGACCCCCCATCCCTCACCTTGACCAATGCCCGGGGGCTCTGCATACGTGACACCCACTGCCTGTGGACTCTTGTGCCTCTCTGGCCAGAGCTGCCTGCTGCCCCTTCCCTGGGACCTGGGGCCTGCCTGTCCCGCAGTGCTTGCTGCGAAGTGCTGCTGCCCACAGTATGGGGGAAGCCAAGCCTCGTGTTTCAGGGGTGCTGGGCCATGGGCCTTGGAGTGGCCACACTGCATGGCCAGGAAAGGGGCATCAGACAACAGGGCCAAGGTCGCAGCACTGACCGTCAGGGCATGCCTGGTGGGCCACAGCACCCCCACTCTCCATGTCACTCATGGCCTCCCATCCACCGCCCACCTAGTCTGGCCTCCAGCCCTTGCTGCCCCCACACAGGCTGGCTACACCCTGAAGCCTCCCCAGCCACACCCCAGGCCGTCTCTCACTTGCCCACATCCCCAGCCCACCATGGGACTGAGGGCTGGGGACCCTGCTGGGACACCCCTCCTGCTGGACAAGGGGCTGTGCCCTTACAGTGGGTGCAAGGTCAATGCCAGGGAGGGAGGGCTGGCCGGGGAGGCGGCTACTGCCCTGTCCACCTTGGGAAGGAGAGCAGCCAGAGTCACCCACAGCCACCAGCGCCCCCTGGCTGTCTCAGGAGGGCCCGCCCCACCCCCTCCAGCCCCCTACCCCAGCCCCTCAGGGCAGGGCCACCCTGCTTGGCCTGTCCCAGCTTCCCTGGCTCACCACACAGGCCCCAGGACTGCAGGAACCCCTCCTCGTCCAGTAGGTCCTGCTGCCCCCGGGATGTTACAGAGCAGGCCCGGCAGGGCTGCCAGGTGAGCCTGGAGTGGACAGAGCCTGCTGTGTGTGCAGCTCCGGGGATGTGGACAAGCCCTGGCACTCAGGTCTCCCTCAGGACCCCAGCCGTGACCCTCACACAGTAGACAGCAGAGTAGGGCCCAGATGGGCCCACGAGCTGGGGGACGGGAGGTCCCCAACAGGTGCCCTGGGTCACATCTGAGGGCTGAGGGGCCCAGGGGCTTCACCTGCCCATCCACCAAGCATTGGGGGCCACGGGGCTCAGGCAGGAGACCAGATGTAGCCAGATAGGTGGAGACAGCTGGACCTAGCTGGGGAAGACATGGACCGCCAGGGTGAGACTCCATGTGCAGCAGGGGCAAGTGAGCGACACACTGGATGCATCCCAGGGCAGCCGGGACCTAGGCGGCATTCATGGACGGAACAAAGGGAAACCACATGTGCCTTGCGGGAGATGCAGAACAAGCACTTCAGGCAAGTAATTTCTGTTGGTGGTTTAAGAAACAAGTCTGCAAATTAGGAATAGAGGCGACCTCATTGGCCAGAAAGGAAGATGTTTGTAGGAAACGTGCTTAGCTGAAAGCATTCCCAGGGCTGGGGCACAGGCAGTGGGAAGGGGCAGGCAAGGCTGACATCTGGAGCCTTCCTCACTCCGGTCTGCCTGTACATGATACATGACTTGGCGCTAAGGAAAGACGAGTGGTCGGGCCAGGAGAAGGCACGGAGAGGAGGAAGCTGTCAGCACAGGCACAGGTGGCAAGGCCCTGGCCCTGAGACGTCTTGGAAGAGGCACCGCTATGGAGGCTGTGAGCTGTCTGAGTGGGGCTGCCCCAGTGGACACATGCCCATCCTGCCCCAGTCCAGAGGGCACCCTGACACAGCCCCGACGTCCAAGGGGGGGCTCTGGGTGCCCGCATGCCAGCAGGGCTTCGTGAGGATGTGCCATGCAAGAGGCCATGTTTGTTGGATGTGAGAAATCGCTGTACCTCCCAGATTCTGCTGTAAAACCTAAAACTGCTCTAGAAAAAAATAAGTCTTTAGAAATCAAAACAAGAAAATAAAAACATCGCCACTCAAAACATAATTTTTTGCAAAATTGTGAAGAATCAAAAGAGGAGGTATTAGGGGTGCCCAGTCAGTTGAGCGTCTGACTCTTGATTTCTTTTTTTTTTTTAATTTTTAAGAGTTTATTTATTTATTCATAGACACACACACAGAGAGAGGCAGAGACACAGGCAGAGGGAGAAGCAGGCTCCGTGCAGGGAGCCTGATGTGGGACTCGATCCCGGGTCTCCAGGACCACACCCCGGGCTGCAGGCGGCGCCAAACCGCTGCACCACTGGGGCTGCCCTGACTCTTGATTTCAACTCAGATCATGGTCTCAGGTTGTGACATCCAGCCCCAGGTTGGGCTCCACGTTCAGTGCAGAGCCTGCTTGAGATACTCCCCCTCTACACCTCCCCTACACTTTCACTAAAGATCAATGAATAGAGAGAAGGCATGAGGATTACACATCAGGCTTGTTCTAGAGTGGACACCACCCCACACAAGGCCAGCAACCAACAAATAAACATTAAAAACAGAATAGCACAAAAAAGCTAATATCTTTTTTTAAAAGATCTTATTGATTCATCCGAGAGACAGAGAGAAAGAAAGAGTGTGTGCACAAGCAGGGGGAGTGGCAGAGGGGGAGGGAAAAGGAAAAGCAGACTAAGCATGGGGCCTTGACATGGGACTTGATCCTATGACCTCGGGACCATGACCCGAGCCAAACACAGACACTCAGCCAACTGAGCCCCCAGATGCTCCCCAAATTCAAATTTTGTTGGATAAATCTAATAAAATAAATTCATGCAAAAAAACACAAAACCATAAAACACTGATATAAAGGGGATCCCCGGGTGGCTCAGTGGTTGAGTGTCTGCCTTCGGTCCAGGGCGTGATCCTGGAGACCTGGGATTGAGTCCGATATCAGGCTCCCTGCATGGAGCCTGCTTCTCCCTCTGCCTGTGTCTCTGCCTCTCTCTCTCTTTCTCTCTCTCTCTCTCTCTCTCTCTCGTGTTTCTCATGAATAAATAAATAAAATCTTTAAAAAAATACTGATAAAAAAATTAAGAGACCCAATAATGCAGGAAGGCCCTCCCCACACAAGAAAAGGGGTTGTCACCTGTCCCACAGGTGGTCAGGTGGTGTGTGTGTGTCCATGCACCTAACAATCTGCCCGAAGTCACAGTGAAGCAAGACCCCCACCCAGCATGGCACCAGCCTGGAGAGGATGGATCTGGACCCACGTCACCACCCCCAGCCTGAGCTGGGCACGCCTTGGACAGCCCTGTGGCACCGGCACCCTGTGACCCTGCTGAGCATGCTGAAGCATCCCCCGCCTCACACCCATGGAAAACGCACCCTCAGCCCCACAGCTGAGTGTGGGAAACACATAAACTGAGCCTTTGGGACAGTATCTTGATGACTTTGGGTGGAGAGGTCTCCCAAAAAACACTCTCACAAAAAGACTCCCACCTGTGGAGAGGACCCTGCAGGAGACTGGCACATCATGGACAGGTTCAGAGAGGACAGCACCCCGTTCTGCCTCCAGCATTTAAGGGGACAGCCCTGCACGCAGCTGCTTCCCCCACAGCCAGGACCGGTCCCCCACACTGGCCAAGAGGCCACTGTCCATCTCTCCGGGGCAGTGACCACACTGGCTTTGCTGGGTGCTTCCCAGTGAGCTTAGGACAGTGTACACCCAACCCCAGTCAACAGCTCGAGGGGCCTCAGGGAGACACCTGGGAGCCCTAGGTGCAGCTGGAGGGGACCTGAGGCAGGTGTGGGTGGGTGCGGGTTGTGGGCAGGGTGGTCCTCTAAGCTGAGGGGAGGCTCCCGAACTGATGCCCCCTGAAGACACAGACAGGGAGGGCATTGGGAGACATTTGTCTGAAGGAACAGATACGCTAAGAGTCACTCTGCAGGGTCCCGTGCAGGACAGGGAGGGCCTGGGTCCCTGCTGCCCTGACCCACAGATTCAGGCAGGAGTCCGGGTAGGAGCCTGGTGTGAGGGGCTCTTGTCCACAGGATGGACATGGGTCATGCCCACGGCCTGTTGTGGCCCCCACCTTCCCATCCGGGCCCAGGGCTGGGCAGGACCAAGTTCACAGCCAACACTGCCCTGATGCCTTGGGCCTGCGGGCAGACGGCCAGACAGCAGGTGCAGGGCCTGAGACAGATGGCCCTTGACCCCTCCCAGGACTCCTTATTGGGGCGGGGTGGGGGCTGTGCGTACAGAGGACATTGCACCGTGACCCAGCCTTGGGCATCACACCTGCACCCCCCGCCTAGGCTGTGTGTGCCTCACTGGCCGTCCCTGCACCCACTCCAGCCATGAGGGGCCAGGGGGCTGGAGGCTCCAGTCGTGAGTGGCTGGGAGCTTGGGGGCTCCAGTTGTGAGGGGCTGGGGGCAGCCCACCCCCTGCTCCATCCCTTCCTGTCCTGCTTCCTTGGTGCCCACCAGACACGGAAAGCTGCTGGCTGCCCCGTGATGCTCCCAAGGTGGTGACAGGAGGACAAGACACATAGGGATGGGCGGGCAGGACAGACAGACCCCACTTCACGCACAGCACCTGAGCTGCCTCAGCACCTCACTTTATGGACAGATGCACCCCAGAAAACAACGCAGCCACGCTGCTGGCTGCCACGGCTGCCTGCTGTGTCCTGTCATGACATGGGTGGAAGACATACAGTAAGTACCGTGGGCGTTTCTCACAGGTAGAGTTGGGGCGGTGAAGTCTCTGGAACCATGGCTGGTGTGGCTGAACTAGGGAGGGCACCAGGCCTCCCGTCCCCACATAGTCTGTGTGGAGACCCCGTCCTGGCTGTGGCCTCCTCCGGCCCACACAGGCCCCTGCACTGCTCTGTGATCCCACTTGCCACCGGTGCTGCTTCGGGCAGGGCCTTGTCTGTGGGTCCTGGCAGTGTCACCCCCACCCCCGGGTCGGCTGTCCCCACCCTGGCTGTTGGACGGAGGAGGGGCCAAGGCACCAGCCCATCATGCCTGCACATCCCACAGCACCACCCAGCACGGGAGCCCAGGCCCTCTGTGGTGACGTGCATTGTGGCAGTCGGGGGCATCCTGCCCCCCGAGATGGGGGCATGAGGCTCCTCGGCAAGGCAGGGCCACCCTCTCCAGCACACCTGCCTGCCCCTCCTGGTCCCCAGTCCCTGATCCCCATCAGGACACAAGGGGGTGAGGCCTCCCTGAGCAGGGCACGGAGGCGAGGACAATGGGCAGTCCTCCAGGCCCCACGTGCAAGCCCTGCTGCCCAGAAACCCCCTGAGGCTCCCCCACGGCATCCACAGGCAGGTGGGCTCAGCTTCCCGCTTGGGGCCGCCCCGTTGGGGAAGTAGGATGACAGGCCCTGCTGTCTTGCTTCCTCCAGGAGGTCATGAGCCTCTGGGACTGAGTCCCCACCTGCTGTCAGCTCTGGTGCCTGCAGCGTCCAGCTGGCCCTGGGAGGTCACAAGGAGTCAGGTGGCCACACAGGCAAGCTCCCTCCCCTGTTGGCGATGTCACCACACACCACCGGGGTCCCCTGAGTGGCTGAGCCCAGGGCACGTTAGGGAATGTGCTGGAAGGCAGGATCCTACTGACAGCAGGAATTTAGAAAGATGACGCACCTCATTTCAGAATAAAATGTGGAACAATGTGGAAGATTTGCTGAGCACATCTAGGGACAAGCAGAGGCAAAGCCTGTCCTGGGGGGTGGGTTGTGGTTCACTGCAAGCACTCCCTGCTCATTTCTCAGGGTCACAGACTCCGCAGGTCAGGAAGTGCAGCAACGCAAGCCCCCTCCTACCTGTGGCCCCCAGGGGATGGGCAGACACAGTCCTGGGTGAGGCCCTGAGAGAGGGAGGGGCCTCAAGATCCCCTGTGCACCTATGACCCCTGTGGGTACTGGCTGCACCCCCAGACCTAGGCTCCACAGTCCTGTCTCTGGCTGGCTCAATGGCCAGAGCTGACCCCCGACATGACAACCCAGGAGGTGGGGAACACTGGGGAGAACACGGGGAGACCATGGCTGCCCAGCACCAGTGGCCATTCTCAGGGCAGGAATGAGAAAACAGCTCCTTGCTGACCCATCCACGGCCCCAAGTGAAAATGCCTCCCTTCTCCAAGGGGGTTTCTGTGCCCAGACAGACCCTTGTTTCTGGTCAGGACCCAGGGCCTGTGCCCCGTACCAGCCTCCTCCAGCCATGCTCCACATGGGCTCTTGGGCCCCTGCTTTGCAGACACAGCCTGCCTCCCAGGGACAGTGCATGCAGTGCCAGACTCAGAAACACCATTCTTCCCAGCGGTCCCCACACCCTTCAGTGTGGTCTCTGCCCTCCTCCCTGTGTGCTGGTCCCGGACAGTCCTCTTGGCAGTCATTGAGCAAGTGGCCAGCAGGCAGCCCACTGTGGGATAGCTTGTACCACGAGAGCTGCTGGCACATTTCCTGGGTGGCCCCACATGCCCCAGCCCCACATGGGGCTTAGCACTGGGATGCCTTCCCCCCAGGTACCTGCCTGGTACACACACGTGTTGCCCATACACAGATACCCCCCTCCCCGTGTATACTCTGGACACAGCCAGGATGCACAGGTGCTCCTCACACATACCCCATACCCAGCCCTTCCAAATGCAGCCCAGCTGGACTCGGGCCCTTAAGGGGGCACAGACTCACCCACAGAATGGTACTCGCTACCAACAGGGTTGCCTCCAGGGTCACCAGCTGTGCCATCGGCAGCGAGGTTGCCAGCAGTGGGGTCTCCATCAGCACCTGCTGGGTCCATCCTCAAAGCAGGGGCCAGGGGAGGCCACAGGCAGCCCGAGTGAGGATCTGGTAGGGAAGAACAATGAGACAACCCTCATATGCTGGTGGGCAGCCCACCCAGGGTTCTCCTGTCACGGTGCATGTACCTGGGCCAACCTGAGAGGACCCATGAGCTGACCCACACAAGCACACTCACCAGGCACCAAGCTCCTCTACCCAGCAGCCAGCAGGGTTCCTGAGAACATTTATTTTATACAACACCCTGCTCTGTGTTCGGAGGTTGTTCTGTTTCTCCTCCTTTAATCTGTGTACATGGGGCCTTGTAAAGACATACACAGTCTTCTTTGCATCTGAGTAAGACACACGGAGCCTCCTGTGTGACCCCAAATCCTCACACAGGCACAGAAGGCAAGAGCTGCTCAGCTTCCTTCCCTGAAACTCCTCCAGAGGCAACCATTCCCAGGAGACTTTTCAGCTGTCCCTGCAGATGTTTACATTCATATTTCTTATTTTAAAAACATATTTTATGTGTTTATTTGAGAGAGAGAGAGCAAGCGAGCACACAAGCAGGAACAGTGACAGAGGGAGAGGGAGAGGCAGCCTCTCTGATGAGCAGGGAGCCCGTGCAGGGCTCGATCCCAGGACCCCAGGATCATGACCTGACGCTTCACTTCCTGAGCCTCCAGACGCACAATGTTCACGTTTCTAAATAATATGCTGCTGTGGTTATTTCTTCAGTTTCCAGTCCTTCCTGTGACTGACCAGCTTCAAGGTAAGAATTCACTATCATACCCCAGTCTTCCTGCATTACCTGCAACCTCCAGAGACAGCTGTGTGGGAGTCTTGCTGTGGCTCAGTATTTACAGCAAACATGAGCGTAACTGTAAATATGGCCCACAGCTGAGCCATGGGTAGACTGTGGGTATTTTTCTTGTCTTGCTGAGTTTGCTCCAGACGTCTGCTCTGGCCATGTGGGAGATGCAGGGCTGGTCCTCTCACTACAGACAACATCAACGGGACAACATGTTTTAGCCACTGACTTCTAGATAGCAGGCAACACATAGTGGTGCTTCCTGATGGGAGAACAGTGCCCAGGGGGCCCTAGGATGATGGCTCCCATCCAGAGGCCGTGTCCCCGTCAAGACCACTGATCTGGAGTCCAGAGAGCACAGCCTTCCACCAGGGCAAGGGGGCAATATGCACCCCTGTGGAGCAGGGCCCTGGCAAGAGGGGCGACTGGAACAGCCAGAGGTGTTATGAGCAACACAGGGTCCCCAGGGCTCCCAGAAATGGTTGTTGTGGCACTGAGACTGCAACAGAAACACTTGTGGTCAAGCTGTGCAGGACATACAAGACTCCAGCCCAGGCAACACTGCCCCATCCAGCTGGGACTCCAGAAAGGCCAGACCTTAGGGAAATGCCTAGAGTAAGCCCCACTCTCAACCTGCCCTGTCAAGATACCCAAGCTCCAATAAAATCAACACGGGGGCCCTTTGTAGGTTGAGGCCACCAAGCTAAAGATTCACCCTCATGAAATGTCAAGCCGTGCTCACCTGATCAAAGGTAACCAGCTAGGAATTAACTGCCTACTAGAACAAAAATCAACATTATTCACAGGAAGATAATAACAGAATCCAGAGTTGCTATAATGCATTGTTCAATGCTCTGTACATAATATAAAAATCATAAGATCCACCAAGAAACAGGAAAATATGACCCATAATCAAGGAGAAAAAAAAAAAAAACAGTTAATAGAATCCAACTCCAAGTGGCTCAGATGTGGGATTTATCAGGGACAAACACAACTGTCCTAAGTGTGAAAAATGAATGGAAAACACGCCCCAAAAAAGTAAATGAAAACATGTTCTTAATGAGTAAACAGATAAGAGAAAATGGAAATTATCTGAAACTATACAAAAGAACCACATGGTAATTCTCCAGTAAAAAGTACAATAACGGAAATGAACAATTCATTGACCAGGCTGGATGGTGGATTGGAAATGGCAGGTGAATCGGGGAATCTGAAGACAGATCAAGAGAAAGGATCCTGGATAGCCTGGGTGGCTCAGTGGTTTAGCGCCACCTTCAGTCCAGGGTGTGATCCTGGAGACCTGGGATGGAGTCCCACGTCAGGCTTCCTGCATGGAGCCTGCTTCTCCCTCTGCCTGTGTCTCTGCCTCTTTCTCTCTCTCATGAATAAATAAATAAAATCTTAAAAAGAGAGAGAGAGAGAGAGAGAGAGAGAGAGAGAGAGAGAAAGGATCCTATGTAAAGAATGGGGGAGCAGGGTAGGCCAAAGGACACATGGCCCCACTTCACTGGTGGCTGTTCCACGGCATTGCCACCACTGATGGGACCCACCAGTGTTGCAACACCTCTGTGCATTTACTCTCCTGTTCCTCACGACACCTCTCCTCAGGCCTGTGTCCTCCCGCCTCCATCTGAACAGCCGCCCTCCAGCCCTGTGGCACAGTTTCCCCCCGGGACTCCTGTCCTCTTTTCCCTCCTGGGTGATCCTGCATTCCTTGACTTTCAAGTCCTCACCTTTCTGTGTCCCTCCTATTCTAGAACCTTCCTGATAAGAATCGCAAAGGGAGAACAGTGAACAAGTCCTGGGTTGTCTGGGAAAGTCTTCACTGGCACTAGCTCTCAGCTGGACGCTCGGCTGTGTCTGGCTGGAGGTGAGAAGCCACCCTCCAGAGACATGATACCAAGGGTCCAACACTGTCTTCTCCCACCCTGTGCAGTGCCCGGAGTCTGAAGCCACATGACTCCCAGTTGCATGTAGGAAGCTGGTCTCCTCCTGAAGGGCCTTCCCCTAACTGCATCCAGGGGCTCAGGAGGATGGGTGGGTGGGCACTGGGTGCCCTTCTGCCCTTCGGCTCTGGGACCTGTCTTATTTTCCTCGATTATGCACTGGCCTCCAGTTCTCCACTCTGTGGGGTCAGTCCTCTTACTGAGATGTGGGGCTTCCTGGAAGAATCTCTGATTTTCTTATCTTGCCATGTCTCTGACTTTGGGAGAGATTTCCTTAACTCTATTTTGCAAAATGTTCACTGAATTATTCATTTCTGCTATCAAAGTTTCATTAATCAAGAGCTCTTTCTTCCTTCACCCCAGGGGACCTCATGACTCAGTCTTTGTTTTTCTACACATTCTTCCGTATCAACGCCCTCTTTCCTGCTCACCCGGCGAGTCTTTCCTCTCAGGAGCTTTGCTTAAGTGTCTGGAGACTGCTGCTCATATTCAGGAGTGAGGTGCTGGCCTGCTGCTTAGGGACTGAGCAGGGGGCAGCCCTGGGGATGCCGGCCTCCCTGTAACTGGGGGCCCCGAAGGTCTCTTCTCTTGGACTGACTGTTGGAAAGAGATGCTCCCATCCACACCTGCAGGCGGGCATGGGGCTGCCACGACCCAGGTTCCCAGAGGGTCGGGGGCTGACCCCTCCCCCTGAAAACGTCCTGAGACCCTATTTCCAGCCCAGAGGCTCCCTGAGCACTGTGGCCAGGCTGAGGGCCACCCTTCTGCCCCAGGCTTCGGTGTAGTCAGGCTGCTGAACAGCCACACTTGGCAGCTGTTTTCCATCTCCACGGGTCTTTTCACCTTTTTGCCCTGAAGTATTTTTGCCTTTTAAAAAAGCAAAACTGTCTTTTTAAAATGCCTTTGCTGTCACTTTAGTGGGTGTTAAGTGAGGTGGGGACAAGAGGCCAGCAGCCAGTCTCAGTGGTCCTGGGCCCGTGCCTGTGCCTCCTAGCATAAGCCCACTTCAGCGGAGCACATGTTCCACTCACTGTGCTGCTGCATCTCTCTCACTCATTTCCTGAGGATTGCTGCACTGACCCCCCCAGTGTGGCTGGCCAGCCCTGTTCCTGGTGTTCCCCTCGCACCCCCTTGCTGCCCAGAGGTGCACACAACTCCTCCACCGCAGCTCAGATGCCTGCATGCTCAGCCTGGGCTCCTCACCAGGAAGGAAGAGATGGGACCACATGAGGGGTGCTCCCCACAGGGCACTGCAGCCCCACAACATCCAGAGCCTGAGCCTGCAGGCCAGGGTGGGAGGCTGTGATGGCCAAAGCAAAGCAGCACAGATGGGAGGGTAAAACAATAAAAACATGACTTCTCACAGTTCTGGACACTGGAAGTCAAATACCCAGGTGCTGGCAGCACTGGTTCCTCCAGAGGCCTCTCTCCTTGATATGCAGACGGCCGTCCTCCCCCAGATGCCTCCCCATC
This sequence comes from Vulpes vulpes, assembly GCF_048418805.1. Lineage (NCBI taxonomy): Eukaryota > Metazoa > Chordata > Mammalia > Carnivora > Canidae > Vulpes > Vulpes vulpes. The sequence continues at coordinate 48,179,740 of NC_132781.1, read as the reverse complement.
TCTTCATCATAAGGGGCACCAGTCAGATTGGATTAGGGCCCATCCTAGTGGCCTCGTTCTACCCGAATCACCTCTGGAAAGACCCCATCTCCAAATATGATCACAGTCTGAGGAGCTGAGGGTTAGGGCTTCACCGTGTGAATGTTTCTGGAGGCACAATTCGACCACAACAGGGGCCCAGACACCTGCTGGTCCTTTTCCAGGATGGCAGTGGTGCTGGTGCTCTGGTTCTATGGGGAAGGGGCTGAGGGGCAGGGGCACCCAGCTCCGACCCTGCAGGAGAGCGGAGGGCTGACATTCCTTTTACAGGCGAGGAAGCAGGCTCCACCAGAGTTTTCCCCCAGCTCTTTCCTTTCACCACTGTTCACTTTGATGTGCTTTCAGTTGACTTTTTACTGTTTACTAGGGCAATCGCGCATATCGTAGGACATTCGGAATATGACATAAATTTGCAAACTTTGAAAAATTCACACAAATTATAAAAAGCTACAGTCACAGCACGTTACCCTTCTGGTCACCCCCCCCCCCATCACCCTGGGCCCCTGTCTCTCTGCAGAGACATCTGGTCAGGGTCAGCATTCCTACCCCGCTGCTGCCCTCGGGCATTTCGGAGCCCACGTGTCATCACTGCAGGCCCAGCACGCCCAGCATGCTCCTGACAACAAACTCCTGTCTCCTGACTCAAGACACAGAAGGGCAGAGGGGAGATGCTTTAGGCATAACTCCTGTTTTAACGTAGAAAATCATAATTTCTCTTCATTGCGGGTCTCCTCCAGGATCTTGCTCTGAAGTCACAAGTGTTTTCTTACACTTTCTGAGTAGCTCAAGTGGCTGATAAATGTCACACATGGTGATTGCCTTAGAACCAGGTACTCCAGCTGGGCAACCAAAGCTTCCCCAGGGCCCCTGGACTACCCTTGGCCTGGCCACCACTGCCCCTGCCTCACCGTGACCATGGACCCACCCATCTCCTACCAGCACCCCCCACCCCTGTGCCTAACCCCACTTGGCCTTGCCCATACCTGGCCCTGCCCAGGGCCTTCCTTATCACTGCCCCACCCAAAGACATGCCCCCCAGACAGAGACTCGGGCACCCCCACACTGGGAGCTTGGGGCAGGCCCCCAAGGCACACAGGTAGTGGGGCGGGCTTTCAGGGGGAGGGACAGGAGCTGGAGTGAGTGGACTGTCCTCACCTGTTGGTCCCACACATAGCAGATGAGCCACTTTCATTGCTTACAGATGCCCACCAGGTCCAGTATCAATGTGTCCCGCTGTTTGTTTACTGCTGGCCCTTTCCTGGGGCCCTCAGGGGGCGGTCCAATGTCACAAGTCCCCTGGGGGGCCATGCTGAGGAGACCCTTGAGGCCCACCAGAGGGTCCCCAACAGGGCAAACAGGACACACCCCAGGTCCCTGGGGTCCCCCTGTCCCAGGAGCCACCGGGAGCCCCGCCCGTTTCCTCCTCCGGTCATTCCTTTGCCCCAGCAGACACACCTCACTCAGACCCCGTTCCTCGCGGGGTCACCTTCGGCGGCCTGCAAGCCTCAGCAAGCCAAAGTGCTGGCTGGGCCTGCTACACACTGTCAGCACCACTGTCGAACGTTTCTGGAGCCCCTGACGGTTCACAGCGTGCTACATGTGTCCAGAACCGTCTCTCAGGCAGGGTCCATCCATAGACCCACCACGGGCAATGAGCTCCTGGAACGCATGTGGGGCCCGCATCCCTGGACAGAGGGCTGGGGTGGGGAAGAGCGAGGAGTTGAAGTAAGGGTGGGAGCTCCTCGGGTGTCTCCCATCCAAGGAAAAGGGCCAAGCACCAGGTCCTGCAGGGATCACCAAGGGCCACGTGGTGGCTCCTCCTCCCTGCCTCGTCTCTGGGTCCTACTGCAGGCGGCTCCCTATGCTCCCCAGGGCGGCAGGCCACAGAGGGGCTGCTGAAGGGTCTCCAGGGGAGGCTGCGGACAGCCCATCTACAGCCCTCCCTCCAGCAAAGCCAGCGCCCCAGGCCACCCCCATTTGATCAGAATCCTAATCCTAATGATGAGCAACGTCAGTGCAGGGCATTGAGCCCTTCACACCAGGTCAGCATGAGAGGAGCCCTGCCCTGCAGTCTATTCTCCCCTTGGGGCCAGGCTCTCCCCATGCGGAGTCCCGGACCAACTGCATGACCCCCATGATCTCTGCATGGCAGCCACCGCAATGCTGGTCAGCTCAGGACGGAGGCAGACGACCCCATGGCTCTCGTTCCAAGATGCCCCTACCGTTCCAAGAGAGGCCACAGGCTACCTCCCCCTTTTCTCCGAGGAGCATGGAAGCTGGCGGTGGGTGAGGGCTGTGTCCCCAGACCAACCCTGGGGCAGGCACACAGATCCACCATCCTCCACGGGCAAGGGTGAGGCCACCGAACCCCGCGCAGCTCTCCTTCACAACCTGTGTTTCATCTGGACCCTGGAATCCGAATCCCCCAGGCAGGGGCAGGGGCCCAGGGAAGCCTATGTACCACCAAGGTCTGGTTCACCCTGCAGCAAACTGCTTTACCTGACCTCACTTTATTTTTTTTAAGATTATTTATTTATTTATTCATAGACACACACACACACACACACACACACAGAGGCAGAGACACAGGCAGAGGTAGAAGCAGGCACCATGCAGAGAGCCCCGACGTGGGACTCCATCCAGGGTCTCCAGGATCACATCCTGGGCTGCAGGAAGCGCTAAACCGCTGCGTCACAGGGGCTGCCCCTGACCTCACTTTAAAGCAAAAAAAGTCGTGTGGGGTCCAAGTTATCTTTAGCTGAAAATGTGGATCGGGGCCTGCAAGCCCTGCCAGGGTCGCCCAGCCTTCCAGAACCTGCGACAGTGAGTGCCTCCTGGCAACATATGCAATTCTTTTAGGCTCCAGGACACATTCCCACTGGGAACCAACCGATCAACGCATCAGAACGTCTGCCTCAGGGGCCCAGCCCCCGCCCCGCTGAGGCCCCATGGCAAAACCACCAGCAGGAGGTGCAGCCAGGCAACCCCCCAGCCCCTGGAGCTTACCTGGGCGCCCAGTGGGGTGACCCGCCCCCCCCACCCCGGGAAGGAAGGAAGCCTCAAGGGTACACGGGGCCACAGAGGACCAGCAGGGGGCGCTCCCAGCCCTCGCATACGGTAGCCACAGCCGCACCCGGGGAACCCAGCTCTCCTCCCAGGGACTTGAGAAGAGCCCACTGAGGCAGCCGCTGGCAACGTCCTCCCTGTTCTACTTTCTAGGCTTCGCCACAACTTGTGCGTCCTGAGCACTATTCCCGCGCCATCCCCAAGTCAAGCCATTCTGTGGCTAAAATAACCGGCTATTTTACTTTCAAAGTCGACCTGGCCCACTCAGCATTTGCAGGAAGTTTCAGACACTGCTGGGCCATCAAGGGCCCAGCTGGCCCAGCCTTGCCGCTCGGCACCCTGACCAAGCCAGACCTAAGACCTCCTGAAAGCCACTCATTCAACCAGCCCCAGCCAGGGCGGGCACCTGAGCAGGGTCACCCTCCCAGGGGCATCACCCCCTTCTGACAGAGCCCCCCCCCCCCCCCGGGGCACCAGCAGGGGTCCTGGGCCAGCAGCACGGCAAAGTGGGCAGTGTGTGGTAAGTGAAGGCACAGGAACCACATGCATGCCCGGCCCGGCTGTGACCTGGCTCACCCCTCAGTGCCACTGAGGCAAGGCAGTGTGGGCCCAGCACATCCTTCAGCCCCAGGGTCTCCCCACCAGGCTCCTGGCTCAGGACCAGCAGTGTGCCACGGACACTTCCCGGTGTCTCCTGACCTAAAGCTGCCGTCTGAATAACCCAGAAAGGTGGAAATTAAAGGACCTCGAAAGAAGCTACATTGTGGCTGAGGAGCCCAGTGTAGGCAGCGGGCCGGTGCTCTGCCCTCTGACTATCCGTCTGTCCATCCGTCTGTCCAGGACAGCAGGCCGCAGCACACACCATGGTTAACCAAGGTGCCTGCTGTGTGAACCCCACAGGTGGACCCTAGGCCCTTCATCTCGGGGTGATGATGGGCCTGCCAGCTCCCATGCTACACCCCCAGAGCTGCCTCACCATGAGCTGGGGCCCTTCTGAGAGATGAGACCTCCCTAGGTCCCACGTGTGCTCCCAGCCCGCTGGGCCTTCAGGATGCTGTCACCCCCTTACTGACGACGCCCGCGGCAAGAACATGGTGGAGCTGGGTTAGAGGGCATGGGATCAGCGCCAGCTGCAGAGCTGCAGACGCCATCACCCTCTCTGGGGGACTGTCCCCTCCTGGCCCTGCACTGCCCAGCCCCCCGCCAGCCTCCTCCTGCTTTAAGTGCAAGACGTACCTTGGTTAATAGCATAAGAGGCCTCAACACTGACTTCTTATATCATCACAGGTGGAAATGGTGATATCCAGGGAAGACTGGAGTTAGAATATAGAATTAAAATGAACTTTGCCGGGATGCCTGGGGGGCTCAGCAGTTGAGTGTCTGCCTTCAGCTCAGGGCATGATCCTGGGGTCCTGGGATTGAGTCCCACATCCCAGGGAGCCTGCTTCTCCCCACCTCTGCCTCTCTTTCTGTGTCTCTCATGAATAAATAAATAAAATCTTTTAATAAATTAAATTAACTTTGCCTTTTTTTTTTACTTTAAAAGCAAGCTCTATGTCCGCCCAGCAGCTCGAACTCATGACCTAGAGATGAAGAGACGCACGCTCTACTGACCGAGCCAGCCAGCTGCACCTCATCTTCTCCTTTTATATTTTTAGTGTTCATATCACAAAACTTAAAATTACACATGTGGTTCACCTATCTCTGCTGGGCACACTGGTCTGGACTGAGAAAGCACCAGGGCAGACAGCAGAATGGCCTGTAGGTGCCCCAGCAGAGATGCCACGCCTAGACCCACGCAGCATGACAGGCACAGACCCAGGCTGCAGCCCTGCTCCACACAACAGCATTGGGGACTCACTGTGCTTTCCCCAAATTCCAAACGCAGGTGGGGCTGGGTGGCCACCCCACACACGGTGGGGGGGGGGGTGCGCGGCCTGAATCCCGAAAACAGGGGTCGCTCATGTCTCTTCGGTGAAACGAGAACACTAATTGGAAAGCTGTTTCCATTGGTTTTCAGGCCAAATTAAATGTCTGCATCCACATCTCAGGGATTTTTTTAAAGCTTTAATGATATATAATATAGCATAAAACCTACTCTTTCAAAGCACACAAGTCAGCGTTTTTAGTACATTTAGGTTCAAGAGATCATTATACTTGCCTCATCCTGGCACATTTTCCACGCAACATGATCACCCTGGAGCCATCAGCAGTCGCTCCCCCACCCAAATCCATGCTGTCTCTGGGGGCTGGCCAGCATTGGACACGCACCAAGACGTGTCACCCAGTTTGCAGTTGTTGGGGCCAAACCACGGTGCAGCACATGCTGGCACCCCTCCCCTTCCGTGGCTGGATAATGTTCTGCAGTACAGACAGGCCACAGTCACCTGGGCGATTTCTGCCTGTGCTGCTGCCGATGTCGGCACGGTGCCCACATAGGTGCCTGCTGCTGATTCTCTGTGGACGCCAGAGCTGGGCTGAGCTGGGCCAAGAAACTGTGAGGAGCCGATGAGGAGCTGCTTCCCCCAGCTTCCCCCACAGAGCACAGAGGTCCTGATGTCTGCACATTCTTGCCAACACATGCTGGTGTCTCTGCCTTTTCTGTCTTATCCATCCTAGTGGGAGTGATTTTTAACTTACTGATTTAACTCAAGAGTCATTCCTTTCTTTAAAAATTAACAATTTAAAACACAGGCAAGTAACCACGTGGAGGGGGTGGTGGTGTCTGGAGCAGCTGTGGGAGGGGCTCACACTGCTGCTTCCCTGCTGGCCATGCAGGCTTTCTACAAGCACGCAGCAGTGTGCACGTGGTCAGGGCTGCTCTGGTTCACTGAGTTGGCTTCAGTCCTGCAGCTGCAGCCCAGGGAGGAACCGGCCTCCTGGGTTCTGCCCGGGGCCTCACCCAACAGGCCCTGCAGGGACCCTTCCCACCAGGTGCAGGTTGCAGCAGGAGCAAGGGGGGGGGGGCTGCCCCTCTGAGGGCCTCCTGCCAGTATGGGCTGGGAACCTTGGGAATGATGAATGGCTACTTAAAAATGATATCCTACAAAAACATTCAATGTCGTAGGAAGAAACGACCTCACCATGTAGCAGATGGCTGTATTTACGTGAGCACAGTGCTATGGCGTGTGCCACAGGACGCCCGACCCAGGGGCGCCAGACCAAACACAGGCCAGGAGGACACGCAGGCGCTGGGGGTGCAGCCCACCCCTCCTTTCTATTTCTTTTTTTTTTTTTTTTTTTGTATTTGCTAAATATGATACAACACACACACTCCACTTTGTATTTACACACAAAAAAAGAAAACCACAAATGATATCTTAAAAGTTAAAATCAGGGGGCCCAAGTGTCACCTTTGGTTAAGCGGTGGACTCTTGGTTTTGGCTCAGGTCGTGACCTTGGGGTCCTGGGATCAAGCTCCGCGCTGGGCTCTGGCTCAGCGGGAGCCTGCTTGTGTCTCTCCCTCCCACTTACACTCAGGCACACTCTCTCTCAATAAACGCACTTTTCAAATCCTTAAAACAAAAGTGAAACTACGAGGAAAACTTAGCTTTGGAAAGGAGATAGGGCACCTGCCGGCTGGTTCCCCCACCCCAGGCCATAAGGGAGGTGGCCCCTGCCCACTGGACACCAGGTGCCCTCTGCAGTGGAGCCATCTCTCCAGGGCCCCCAGGGCCCCAGCTCTGCCTTGTGGTCCACCCGATGGCATGAGCCTCCCATGTCATGTGCTGCCGCCAAACTCGGTGGCTCAGAGCAGAACAATGTTTACCATCCCATGCAGGGTCAGGGGTCAGGAACTGGAGGCAGTGTGGCTGTGTGGTCCTGTGTGGGGTCTCTGGGCTCAGCTAGGCCGGGGGCCTGTCCAAGCCAGAGCGCCTGCGTGGCTGTGAATGCGCACCTGTGCACCTGTGCACAGCTGGGCTGCTGGCCCAAGGCCCACAAGGCAGGGCTCACAGCCTGCTGGGTCTTTCATTGCCTGCTTCCTTTCGGGTCTAGGCAGATTGGATTGCTGGAGGTCATCAGTTTCTTGAGGTTTTCCCCACGTATGACCCCAGTATTGGTGTGGACGCGGCACAGGTGTGCTTCTCCTCTCATTCATGCAGAGCCTCGTTTACTTCTCTTCTCTTTCCTTAGTCTTGTCAGAAATTTATTTCACTAGTCTTTTTAAGTTTGTTTTGGGTCTTACTAATTTTTACTTTCTGATTTACTTACTTAGGCTTTTCTCTCTCTCTCTCTCTTTTTAAAAGATTTTATTTATTTATTCATGAGAGATACAGAGAGGCAGAGACACAGACAGAGGGAGAAGCAAGCTCCATGCAGGGAGCCTTATGTGGGACTTGATCCCAGGACCTCAGGATCACGCTCTGAGTAGAAGACAGGCATTCAACCGCTGAGCTACCCAGGCATCCCAGGCTTTTTTCTTTTTTTTTTTTTAATTTTTTTTTTTTAATTTTTATTTATGATAGTCACAGAGAGAGAGAGAGAGAGGCAGAGAGACACAGGCAGAGGGAGAAGCAGGCTCCATGCACCGGGATCCCGATGTGGGATTCGATCCCGGGTCTCCAGGATCGCGCCCTGGGCCAAAGGCAGGCGCCAAACCGCTGCGCCACCCAGGGATCCCCCCCAGGCTTTTTTCTTCATGAACTCTCGCTTCTTCCCTTTAGTATCTTCCATTTGTTTTTTACTTTTTTGGGCATGATTTTCTTCCTTTTTAAAAAATTTTTTTTTTTATTATTTATTTATGATAGTCATACAGAGAGAGAGATAGAGAGGCAGAGACAAGGCAGAGACATAGGCAGAGGGAGAAGCAGGCCCCATGCACCGGGAGCCCGACGTGGGATTCGATCCCGGGTCTCCAGGATCGCGCCCTGGGCCAAAGGCAGGCGCCAAACCGCTGCGCCACCCAGGGATCCCCGATTTTCTTCCTTTTTGACTAAATATGGGCTTCTGTGCCTTCCTCTTCCTCATAACGGCCCTTGGATATCTGGCTTCCTTCTGACCTCCGGAGCTGCTGTGTAGGCTGGGTTCTCTGTCCTCTAAATGATTCGCGCTTTCCCTGGGGGGGGGGGGGGGCCTCCTTGGACAGGACCCTGAACCTTTGGCCTCAGGACTCACCCCTGCATGTCTCAAGGTGTCATCCACTTGCTCATTCATTTCATGTAACATACGCTCTTCCCTTTTCCACAGGCTGTTGTACTGGATTTGTCGGCCATGATGTGACCCTGCAGGTGTGCTCCAGGGCGCTCATCCTGTCCCCTTCCTGCCTCCAGAGATGGGCCCTGGCCCTCAAAGTGGCCACAGTGCAGAGCCCGCAGATGGCGGTGGGACTGTCTTCGTTCCTACTTTCCAATCCTGGCCCAGATACCCCCTTGCAAGGGCCGCATGTAGAAAGGAGCTCAGGGACCAGTGGCAACATGCTTTTCCATTTGACACTGAGAGGCAAGTAACTGGCAGTGGCTTAGGTTTGTGAGAGCAGAGGAGTGGTGACGCGGTCTCTGATGCCCATAGGCCAGACTCCTACAGGCCCCTAACCACCAGGGATCCTGCAGGATTGTGTTAAAACTTTCCCAGTTTTACAGTCTCAACTCTGAACCTTAAAGAAAATGACTCCTGAGCTGCTTCATGTTTGCACGGCTGCCGTCCTGGTCCTGGTTTTCCTCTTCAAGGTTTCTGGGGAGTCAGAGGTCCAGGCTGCCTGGTGTCCACAGTCAGCAGCCCATAAACAGGCTCTAGTGCTGGGTTTTAGAGACATGGCAGCTGGTGGGTGCACCTCACTGAAGCCTCCGGGGAGGTGCTGGGTGACCCCGAGTTAGATGTAGCCCCGGGCAGGCCAGGGCTCAGGAAGCAGGTCTCCAGCACCAAGCATTCCAATCAATCCAAGGCTGTTTTTATTTCCCGAGAGAAAAAAAATTATTTTTATTTTATATTTTTTCCTGGGACATGCCTGTTTTTTAAAAAGGAAAGAAAAAGACCCAACTCCCTAGTATTGGGCTAAAAGCAATTTCTGCCTGTTTGGCATCTGTGCTCCTGAATTAACCACAATTCCTTTAAAAATAGATCCATGACAATGCTGACCGCCATCTGCATCACATTCTTACCTGAGGAAACAGCTCCCTTTCCTGGGCTCCTCCCCTGAGTAGGAACTGTGAGGTCTGCACAGATGGGCCCATGTGCTGTGGCCACTCCAGCTGCTTCAATGCCTACATGGGAATAGATGTTAGCTCAGATGGAAGGAAGTTTTCTACATGACAGTTAAGCAGTTAAGTTTCGGAGCTGGAACAACCTCAGACTCGTTAATCATCCCAACCTTCAGGATGTCTGTAAGACAGCAAAACCTTTCATTTAAACCTTCTTTAAAAGCTGTTTTAGGGGATCCCTGGGTGGCTCAGTGGTTTCGCGCCTGCCTTTGGGCCAGGGCGCGATCCTGGAGTCCCGGGATCGAGTCCCATGTCGGGCTCTTGGCATGGAGCCTGCTTCTCCCTCCTCCTGTGTCTCTGCCTCTCTCTCTCTCTCTGTGTCTATCATAAATAAATAAATATTTTTAAAAATTAAAAATAAAAGCTATTTTAAATCAAACATTTATTTTGCGGTAAGTAGAGATGCACACGTACTTCTGAGAGAAATGTCCTCCAGGTGTCACCTCCAGGAGCCACATCACAACCCCGGAGACCGAACAGGCCAGTCCGCCCATGGCAGTAACCTGTCAGCAGCCCCAAGCAACTGCTCATCGGCTCCCCATTTATACAATGGGTCCAGTAAGAAAGCCATATAAATGGAGTCCAAGTAGGCAATCTCCTCTTGCTCAGCTCGCTCCCAGGAGGCCCACAAGCCACTGTCCCTGTCGCGCATCCTGGCACCACCTCGCATCTCCTCACTCAGGTGCACAGTTGGCTTGGCCAGTCAGCCACTGCAGGACACGAGGAGGGTTTCTAGCTTGCGGCTGCTATTAATAGGGCTGCAGTACACATTAGAGTACAGTGACAGCCAGGGAGACAGGTCTTTTTATTTCGTCTTTCATCTTTTCATTACAGGAGGAAAGAAGCTGATACAAGAGCAGATGCAGCAGACTCCTCGATGGTAATCCAAACAACCAGAGTACTGGGGAGTAAGTCCACAGGGAGGATGGAGCCCACGGGAGGTGGAAGGGTAGCCAGGGCACAGAGGGGACCCGGACAAGGTCATGTCCTGGAGGCCAGGTGCTAAGGGGGGAGGACAAGGCATGCTCAGTGTCCCCATGGGGCTCAAGATGTGGATATTGCTGGTGACCCTGACCAGCCTTTGGGTAAAGTGATGGTGGGAAGGGCGCCTAGAGCCAGTGAAGGAGCAAGCAGCATGATGGAAACATGCAAGAGTGCAGCCACCTGTAGCAGTCAAAGTTCAATGGAGGGACCACACGACCAGCAACCCCACTCCTGGGTGTGTACCCAAGAGAACTGAAACTCGGCCACACAAAACTTGTACACAAATGTTCACTGAGGCATCTGTCACGATAGCCAGAGTGGGAACCAATCAAATGCCCATCATCAGGTAAACGGATAAAGGTGGAGTCCGTCCACACGATGAGTGTCATTCAGTCCTAAAAAGGAACAAGACTCTGATAGGACCTACAACACGAATGAAGCTCAAAAACATGACGCTGAGTGAGAGAAGCCAGACACACAGTCCATGTATTGTGCGGTTCCATCGACATGCAACACCCAGAAGGGCCAAGTCTGTAGAGATGGGGTCAGCGGTTGCCGGGGCAGGGGCAGGTTGATGGGCATGCCAGCCACCCATGGAATAAGGTGATGCTTGTTCAGTGCTGTGAATAGGACAAGAACAGTGATCTGCACACTGTAGAAATGACCTGCTCATACACGGATTGCACCCCAATTTCCACAGGTACACAGCAGAACTGGACACTGGACACTCCAAGTCTTTCTGGCAGTTCTGCTGCAAAGGGGAGTAAAGACATGGCCAGGGTGGGTGGGTGTGGGCTCCGGGAGGAAGGGGGGCCAAGACGGGAAGAATGACAGTATGATGATGGGCTGACTCCATCAGGAAACCATGCTGGAGTGGGAGGGGGACAGTGTCAGGGAGGGGGCAGACCTGTGGGTGCCTACATAGGGGTCCCTTCCGGCTGCTTCCATTTCCTCTGGAAGCCAGTAGTCAGGTCCTGGACTGGGCTAAGGCACAGGAGGAAGGAGCGAGCGGACCCCTATCTGAGGCTGGGGTTCAGGATGAGACTGGGCACCTCGGCCGCACTCCTGCAGCCCAGATGAAGGGAACGGGACTGGAGGTGTGGGTGGGTGATGGGGTGTCAGGAGGCATGAGATGAGAGGATGGGGGCAGGGTGTGGGTGCTGCAGCTGTCAGCTTTGAGGAGCCCCAGGTGGGACCTTGGTGGGCCGCAGGATAGGCCCTGCAGGGAAGGCAGGAAAATGAGAGTGGGAGGGATGTCCGCCCAGGTGGGAGGGAGAGGATCACGCTGTGGGTACCATCCTCCAGGCTAATGGGTCAGGAAACCCAGGCCCAAAGGTGAGGAAGCAGGTCCTCAGGGGCCCAGGCCCATGGACATTCGCTGAGGGAGCTGCCTGGGGGGCCTCCAGGTCTGCCAGGTCAGGACTCAGCCCTCTTCCCCTCAGGTCACACAGGGAGGATCCGTGGCTCCCAGGTCACAGGACTCACAGGCCCATCCTGGGAAGGAGGACACCAACGTGAAAGGTGAGTCAGGTCTTGAGCAAGAGTCGAGCCATCCAGGACTCGAGTACCCCCTGCACCATGGGGCCAGGAGGCTCGCTCAGTGGAGAAAGGGCAGAGCATGTCTGTGGGAGCATTTCTGGGCCCAGCTGCGGAGATGGCTCATCCTATGTGCAACCCAGCAAAGCCACGGTGCCACCTAGTGGGTCAACCACTAGAGAGAGAGGCAAGAGCATCTGGTGCGGGGGTACCGAGGGGCAAGGGAACGCAAGTTGGGACTGGAATTCCGGACCGTAGTCCAGGTCGCTGGAGCCCCCAGGCGCCCAGAAAGCATTTTCTAGGAGACTGACAGTCGGGACGGTAGCCTTGTCCTGAGGCAGATGACTGTCCCTAACCTGGTAGGCCTCATCCAGTCCCCAGAAGGCCTTGGGAGGACAGACCTGGCTCCCAGACTCACCAACAGCCTGAGTTCTGCACCCCTGCAGGTTCCTCCAGGCCCCACAGCTGCTCGCTGTCAGGCTCACCCTCTGCCCTGGGCCCGGTTTCCCCGGAGAACCCCGACCCACGTGGCTAAGAGCGTAACAGCCAACCAGACACCTACCGGGCATCAGTAGGGACATGTGCTGAGAAGGCAGGGGCCCCTGTGGCCACTGCAGGCTTCCAGGGCAGCTCCTGGTGGGGGGCAGGTGCCACCTCCAGGTCCACAGACCTCCGTCTGGGGGGGGGGGGCTTCTACTTTCTAGGTGATGGAGTTCCTGGGGGTCAGGGAAGCCCACAGGGCACAGGGTGGGCCGGCCTGCCACAGGGGCGCGGCGGGTGGGTCCCTGTCCCAGAGAGGGGACGGGCGGGGCGGGGCAGGGGCTGGTGGGGCCCTGTTCCCGAGGGGGTGTGGGTCATGACAGGTGGGTCCCTAATGAGGGAGAGGGCGATGAGGCAGGTGACAGGGACACGGGGCGGACGGTCCCCACGAGTGTCACCGGCACCTCCCCACGACCCGCCGTCCCGGGGGTTGGATTCGGGGACCCCTCCCACGCTGGGTCTCTGCTGTCCCCGCGGGCCACTGGGCGAGGACCCCAACCCTGACCCCGCCCCTCCTGGGCCCGCGCCCGGCGTCGCTCACCTGAGCCCGCGGGGTCCGCCCGGAACCCTGGCCCGGCCGCGGCCGCAGCGATCCCGGACGGCTTTCCCCGGCGCACTGAGATCCACCCGGCCGGGGGCGCTACCGGCGGGGAAAAGCGAACGCTGGGAGCTGAGGGCGGAAGTCGGGCTGAGGGCGACCGATTGGAGGGAAGGGGCGGGGCCGGATGTGGAGGGGGCGGGGCCGCGGGGACACCAGGGGCCGCCTGGGGCCCTGAGGGCAACCGGGGGCGTGGCGCACCTGCGCAGGCTCACCGACTGCACGGGCTACTGGCTCCCGGCGCCCACTCCGCCGCGACCTTCCGCCGGCCTCCGTAGGGAGTACCCTCCACGTCGCCGCGCCTCTCCGGATCCTGGAGCCCCTGCTCCGCGGCCTTTGGCCCCCAGTCCCGCCGGACCCCGCACGGCACCCACTTGCCCGCCCCGTTCCAGCCTGGAAGCACAGGCCGACAGCCGTCACAGCGCCATGCCCTCGCTAGGGGACCTGGTGCACGACTGGCACCGGGGCGTGCAGGCGGTGGCCCGTGGGGACTGGGGCTGCGCCCTGCGCCTCTTCTCGGGCGACCCGGACCCGCCCGCCAAGATGTGCTTCAACTTGGGCTGTGTGCACCTGCTGGCCGGGGACCCGGAGGCCGCGCTACGGGTGAGCAGGGTCCCCGACAGCGGGCACCCAGGGTGGCCGCGGGGACCCCACCTGTGGGGAGGCTGTTCTCTGGCCCTGGGGACCCAGCTGCCGGGGTGAGCCCGGCATCCCCGTCCTTCTTCCTGACGGTCATCTGGGGGATGTCCCCCACTGTTCTGCCTCAGTGAACAGCTATGGCAGGTGGGAGCTGTGTGGTGGGGGATCCCACCTGAACTCAGGGCCACGATGGGGGGCGGCCTCCCCCATCATCTCCACGTGGTGATGACCACGTGCCAGATTCTCCAGTCACCAGGAAGGGCTGGGGTGATACTGGCTCAGGTGCTTGGTGTCCTAACATACCCGGAAATAGGCTGGAGGCTGGATCCTGCTTGGAAGGGGCCTGCCTGCCCCTCAAGGTGTAGGGCTTGGAGCAGGGACTTCATCAGACACCTATGGCGATGCGCAGATGCTGTCTTGTTGGTACCCACACCCCAGATCTAAGTACTCATCTTTTCCCCAATCTGTTCCCCAAAAGAACCAAGAGCTCAGGAGTGCACACAGGCACACATGCACAGCTCCTCTGCTGAGGGGGCAGCACAGAGCTGCTCTCTGCCCTCTGAATGCTTTGTATTCTTTCAAGTGATGCGTATTCAGGGGTACGTACAAAAATCCAGCAGCACCCCACTCATCGTTCCCGTCCCCAAACCTCTCTGACAGAACCAGGATCCAGCAGTTTTCAAGACGATCAGTGGCAGTTACCTGAAAAATGACACAAATGAAAAGAGAATTAGATGTTATAGGAGAGCATCAGTGTGAATATCTTGCACAACTTCATGTGGGAGTGAGAGGGAGACTGGGCAATGGGTATAAGGGATCCCCTGTTGCTTCTTGCCTCTGCGTATGAGTCTACAATTCTCAGTAACAATTTCAGGGTTTTTTTTTTTTTTAAAGATTTTTATTTATTTATTTATTTGAGAGAGAGAGAGAGGCAGAGACACAGGCAGAGGGAGAAGCAGGCTCCATGCAGGGAGCCCGACGGGGGACTCAATCCTGGGTCTCCAGGATCAGGCCCTGGGCTGAAGGCGGCGTTAAACTGCTGAGTGACCCGGGCTGCCCCAGTTTCAGGTTTTTAAAAAAGACTTTATTTATTTATTTGGCAGAGAGAGAGCACAAGTAGAGGGAGTTGCAGGCAGAGGGAGGGGAGAAGCAGGCTCCCCACTGAGCAGGGAGCCCAGTGTGCGGCTGGACCCCAGGACCCTGGGTCATGACCAGACCTGAAGGCAGACGCTTCTCCGCCTGAGCCACCCAGGGGCCTGTCTTTCTAATTCAAAAGATAACAAGTGTGGGACACTTGGGTCCTGGGGTGACCCTGGGGTCCTTTTTTTAAAAAAAGATCTTATTTATTTATTCATGAGAGACACACACAGAGAGAGAGGCAGAAACACAGGGAGAGGGAGAAGCAGGCTCCCTGCAAGGAGCCTGACACAGGACTTGATCCTGGGACTCCAGGATCAAGCCCTGGGCCAAAAGCAGGCACTAAACCGCTGAGCCACCCAGGGACCCCCCTAAATAAGATCTTTTTTAGAAAAAGATAACAAGTGTGTCATTCTGTATGAACTATCAGAAATAGGAGTTTAGGGACGCCCAAGTGGCTCAGTGGTTGAGCGCCTGCCTTTGGCTGGGGGCGTGATCCTGGATTCCCGGGTTCGAGTCCTGCATGGAGCCTGCTTCTCCCTCTGCCTGTGTCTCTGCCTCTCTCTGTCTCTCATGAATAAATAAATGAAATCTTTAAAAAAAAAAGGAGTTTAAAAAGACAAGAATGTCGCATAAGTTGGAGCCCCAGGGGTGACTGGTGACCGTGCTGGAGCACTTCCTTCTGTTGTTTCCCGTCGTCCTCATGGTAAACAGAGTGGTTTATGATGACACCTCACTGGGCTCTTCGACCTCAGGAGCTCAGGGCACCTGACTAGGGATGCATGCACCCAGATACCAGCTCTGGAGACCCCTGGATGTGTGGCCGGCTCGAGGGCCAGTGGAATGCCTCAGCCCCCAGTTGCTGGCCATCTGCCTGGACTGTCTGTGACACAAGGGTGATCCTTGGGCATTTTCGTCCTCAGGCATTTGACCAAGCAGTGACCAAGGACACATGCATGGCTGTTGGCTTCTTCCAGCGAGGTGTGGCCAACTTCCAGCTGGAGAGGTGAGCAGAGGGATGCCTTGTTTCTTCTCTGACGCCCCTTTCTCTCTGCACAGTCCATTCTTGTACTCCCCCCATGCTCTCCCTGTGGGTCACCCCCCCTTGCCAACCCTCTCCTGTATAGCCCTGGGGAAGCATGGGCAGGGTACAGTGCTCCTGTTGCAGAAGATGCAGGGCAGAGCCGCATGGTGAGCCTCATCTCTGCCAAGGTTCATGGAGCGCTTTCACGGACATCCCCTCCTCTGCTCCTCACCACGTTGTTACTGTAGCAGGGATGGTGTGATCATACTCATTCTGCAGATGTGGACTCCGAAACAGGGCTGCAGGAATGGTGTGTCCCAGGACATGGAGCTGGTTGGGGTCCTCAATGCTCACCCAGGGTTCTTTCTCCGTGGTCCTTCCCAGAGAAGGAACCATTCTGCAGGATAGGCTCATCTTCCCACTCCCTCACCTAGCCCCTGGATGAGCCCCACGGATGGCCCCATGCCAGGCAGGCCAACTCTGGGGGCAGCCTCCTCCTCTCATGGAGCCAGGGGCCTGCCTAGGGGAGGCTGAGGAGCTTCCTTCCAGCAGGTCTGTGCAGAGGGAGGCCCCCAGGGGACATGGGTCCTGAGAAGCAGGAGGGAAATGCTCAGGGCACTCTATACAGCCAGGGTTGGGCAGACAGGGGCCCCAGGCAGGGCAGCAAGCCTTCCAGAAGGCAGAGCTGGATCAGAGCTAGCTTCACCTTACACCCCAGGCCGGGTGCCCTCTGTAACCCCACAGCCATATCTGCATATTGATCCCTTGATCCAATGGTAGAGACTTGAATGCCCACCATGTGCTAGGACCTGGGTGGCCACCACGGCCCCTAGCAGGTGTCCTGGAGCTGGGTGAGGGAGGCTGGGACAGGACTTGGCCCCTTCCCCAATGGCCTCAGAGCCCCGCCCCCTGTTCCCCCACTGCCCACAGGTTCCAGGAGGCCCTGTCTGACTTCCGGCTGGCCCTGGCGCAGCTGAGGGGTAATGCGGCCATCGACTACACGCAGCTGGGCCTGCGCTTCAAGCTGAAGACCTGGGAGGTGAGCTTGCACAGACTTGCACAGGAAGCTGGCCTCCAAAGGTGGTGCCCCACTGCCCCTACGGGCCACGGTCCCACCCCGAGGAAGCTTAGGGACGGAGAGTTGGGAGACTGCCAGAAGGAGGGCCAGGGAGGGTCAGAGAGGCAGCAGGGAGTAGCAGATGGGGTCAGGGAGAAGCATGGCTTGATCATGGGCCCCTGGCAGGGGACAGGCAGGGAGCGCCCCACCTTGGGCTGTCCAGGCAGCTGACGCCAAGGGAGGGGAATGCAGAGGACACCCCCAGCACTCCCAGCAGTGCTGCCTAGGAGCCTTCTCCAGACGACCTGTGCTTCAATAAACAGATGGCGGAAAGTCCTATCAGGTGGGGTCTGCAGGCACCTGGGTTCCCTAGCCCACTGCACTCACCGCCAGAGGGCTGGGCGTGGGCAGTTGGCCTGGCAGTGACCACCCCCCGCCCCCAGCCTTGTAACAGAATCTCCAGAGGGTGGCCAGCTGGCTCTGGGAGTGTGTGTTGCTAGGCAGGCCACAGAGACCGCAGCGCGCAGAAGAACCGGTTGGTTCTGTTGACGAAGTCGAGCTGGGCAAGCACCTGCTACCCTCACAGCGGGTGGGGGGGGGGGTGCGGGTGTCTGCGGGGCCTCCTGGAGCATCAGGCAACTCAGCGTGTCCTGGTGTCCTTCCAGCCACAGCCGGAACCCGACCCTACCTGTCTGTCAGAACGTCTTCTCACGCGGGGGCGGGGGCGGGTGAGGAAGGGGACAGGCCCGAGCGGGGCTCCTGCGACAGCAGCGCGGACTCCTGCACCGGGCAGGACGCGGTCGGTCGCGCAGAAGGGGGCGGAGGCGGACAGGACGCTCCCTGAGCTCCCAACCTACCCCTGATGCTCGGAGCAGAGAACCTACCTCTCCTGCTGCGGTTCTGGAGACCGAGGTCGGCCCGGCAGAGCCCCGCACCTGCTGACAGGCCGGCTGCCCATCCCCGGGCCCGCGGGCTCCGCGGCAAGGCGGGCACCCAGAGAGGCCTCGGGGTCTTTGCCGGGGGAGGGCGGGGCTGGAGGCGGGGCCAGGAGAGGCGGTTGGAGGCGGTGGCGGGGCGGGGAATGGGGCCAGGGGTGGGTCTGGGGCGGGGTCTGGGGTGGAATCAGGGGCGGGGGCGGGGGGGCCTGAAGCCGATCTGGGGGTGAGACCAGGGGGGCAGGAGCAGAAGAGCGAGCGAGGGAGAGGGCTGTGACATCTCGTCCCCTCCCAGGTGCTCTTCAACGTGGGGGCGGCACAGTGCGCGCTGGGACTGTGGGCTGAGGCCGCTGGCAGCCTAGAGGAAGCCCTCTGCAAGGGGCCAGAGGGGACCCGGGAAGACCTGCATGCCGCCCTGGCCCAAGTGCAGGTGAGGAGAGCAGGCCAGGCCCCCTTAGCGCTCGTCCAGGGCTCCTATCTGTCCCAGCGCCCCCAGACCAACTGTATGAGCTGAAGAAGTCTCTAGAGGGAGGTGCTCCTGTGCCCAGGTGTGGGGGCTGGGGAAGTCTCTCAGGGTGTGAGAAGTGGGTGGGGGGTCCCTGAGGCCACAGCCCTGTCAGATGCTCAGGTCTGCATTGGCTGGACCCCCTCCAGAAACAGGCTACCCTGCAGCTGCGGCAGGTCCCCAGGGGTGAGGTCTTTCGGCCTCACAGGCGGTACGTGGAGCACCTGGAACCCGTGGATTTCCTGGGCAAGGCCAAGGTAACCCCCCCCCCCGGGTGCTCAGGGGTCAGCAGCAGCCAGGGGGGTGAGCTCAAAGGGTCCTTGTTGTTAGGGAGCCTTCGGTGGGTGGGTGGACAGTGGGCACAGGGCCATCCCTAGGCCGCAGACATGCCCGAACTTCTGGGTCGTGGCTGGGTCTCCATGTGGGCTTCAGATCCTGGGTTCTTGGAAGCAGCAGGCAGAACCCACCAGAAGCTGGCTGCAGAGGGGCACCTAAGTGGTGCTGCCCCCCCAGCCAGACCCTTCTGGCCTCAGCACCTCCCTGAGTCTCTGTTTCTGTGTCTCCCTGCATCTCTGCCCCAGAGAGTGGGATTGCAGGTAGGGCTGAGGTCAGCTGGCCAGGCAGTGTCACCCAAATCACAGCCCTGGGGGCAGGGGTGGGATACAGGGACCTGTGTGCACAAAGGGAAGTTCGCCTGGATTTCAAGCTGGTGGCCCTGGATTAGCCCCAGCCCCTCGAGGTCACCGGGGGCCAGTGTGCTGTGTGCCACCATGTACACGTCTGGTGAGGCTACATGCCCCACACACCTCGTCTTCATGACCTCTGCTGGCTGGGGCCAGGAGACTCCGAGCTGCATTAATGAATCAATTCAGAGTCTGCTTCTCACAGTACCAGGCATCTGAGAAATAAAGATATTTCAAAACTTGTATGAAAAGGAGGCTGAAACCATCCGCACGTGTTGTCCTTTGTCAGACGTGTTCTTCCCACCTTCCTGGCCCCCACCGTGGTGGTCTGGCAGCCTTGGGTTGGCTGTGGGAGACTCCCCCTGGGGGGTTGAGGCTGGGGCCCCCGACACAGCTATGCCCGTGCTGTCCCTCCCTAGGTGGTATCCTCTGCCATCCCTGATGACCATCTCCAGGGCTCCCGGCCTCAGCAGCGCCAGGTGAGTGGGGCGCCCTCCAGCCAGCCCCCAAGTGCCCCTGTCACTGTACAGACCTGAGCGCTTGAGGCCTTTCTCTTTGGGGGTTCCCGATGGTCACTGATGTGAGGATGGGAGTGGCAGGCCTGTGTGTGAGAGTCTGAACATCATGCAGCCTTACCTGGGGGTGCTGGGCCTTCCCCGGGGACCTGCATCCTGGGACAGGACAGCATTCTGGGCCTACAGGTTTGGGACACAAAGGATGCAGCCAGACCTGGACCTGCCCCATGGTAGTTAGGAGTGTCTCACCTCTGCCTCTTGCTTCCCCTGTGGCCCCGGAGGCCAGAGGCCAGGACTGTCACAGCCCCTGCAGACTAGATGTGGCCAGAGCCCTTGAGGCCGGGGACAGGTGTCCAGCCTCTGTCCACCCTCCCCATGTCCCTGTTATCCAGAGGCCCAGTCCATGAGGAGCTGCAGGGGGCACCGGCAGGGAGCTGACACTGCTGGTTGCCCCGAAGCTCAGGGCCCTACCCAGGGAGGGCGCTGACTGGGTTGTGGGCTGACATGCTCACCCCTCCAGCCTCCTCACAGCAGGGGCCGTCCAACCCGGAGAGGGGGTGGGGCTCAAGTCTGCAGAGGGTGGGGGGACATAGAGCAGGGGCCCACTCTGTGCTGCACCCTGTGCTGCCCCTCATGTCCACACTCGGGGCTCCTCTCAGGCAGGGAAGTGGCCTGAGCCGGTGGTGTTGGGGAGGAACGGGGCTCCCCCCATCCCGCAGGGCTGGAGACACAGGCCTCTGTGGAACTGCCGTCTCTGGCAGTCCAGGCGTGCTCCCTGGTGTAGGGACAGAGGCTGGCTCTGGACGGGTGGCGCAGGCTGACCACTGTGCGCCAGTCATCTGTGATGAGTGGGTGAGTGCACCTGGGTCAGGGGGACAGGGGCCCTAGTGCTGGGGGACACCCCCCAGGCTGAGCATGGGGACCAGCAGCCACAGCCTGGGTCTCAGGGCAGGGCAGGTGGCCTCACTGCCTGCTGGGGACAGACCTTTGGCCTCCCCTGTCCAGCCAGAAATGCGGCTGGGGCCAGCCCAGGTGGCTGAGCTGGGAGCATGCTGATGTCCCTGTGGCACAGACAGGAGTCTGGGGTACCTCACCCCACCCCAGGCCTGGGGAGTGGCTAGCCTGCAGCCTGGGCATCTGTGCCTTTGGTCTCAGGCCATTCAGCCATGGCCTTGTCACCCAGCCTTCCCTCCTGGACTGAGAGGTGTGTGTGGCCACTGCCCACGGCCTGCGCCAGGAGAGGGGGTCTCCCCTGCACGGAGAAGGTGGTTGGACTTAACACATGGTTTATCCAACGACTCAGTAAGAAAACAGTCTCTTCACTGTCAATGCTCTGTTAACTCAGGGTGAACACACCTCTGCTCTCAAAGGCCCTGTTCCCTGGGCTTCACTGAATCCATGCAAGGCATGAAGGCTATGTTTATGGGGTTCGTGGATGGGGTCTTAGGCCTCGGCCTTCCTGACGACTTCTGAGGTGCTATAAGCAGCTGGTACAAACACTTCATTACCCCACCTGAGGTCAGAGTCTGAGTCAGGATGGCCTGACTCCCGAGGCCCCTCTGGGGTGTCTCCCCAGCACGTCCAACACAGGTGCAGTCCAGTCGGCCCCTGGCCTGGGCCCCCCAGCTTGAGCCTCCATCTCATAGTGCTTGGTGGTGGGGTTGGGGTCGGGTGGGGTCAGGGTGGGGGTTAGGGTGGGGTTGGGGTGGGTGATGGGGTCGACCCTGCTGATGTGAGGAACATGTGTGTGGTCTCCAGCCTGTGGGGACCTGGTTCATGCCCTGAATACACCTCCATGTGGGTTGTATTTATGGCTTCCTGCTGGTCAGCGGGGTCAGTGGCAGTAAACCTCACCACTGGGTCTGCTGGGAAAACTGCCCCCCCAGGCCCCCCCCAGGCCCCCTCTCCTGGCCCCCCTCCTCCCTCCCTGACCCCCTCACCAGCCTGTGGCTCTTCCTACAGAAGCCCTGCATGGAGCAAGTTGGCAAACACATTCCTCCAGGTGAGGACGTCCTGAGCCGCGGGTGGTCAGCAGGAGCGCTGGGTGGAGGGGTCCCAGGCAGGCCTCCGGGGGTGCTTAGGCCCCAGAGGGAGGAAGCTGTGGGTCTGTGGTGCAGGAGCTCCTCTGCTTCAGCATGTTCCACATGGGGAGTGGGCAACTGAGTCCCTGCTCTGTCACCCCACAGGCCTGCCGGTGGCAGGGAGCCCAGAGCCCAGCCCCTCTGAGGACCCCTCCGGCACCAGGGTAAGAGGCACTGGCCTTCACGTTGCTGCCCTGTCCCTCAGATGGCCCTGGGGACCCAGGTTGTGGAGCCTCACTGGCCTGCAGCCCCCACCCCTCTGCTCCAAGGCCATCCCAGCTGGGCCCCCAGCGAGCAGCTCCAGGCTTCGCAGGCTGACGGCTGCCTTTCTGCCTCATCCCAGGTGGTGGCTGCGGGCGGCCCTGAGTCCTTGGTGACGGTCACCGTGCAGTGTGCCTTCACCCTGGCCCTGAAGGTCCCCTGGGGAGCTGGCCTGCCCCACCTGCGGACCCTGCTGAGCCAGGCTCTCCCTCTGCAGGCCCAGCATGGGCAGCTCAGGTGAGCAGATGGCAGGTTCATGGGGACTGCAGAGGTCAGAGGTCAGCACCTGCCTGAAGCAGCCCTGCCCCCTCGCCCACTCTGGGGGGTTTCTTTGCAGTTACCGGGATCCTAGCCATGAGGCACGCTGGGTCGCCCTCCCCGGGGAGGAAGCACTGCAGGGGGCCTGGCGAGACACAGCGGCCAGCCGTGGGGGACTGCAGCTGCAGTGCCGGGTGAGACTTGGAGCTGTGGGTGTGGATCTGTGGGGTGGGGGCCTGGGCCTGTCTCTGCCCTGCCAGCCCTGCAGCCTGCCCCCTCTTCCTGCCACAGGCAGCAGGCAGCCGGCCAGTCCTGTACCAGGCGGTGGCCCAGCACAACTACTGTGCCCAGGGACCTGAGGACCTAGACTTGCGGCAGGGGGACATGGTGGACGTCCTGTGTGCAGGTCAGTGGGCTGCTGGGCCCAGGGCTTCTATGAGTGTATGACAGTTGCTATGCTCTGAGGGGCCCTGATGTCCCCTTGCATGCAGTGGACCCAGCGTGGCTGGAGGGCCACTGTGACGGCCGCATCGGCATCTTCCCCAAGTGCTTCGTGGTCCCAGCTGGATGGTCCATGTGAGGAGCCCGACACCCCAAATACAGAGAAGAAATCGCCCCAGGATGATTTCTTCCTGTGGCAAGGAGAGTTTTAATAAAGCATCTTCCCCACACTGAGGTGTGGTCTGTATTCTCGGCTTGTCCATTTCGGGGGCCACAAAGGCTTCTGGGGGTGGGAGCCCAGGAGTGGCCATGGAGCCTGGATTCCACTCCCTCAGGCAGCAGACTACCAGGGCCGCAGCTGGCCTCTCCGCAGCCTCCTCCTGAGGCCCTGCCCGCCTCTCCCAGGGAGCCAGGCCCTTCCCTGCCACGAGGTCACCCCCACTTTTGGGCTTGACCCGGCCCCACAGCCTGCTAATGCAGTAGACCACACTGCCCTGGGGAAGTGTGGTGTAGGACTGGGTGACGAAGGGGGGAGCGGGAAAGGGGGTAGGAGGGAGGTGTGTGTGGGGGGTTGGAGTGGGAGGAGGAAGAAAGAGGGAGTGGGGAAGGGGAGCAGAGGGGTGCCTGAGGGGGGTGGGAGGGAAGCTGAGGGGGGCAGGAGGGGGAGGTGGGAAGGGAGCAGGAGGGGGGCCACAGCACACCCTGACCAGCCCACAGCAACCCTGAGGACAGAGCGTGGCCATCTGAGCGCGAGACCAGGGCCCCCAGGACAGGAAGGCCATATGGGTCAGGAGCACAGAAGGCAGCCCTGGGCTGTGGGAGCTGGGCCTGGGCCTCCAACAGTGGGTGGTGGCCCACTCAGCTGTGGGTCCAGAGGAGGTGGATGGCAGCAGCTCCAAGAGTTGCCCCGAGAGTAAGCACCATGAAGCCAGCACCTGCTGCCCACACGCCATAACTCTGGGCCCTCCACTGGGCGGGCACAGTGGCTGGGACCATGCTGGTCAGGTTCAGCATGTAGCCCAGCGTCCAGCCGATACTGGTGCCGCTGACCTGTGGGACACGAGGCTGGTCAGGGCAGCTGCCCCAGAGCCCCTGCCCCGGATGGCTGGGCCCAGGAGGTGATCACCTGCTTGTGGAACTCGATGCTGGTCCAGGTCTCTTCACTGAAGCCGTAGCCTTCCAGCAGCAGTGTGAGTATGTACAGGCCCGAGGCACAATAGTCATGCAGCCAGCGCTCCTGCCCCGATACGCTTGCCTTCACCTGGGGGCCGGCATGTGAGGGGCCAAGGGATGCACCCCTCCCGTCCCATGGGGGCTGGACCCACCCAAGCACATGGCCTGGGTCGTGCCTGTGATTGCTGCAGCCTAGGGCACCAGGAGGCTGTGCTGGGGACCCCGCATGTCCCCCACCTGCTTCCAGGGCCTCTGGCAGAACTCCCACACAGTGGTGTTGACAGTGGCCAGCGGCTGCTTGGACGTGAGGTTCAAGAAGGTGAAGGTGTAGTAAAAGGACGAGAAGGCCTGGGCACAAGGAGTCAGGTGGGTGCGCCTGCATTGGGCCGGTGCCGGGGGCCCAGGTCAAGGGAGCCCCAGTGTGCAGCAGGCCGAGTCCCCAAGGCCCCCACCTGGCATCAGGCCCCTCGGGCTCCAGAAGGAGGCTGGGACCCGGGGGGCAGACAGAACAGTGCTCACATAGAACTGGCCCTGCACGAGGGGCTGGTAGACCCCATCGAAGGTGCAGTGTCCTCGGCCCTCGCAGCTGGAGAAGTTGAAGAGGCCTTGGATAGCTGAGACGCAGGCCGTGGGGCTCCCTGTTCCTTCCACGGTCAGGTTCCCTGCCCCGTGTTGGGAGGGCGGGGTATGCACACAGGGTGACTCGTACAGGGTGGCCAGGGACAGCATGGCCCAGTAGCCTCTATGGTAGCATGGGTGGCAGACCAGGGGGCCAGGGCTGGCCTGCAAGAGGTCAGGGGGAAGCCTGGAGCCTAGCACAGGCCCAGAGGCTGTCCTGACACCCCCCCCTTTCCCTGCAGCCAGGCCAACCTGCACCAGCTGAGCCAGGAGCCTAGTCAGCATCTGGCATGGCCAAAGCACAGGTAGCTGTGGGTGTAGATGCGGTGCTCAGAGCCATAGAGGCGGAAGGTGGCCTGACTGCTCTCGTCCAGGATGGGGCCTCTGGGCACAAAGGTGATCTGTGTGGAGGCCCCACCCATGTCCAGGGCGCCCACTAGGGTCCCCTCCAGGGGCCGGATCCATTCTCCAGAGAAAGAGTACTGGGGACCAACAGGTGCAGTGAGTCCCGGCACCTGCCGCACCAACCCCAGCCCTGGTCCCCCTCCCCGGGACAGCCGTGGCACCTGGACCAGCCTGCCCAGGACGTAGTTGATGGTGATCCAGCCGAAGGCACCTTCGTCCTGCCCAGTCAGGAGCTCAGCACCCCGAAAGTCCAGGGGAGACCGGCCCAGGGCCTGGCTGACTGCCGCAAAGATGGCTGTGGCCTGGGAGCCATTCTTCTGGCTGCGTGGATGGGACCAGCTGCCCAAGTGGGAAACCCACGGCCCCGCTGCCCGCCCACCTGCTGCAGCCTTGGCCCCTCAGCTCCTGGGGGTTCCTCCTGCGAGCACTGGGCACTGGGCCCCGGGCCTCCCTCACCTGAGCAGCCTCATGCCAGCCGTGGCCCCCAGGAAGGCGGGCGTTTCCTGATGTTTTGCTTGTGGGACAATCACCAGGGCCTCTTCCAGGCAGCCCTGCAGGCTCTCCCCAGCCTGCGCAGGGTCAGAGGCATACAAAGAGATGCCTGGCCCTGAAACACAGCACCCGGGACAGGGCTGTAGCTGCTCGGTGCCCCCAGGAGGCCCGGCAGTGTCTTTATCCCAGGACCTCTGGGTGAGATCTTATTTGGGAAAAAGCTCTTTGCAGATATAATTAAGGGTCTTAAGAGGAGGCTCAGCAGGCTCCCTGGGGCCCTGAATCCAAGGCCCATGTCTAAGGGAGGACAGGGGGTGGTGACACATACGGGGAAGGACTTGCAATGCCACGGGGAGAGGGGATGACAGGCTAGTGGGTGCTGTGCCAGGTCCCTGCGGGCAGACAGTTCGGCTCCAGTGCCGCCATGAGCTGAGCCACCCAGGTCACTCCCTCAACCTCTCTGACCACTTTTCTTTCGGGTCAATTAACTGACTTGCTAAAGGATGTGAACGCAGCCCCCACTGGCTCCGGCCTCCCCCCAGCTGGTGCCACTCCTGCCCCCCCGCACGTGACTCCCACCCAGGGAGCAGGCCACAGCTGTCCACACCCACACCGCTGATGGCGCTTCCTCCTGACCTTTCACCTGGCAGGCCAGCGCCTGGCTAACCACGCCTGTGCTGTTCTGCTTGTCTGCTGGCCACCGATACACAAAGAGGGACGTGTGGGTGGACCCGGCGTCAAACACGACCTCAGGGATCCCTGGGTGGCGCAGCGGTTTGGCGCCTGCCTTTGGCCCAGGGCGCGATCCTGGAGACCGGGATCGAATCCCACGTCGGGCTCCCGGTGCATGGAGCCTGCTTCTCCCTCTGCCTGCCTCTCTCTCTCTCTCTCTCTCTCTCTCTCTCTCTCTCTGTGTGTGTGTGACTATCATAAAAAAAAAAAAAAAAAAAAAAATTCAAACACGACCCCAAACTGAGGGTGACAGCAGGGTCAGGAGGGTGCCGCCTGCCCAGCCTCCTCCTGCCCCAGCCCAGGCCCTACCTTGGTGTCTGTGGGCAGGAGGACACTGGTGGCCTCCACCAGGATGAGGATGAGCGTGGTGAGGCCTGAGGCCATTGTGGCCCCCAGTAGGGTGCTTAGGACCTGCTGCTTCCAGGTCGGCCCCATGAGGGCTGGGCACCTGAAGAGGGGGCACCTGTGGGCACCCAGACTGTCTGTGCTGCAGCTGCAGACGCTGCCTGCCCTGGAAGGTCAATGTGTCCTTCCTGGTTGGTGGGCCTCCGTCCTCCCTGGTCACTGGGCCTCTGTCCTCCGTGGTCACTGGGTCTCCATCCTCCCTGGTCGGTGGGCCTCCGTACTGCCTGGTGGGTGGGTCTCTGTCCTTCCTGGTTTGTGGGTCTCTATCCTCACTGGTTGGTGAGCAGGGCCGAAGACCAGCATGTCAGAGCCAGGCCTGCCTGGGGTGCCATGGGGCCAGGGCTAGCCTGAGATGAGCAATGGTGAGGCGGTGGCATCCAGAGGAGCCTCTTCCTCATGCCGGGGCCATGGTGTCTTCTAGGCAGCCCCCTCCCCCGCCCTCCTGGGGGAAGGAGTCCCGCACTGCAGGTCAGCGCAACTGACCTCAAGGGACCCAGCCCCCGTCCTCTGCTGCCCTCCTGCCTCCTCTCTGCAGCCCCAACCTGATCCTGGTGGGCATAAGTGCCTGGCTGGGGGTCCAGGGAGCCTCAAGTGTCCTCTGAGGAGTGTGGTTGGCAGGGACCTGAGGAGCATGTCATGACTAAGGACCTTGAGCTCAGGGAGCTCGGAACAAAGACCCTGGTTTCTGGTTGAAAACCCAACCCCCCCCCACCCCACAACAACAACAAAAAACAACCCCTGGCTTCTGTCATTGGATTCCGAAATGGTTTAGTTGGCTCCAGACGGGCTCTGGGCCACTGGCTGGGCTGAGCCAGGAACGCGCTTGGCACAGGGGCCCCAACACCCCAGGTCAGGCCGTGCGTGGGGCCCTCAGGAGTCTAGGCACCTGGTGTCCCCCCCGAAGGCACCACTCCCTGGGATCTCCCGTGCTAGAGGTCCTGCGACTGGGTGTCCACTGTGACCCTCACAGAAATGGAGATAAACGCAGGTGATTTCAAGCTGAGTGAGGGGCAGGGGAGGTAGTACCATGAGGCCATGGCCCCCAGTGACCAGGGACAGCATGGGCTGCGAGGTGAGGGTCCCATTTTAAGGCAGGAGGGACAGACTCAGAAGGCGGGTGGCCTGTCAGGTCCGGAGGAGACCCAGCCTGGGTCCCCACCCAGCATGCAGGTCACAGGCAGGGCCCAGGGATGCCGGAACCCCTCTCAGAGTTTCCCCCAAGAACACGCATCCTGAGACCCCCAGCCAGAGGATGGGCAAACTCCTCCACTGTCAGGATAGCCCCCTTTGACCAGTACAGCCCCCTCCTGACCAGGACAGCCCCCCTCTGACTGGGACAGCCCCCCCTTACCTGTGCTGCCAGAGAGACTGCTGCAGTGAGGACAGAGCTGGGCGGCCGTCCCTCGGGCTCCCGTCCCTTGGGCTCCTGCCAAGTGCTGTCCCGCCTCCGTCCCTCTGCTGGTCACCACCCTCCTCCACCTGGGCCTCAGCAGCAGGTGACAGGGTCTGGGAAGGGTCCCCACCGGTGGGTACTGTTCATGCCCAATCCAGACTGGCCACCAGTGCTATGCAGTGAGCTCAGGCCCCGCAGAGGGGTCACCCCCATCCCCCAGGGTCAGCCCCTAGGGTTACGACCTCGCCCCACCTGCCCCACTCAGTGGCCCGCCCAGGGGCCCCCACCCCTCTCTGGAGGCTGCACGCACAGACTTTGCCCTCTGACCCTGCCCTCCCCTGCGGGCAGCCTGGATTTGGCCTAAGGGAAGGTCAGAGTCCGGTGACCCAGGGCTTGGCCAGAGCAAAGGCCGGAGGAGGCCTGACTGACACATGGTCCAGGGAGGACAGGGACACCCAGCTCCCTGGTGCTGCTGTTTGGTTATTTCGAGTGTACAATGAAGTCGCTCTGTTTTTGCACATGTGTAGACACACAGGAACACCACCAGTCACCCCTCCCCGTGCCCCTTGGGTCGTGCCCTGACCCCCTGGTCCCCCACCCTGCCAAATGCCTCTGGTCACAGTCCTGTTGCTGGGAGGTGGCCACGGGGCTGGGTGAGCCTGGTGGCCCCCAGGCAGAGCAGAGTGCTTCCTGGTCCCTCCTGTGCCTGGGCCAGTCCATACAGATGGGGTGCATGTTGGCTGGCCTGCCCTCGGGGAAGCATCTGGGGAGTCTTCACCCTGGCCGTGGCTGTGGAGGTCCTGGTGCCCTGATCGCCCTCGGGAGACACACTGCCAAGCACATGGCCAAGTCATGTTGACCTGGATTCCAAACTGCCCAGGTCTGCAGGAAGGTCCAGCTTCCTGCCTCCTCCCCAGCATTTGGGGTCATGATTTTTAACTTCAGCTGATCTGATGGGTGAAGCCTCATTATGGGTTCACATTGCCCCCATGGCTGGTATCCTGGACACCTGTGCAGCACTGATGTGCACACGCATCTTCCCCGATCACGTGTCACATCTCCTCCCTTTAAACTGGATTCTTTCATTTCTTCCCATGAGAGTCAAGGAGTCTGAAGAGGTGGCTTTTGGCTCAGGGGCTTGAGTGACCCCCGGCTGCACAGAAAGTCCATCAGGAGACCCCCCCCCTTGATGTATGCGTAGGCCTAACTGACCTAGGGATACTCATGACCCGGCACCGGAACCAGGAAAGGAGGACCATCTGTGGCCATGAGGCCACCCACTGCCCTAGGGCTGCCCTCCCTGGGCCTGTGCTCCCTGCCCTTCCTGCCTCTACTGGAAGCTCTTGCCCAGCTGCTAGTCTCCGAGATGCCTGGTTCACAACGTGTGTTTAGAGCTACAGTGCCTCTGTTTCGCATGCACTGCATGGTTTCGGCCAAGGTCACGGCCACCATGCAGGGATGGCCCGACTATGGCCCCACTGCCGAGAGCACCCTCCTTCCCGCATGACCTCTCATGCCCCCTTCTCATGCACCTGGCCACATGTGCGGCATCCTTCTGGGTCCTGCTGTGTCCGCCTGCCCCATGTCTGTCTGAGCGGGGCCGGTGTGTACCTCTGGCTGCCGTGCCCTGCCCTGGAAGCCCTGGGAGCACGGCAAAGCCCCTATCCAGCTTCATGTCTCCTGAAAGTTGCTTAGTTCTCCTCGCTCCTATGTGCTTCCAGGTAAAGTTTGCCGGCCTCTCTAGCTACAAAACCTCCTTCTGAAATTTCTGCGACCATTTTAGGGAGAATTGACAGCCTCACAAGTGTCAGCCTTCGGGTCTGCGAACACAGTCCTGTTTATTTAGGATTTAGGTCTTTTAAATATTTTCTTTGGCCAGAATTTCTAGTTTTCAGAACCACGATCCTGCACATGTGTGTTTTTGAATTCAGCTTATTTGAGCACAATGGCCAAGTTTACCCATTTCTCTGTCTCACACATTTTGCATATGGGAAGTCACAGGCTGTAGCTCTGTCTGCCTGATAAGCAGGACTCCGCCCCATGGACCCGCCCCATCCACCTCCGATCATCCCCTGCTGGACACAAGTTACCCCCATCCTGCCCTGAGTAATGCTGCGATGATGGAGGCACAGATCTGTTCAAACTCGCATGTTGGTCTCCTTTGGGTGAGTGTCTGGTGGTTCAAGGCTGGGTCCTAGGGCGGCTCCAGTTTCATCCTCCTGAGGACGACCCCCCCATATCCCCACAGAGGCCCCCAGTTTGCATCCCTGCCCACAGGCCAGGAGGCCCTTGCCCTTGCCCTGTGTCCTCACTAACACCTGTTGTGTCTCATGTTGTTGGTTTGAGCCACTGTCACAAGTGTGAAGTAACATCTCATTGTGGTTGAATTTGCAGCTGGGTATGACCATCTTCCACGTGTCTATTGGCCATTGGGAGGTCTTCCTTGGAAACGTGTCTGTGGGGTCCTCTGCCCATCTTTTAATCAGCTTGTTCTTTGTTTTTTGTTTTTGTTTTTTACTACTGAGCCATGTGAATTTTGGGCACCAGCCCCCAGCAGACACGATTGGCAATGATCTTTCCTCATCTGCAAGCTGCCTGTTTGCTCCATGGACGGGCTCCTCTGTTAGCGGATTTTTGGTTTCATGTGGTTGCACTTGTTTATTTCTTGTGCTGGTGACTATCATCACTAAGACCAACACTAAGGAGCTTCTTCTGGTCATTCCATGGTCTCAGGTCTGACTTTCAAGTCTTGGTCTTATATTTTATAGTGTGTATTTTGTTAGTTTGTACCCAAGTATTTCATTTATTTTTGTGGGAGCTATTACACATCCTATTATTATTTTTAAAAATCTTACTTGTTTATTCATGAGACACACAGAGAGGCAGAGACACAGAGGGAGAAGCAGGCTCTCTGCGGGGAACCTGATGCGGGACTCGATCCCAGGACCCCAGGACCACACCCTGAGCCGAAGGCAGACGCTCAGCCACTGAGCTCCCCAGGCACCTACAT
This sequence comes from Vulpes vulpes, assembly GCF_048418805.1. NCBI lineage: Eukaryota > Metazoa > Chordata > Mammalia > Carnivora > Canidae > Vulpes > Vulpes vulpes. Next base: position 48,149,016 of record NC_132781.1, on the reverse strand, counting down.
CGTATTATTTTAAATTCCATATTCAACTAACTGTCCATGAGGAGCAAGTAAGAATGCAGCTGGTCCTCGGGTGCTGGCCTGCAGCCCAGTGCTCACTCATTAGTTCCCAGGATTTGGAACCTCTGCCATCGGTAGGGAGGAGCAGCCTCACCACTTCCTTTCCCATGGGCCTGCATTGTATTTCCCTTTCTTGCCTTATTGGCACGTTGAGCAGGTGCAGGGTCAGCACCTGTGCTTTGTCCCTGACCTTGAGGGAAGAGCGTTCGGCCACTTGGCGTGGAGCTTTGCAATGCTTGTAGGCAGACACCCTCCTTTGAGTTGAGGAAGCTCCCTTCTCCTTTGCTGGAGACGTTTTCTTCATCGATGAAAGTTCTGTTTCCTGGTGCTTTCACCTCGTCCATTAACACGCCCGTGTGGTTTTTCCTTCCTTAGACTCTTGATACAGGGTGTTCATGGTTTTTTCTTGATACAAAACCAGCCTTAAAGTCTCAGAAGACTCTCTCTGGTGGTGTTACATTCTCTTCTTTATATTTTTCTGGATTTCATTTGTTGACACAGTCCTCCTTATTTGTGGAGTTTTATTTACAATTTTGTCTACTAACCAAGACTTTTTTGTGATCCCCAAACCAATACTTGCAGGATCACTTAGGGACGTGGAGGGCAGGAAAGCCCTTGAGCACCGGGATAGCAGCAGACATAGCTCAGTGGAGGGTGAGCAAGGCCACATCCACCTTCTCGTGTCCGCCCACACTGGAGGCAGCATCCTCTTCACGGCCCTGTCGTGTTTGCACATCTGTGCATCGTCTTGGCAGTTTCTGTCTGGGACCCTGGCTATGGTGCCAGGTGCTGCAGCCTCTCCCTGCCGGCTGGTCCCTAGGGCTTCCACTCGGATACCATCCTAGGAAATGGGGTCTGGCCTCCCCCTGTGGCCTGGGTGGTCCTCGCACCATGGCACCCCCTTCCCTTCACCGCATCTCCCGTTTGGCTTTGCTGGGCCCGCCTCCGGGAGCAGCCGGTCTGTGGCGCAGGGCCTAAGCGCAGGGCTCAGGTCACCAACATCCTTGCAGGTGGCCTCTGCACCTCCTCCGTACTCAGCCTGCATGGCTGCCGTTCCTGGGCCCGCAGACATGCTGGCCCTGCTCCCTTAGTGTGTGCAGACTTTGTCAGTGGAGCTGTTGGCACATGTCCTTTCCAAAAGCAGCGGGGCAGGTGGTGGTGCCAAGTGCAAGCTTCAATGTCACGATGAGGGGGCACCAGAGGGTTCCAGGGGAGGCAGAGGTGCCCCGTGCTGCTGGCAGGGGTGCTTGAGGGGCCTGCACAGAGGCCAGGCTGGAGATGGCAATGGGGAGGTGTAGCGGGCATATCCTGGCCGTGGTCCCCCTCCAACCCTGTGGGTAGGCATGCGTGCATCCCCATATGGGCGGCTCCTTTCCTCTACCTCCCAGGATAGGAATGGCGCCCCCCCTCAGGTCATCCCCCCTAGCACACCAGGTCCCAGTGTCCTACTATAGCGCCCATTTGCAGGGCCTGAAAGGGGCAGGCCAGGTGCCCACATGTCCTGAGCAAGGCCTCAAGGGTGGAGGCCAGCAGTGCCCATGCCATCTGGAGAGACGAACACCATCCCCAGGCCAGTTCTTCAGGTCACTGTGAGGGTGCACAGGTCAGGGTGAGGGAGCAGGACTCCCTTCACTGCTGCTCACCCCCCTGTTCACTATGACAAAGCCTGCAGGCTCCCTCTGATCAACGGCCCTTTGGAACCACCTGCTTCTGGGAAAGCCCAGTGTATGACCTAGCCTGGCCCCAACAAAGGCGCGAACCAGGGCAGCGGGTGTCTGCCTGTGGGGCAGGGGGGCAGGGGGGCAGGGCAGGGGTTGCTGCTCGGGAGCCACACATGCACGCACCTCAGCTTTATTAGAGAAACAGCAAGAGTGAAGCGAGTGTGCAGGGGGCAGGGGAGGAGGTGAGGGGAGAACCTCAAACTCCCTGCTGAGCTTGGTGCCCCGTGCAGGACTTGACCTGGATCATGACCTGGGCCCAGATGCCCCACATCAGACTACCTTCCTTAAATGCTCTAATGACCCATGGGACCTTTCCCGCCCGCTCACCAGAACTGGGCACCAAGTATCCTAATGTTTGTGCCAAACCAAAAGGCAAGAAGGGCCATGTCCCCCCGCTGGCTCCCACGGGGTCCCTGATGGACCACGTGCCTATCAGCCCCTGGATGCCCTTGCCCAGCTCCCCATGGGCTGCCCTACTCTCCTTATTAGCACAGAACGTAGGTGGGGAACCCTCCACCTCCACCCCCGCCTCTCACTGCTGCGGGGGGTGCAGCCATGACCCCGGCCAGCCTCGGCCCCATCTGCCACCACCTTCCCCCGGTGTCTCCTCCGCACATTTGCCTGTGAGCCCTAGTCACGTGCTGACCGCCCTTTGCCCCTCTCTGCCTTCCCCGGGGACCCTAGGGGGCATACACCAAGGCAGAGGCGTCTCAGGGCCCATGAGAAGCCAGGGGACAGGAAGGGGCAGGGACCCAGGCTCCAGCGGGTCCCAGGTGAGGGCTGCACACAACGTGCAGGCCACTGGGTCATGAGGGGAGTGCCAGCCTCACGGTTGTACAGGCACTGACACCCACGGACAGGAAGCCAGGCAGCACCGCACAGGCTGCAGGTGGGGGGAGCAGGGCGGCTGCGTCAGGGCTCAGGGCCCAGGCACTGAAACCTTGCACATGACACAGCCCAGCACATGAGCATGGATAGCCACCTGGTCCACGTGCCTATGGGTTCACTTGCTCCCGTCGCCACCTACACATCAGTTGCCCACTTGCTCGGCTCCCACACTCCTCCTGGCCCCCAGCACCTGCTGCTTCATCCTGGGGCCATGGGGGACCTGGCTGAGAGCACTGGGCACAGCCAGCAAAGCACGGTCAGCTGGTCCTAGGGTCACGCTGACCATACACAAGGGGGTCTAAGGGGTGGGTAGACCCCTCTGCTGGGTGTGGCAGCAGGGTGTAGGGGTATCTGCCCTCCCCTCTTGATGGCTCTGCCTCCTGAAGGAGCTCACCCTCCCCACGGCTAGACCCTCTTGTGGAGCATGCCCCTCAGCAGGAGTGTCTGGGGCCCCCCAGCTCTGTGTCCAGGCAGAGGTGTGCAGGCAGCCACCCCAGGCCAGGAGGCCCCAAAGTTCCTGGCCCCCTGGAGACAGTGAACAGTGCTGAGAGAGGAGACTGAGGCGGCAGCCGCAGCGGAGGGTCAGGTTTAATGGTCACTCTAAGGGATATATCGTACATCATTCAGAGCCCAGCACACACCCCTGCCCCTCCTTCTGCTGAGGGAACAGCCAAGTGTCCTCAGACCCAGGCTCTGTGAAGGGGGGCCTGCCCCCGAGCCCCAGCTATATACAAGAGCTGGCCCAGAAAGGCCACAGGCCCGCAGTCCACTGGCTGCTCAGAGCTGCGGGGGTGCCCGCCCCCCGGGACCCAGCCCAGCTGCCCCGCGGAACCCTGTGCACTGAGAGAGTGCTGCAGACCTGGGCAGGCGAGAGCTGAGCCACACTGCAGCATTGGGGTGGCGGCCGCTGGAGGCTGGGGAGCGGGCAGGACCCAGCTCGACCCAGAACCTCCTCCAGGGCAGTGCAGGCCTGCTCTCTCCACCACTGCCCAGGTGCCCCTGCTGGGCCGGTGCGGCTGAGGTCAGAGGAAGCAGGGGGTACAAGAGGGCATAAGCGCAAACCATCGGGGTCTCGGCCAGGGCTGGAGCCAGGCCGGACAGCCGGGCAGCACTGCCCCACAGACGGGCCGCCCTGGTGCTGGTGATCAAATACGGCAGGGCTGGGGGGTGGCTGGGGGCAGAGAGGGTCCTGAACACATGTCGGACTAGGTTGTCTACACCATAACTGGTAACAGAGCACTGAACTATTCAACTAGTAATGCTGCTTCCCTTTGAATTGTTTTGGGGGTGTGAAAATTGCACTTATTTCTATGAACCCACATTGAGGAGCTGCCCGGTACAGGGCTGAGGCCCCATCAGCGTCTGGCTGCCGGGCAACCCCTGGCTGAGTGGGCCGAGGCTCTGACCTCTGTGGCCCGTGGTGCAGTGAGGGCCAGACCCCCTGGCAGGGAACCTGAGGGACATCTGAGGGTGCCCTGAATAGGCCGTGAACACTGGGACCCATGCGGCCCAGCCCCAGCCACTAGTCCAAGGGAGCAGCCGGGTGCAGGCCTGGCCCTCAGAGCACGTCCTCGAAATCCAGCAGCTTCGAGTGCTGGCGGCTCTTCCACAGGCGGTACAGCCGGAAGTCAAAGTAGGTCTCGATCATCTGCTTCCCTGGGCAGAAGAAGAAAGGCCAGGACTCAGGCCTTGGCTCCCGGATGCGACCTGAGGCTGCCAACCGGCCTGGAAACTCACCTTGGGCCGACAGCTCCAATGGGGACTCGAAGGTGACCCTGTATGGGGTCATGAGGCTCCTGAGATTCTGGAAGAGCTGGAAGGGCAGGGCAGGGCCATGAGTTCAGGATGGGGGAGGGAGAGGATGGGGGACAGTATTGGGGCAGCAGGACCCCCCACGGGGCTCAAGCACAAGGGACCCTGGGGGCTAAAAAAAGAAAGGAGGGTAGAATGACCAATGAGAGGTTAGCGGGGTTGGGTTGTCCGCAAGCCCAGGGCAGGGTCTGGGGGGCGGGGGCGTCCCTATACCTTCTCCCCGTTGGGATTCCCCAGAATATAGCAGCCCATGATGTGGATGATGTTTGGCTCTGGGTTCACTTTGCTCATCAAGCGGCTCAACCGCTTCCAGAAGCTGTGAGGGGAGGCGTGGGTCACAGGTGGCCTCTGCCCAGGCCTCCAGGGCAAGGATGGAGGGCCAGGGTGCAGGGGCTGGGGTGGCCCCCCTGCCCACTCACTGGATCATGTCCTCTTCTTTCTCCACTTTGGCAAATGTGGCCACCTTGTTCTTGAGCAGGTACAGGTGTCCGGGGCCACCCTGGAGGAGACAGCGGTTGGCCCCTGGGGCGCACACGGAAGGTGCCCGATCACTGCCCCCACCCCACCCCCGCCCACAGGCTGAGCCCCACCTGGCAGAAGATCAGCATCTTCCAGATCTTGGCCCCCTTGTGGTAGACATTCAGCTTCTTCTCTATTTCCTCTAGGGAGGGGGCAGTGTGAGCTCTGTTCCCCAGGGACCCTCCCTCCCACACACTGGGGGGCTTGGAGGCCACATACCCAGGATGTCCTCAAAAGTCGCATGCTCGTGGTCCTGAAACAGATACAGGCCACATGGGGGTCAGCGCCCTGCAGGCAGCAGCCCACCCAGCCCCAGGGGCAGAGGCACTCACATAGAGGATGGGGATGATGGATGGGTCGTCCCTGCGAATGATGGTCGGGATGTATTCAGCTTTGGGTACCTTGGAGGAGATGAGCTGGAGACAGCGTGGGGAGCTGCTCAGGGCCCAGCCGCCTGGGAGCCCCGGGTCGTGGGAGGGCCCCAAGGTACTCCGCACCCCCCTCGAGGCTGCTGGGAGGCCTTGTGGCTGTATCACATGCAGGTAGAGCCGATTGGGCTCCTGGAAGAAAAGGAACTCCCCGCCCCCACCAGCCCAGGACTGGCTGGAATAGGAACAGGGCAAAGACGGCCCGACCTCACCATGACCTTGGGGGGCACAAAGCCTTCGGTGTCACAGGCCACAGCCTCCAGGCCCTTCTCAGTCTCCCAGTCCAGATCCTCAAAGGCCTCCCCCAGGGTGCAGTGCGAGCTCTGCAGGTCACTACCTGGGGGGCAGGATGGGTCACCAGGACTGCAGAGCAGCACAGTACCCCCAGCTGCAGCCCGCAGACATGGGGTGGACAGAGCCCACACTGAAGGTTCCTGGAGGGTCCCTCAGGCCAGCCAGCACCCAAAGCGGGTGACAGAGACCAACACAGGCCACCAGCAGCCTGGCAACACTGCCACTGGATGCTGTGGCATTGGGGACCCTGGGGAGGCCAGTGAAGCTGGGTGTGGGTAGTGCAGCCCTGGCCACTCGGCGCCCTGGAGCTGGTGCAGCACACAGCCCTGCCCTTAGTTACCCTGCCCACGAGGTCGGTGGTACCAGCGCCCCCACCTCAGGGGGGGTAAACTGAGGCTCAGAGAGCGGAAGCGCACAAGCCTAGCTGCCGGGGCAGGAGGTCGGCCCTGCGCAGCGCAGGAGCTGGGGGCCTAGGGGACCTCCCTGCGCCGGCACCTACTGTCTCGGGAGTCGTGAGAAGTGTCGGCTTTCATGGGGGTGGGATCGCTCCAGGACCGGCTGAAGCTCCGCTCCCGCCGCTCAGCGAACGCTGCAGTGAGAGCAAAGCGGGGTCAGCAGCAGGGTCAGCGGGGTCATCAGGCAGGCCGACCTGGGCCACCCCACGACCCCCTGGGGACCTGGAAGGTCAGAGGATGCCCCCTGATGGCCCAGGGAGGGCGAGCAGGGTTAGCGGTGCCCCCGGAACTTGCCAGAGCTGAAGGTGGGCAGCCAAGGGGAGGGTGGTCAGAGGCCAAGGGCGGGGCCAGAGGTGGGACCCTGTGGAGGGGCTGGGGGTGGGGCCTGGAGCCAGAGGCGGAGCCTAAGAGCCAGGTTCCAAGGAGGGGATGGAGGGGGGCGGGTGCTGGAGCGGGGAGGAAGGTGCTGGCGGGGTTAGGACTGCGGGGTCTTTCAGGAGCAGCGAGCAGCCCGCGAAGCCCTGGTGGAGAGCAGCGCCGCCCACCTGCCCACCTGCCCGGGGTCTTACTCTGGGCCTTCACCCTCCGGCTGCCGACCATGCGCAGGTGTTTGCGGAAGTTCCTGGGGAAGAAACACGGGGGCTGCTGAGGATCGCCAGGGTGGGCGGCGGTGGTCAGCCCCCCATGCCCTCTGCTTGTCACTACTGCCCACGGCCAGGCCTGATGTCGCCTGAGGTCCTGCCTGCACCCCTTAGGGATGGAAATCCTTGCACCTGTGCCTTCCTGCCCACCACCCCCTTGGAAGCCCTGACCCGACGATGCCTTCCCAGCCCCGCGCCTCCACTGCCCACCCCCGAAGCCCACGGCCCCCTCTCCCAGTGCTCAGGGCAGACCAGCTGCCTGTACCAACCCCAGGCAGGTGTGCAGTCTAGAGACTCCCTCCCTGCCGGTGTCCCTGGGCCACCTCAGAGACGGGTCTTTGCCCCCAGACTTGTGCCCAGCCAGGGTCCAGTGTCCAAGATGGACAAGGTTTCTGGTCACATCTTTGAGGTGGGGCTTGCTGCTGACCCCACAGCTCTGGGGTTCAAAGGCCAGAGAGAGACATGGGTGGGCTAGCTGGCTGTCAACGGACCCCCCAAAACAGGCCCGGCGGCCCAGGTCACACGACCTCTCCTGCCTGCTGCGTCCCCAGAGCAGGGCCAGGCCAGTGGTCGCCACCGCCCTTCCCCCATCAGGTCTGCCAGAGCCCAGTGGGTCCAGGCCAGACCAGCACAGACAAGAGACGGACCCTGGTGGCGAGTGGCTGGCAGGCCCTACCTCTGGATTACAGACGCGGAATCATTCTCCCGTTTCCGGCGCTTCCTCTCCGCGTAGCCCCTGAACACCCTGGGAAACCACCACGAGTCAGCACTGCCCTTGGCCGCAGGTAGGAGGGACCGAGACGTGGGGACAGAGACATGAGCGCAGGGCCTGGAGGGGCATCCAGGGCGCCGGGCCAGGCAGAAGGGTCCTGGCCTGTCTCACCCTGTCTCCGCCCGGCACCTGGCAGGCCCTGCCACGGCCTTGGTGCTTGCTGGGGCACAACAATGCCCTTGTCCCTGGCCTGCCCAAACCTACTGGGGGCTGGGAGGGTTCCCCCAGGGACAGCCACAGTGCTCTCAGGCTCAGGTCCCACAGGGTACTTACGAGATGCTGGAGATGCGGCGGGAGGGGCAGCATGAGAAAGAAGACACAGTGAGCCACAACCCCTGCAGCCCCCAAGATTCCCGGTTACTACCTTCCCTGTCATTGACTCTGAGGGTCCCTCACTCGCATGCCAGGTATGGGCAGCACACTAGCTATGCTGCGGAAAGCCCACAAAAGGGCAGTGGATGTGGAGGTCACTGGCCTGTGCTACCAGGTGCTGTGACGTGGTCAGGCTGCCCCCAGCCAGCCTGAGAGCCGTGGTGGGCCCCCCTGGGTAGCACAAGGGGAGGGAGCCTGGCAGCCAGGGGTGCCTCTCTAGAAAACCCAGCTATGTGTCACGGAGACGGCGCCAAAGGCCCCAAGCGGGGGAGGGGGGGGCTCCTGCTGTGTGGCCCCTTGGGGTGCGTACAGGACACAGGTCATTGGCTGTTTGGGGAGCTGAGCTGAGGCAGCGGCCTAGAACAATCACTGCCACTGGTGCCTGCAGCGGCTGCAGCCCTAGGCTAAGTCCCCTGAAGACTGTGAAGGCCGGGGAAGACCATGAGGGCTCTCCAGTGCCAGGAGAGCAGAGGACAGGGCCATGGCAGGGGGGCATGGAGAGGCAGCTGGGGGGCTTGGGGAGCAGAGCGGCCAGCCCTGCCTTCCTCGGCACTGGGGTCACATCTGGCAGGTGGGCCTGGGGGCGGGAGGGTATGGCAGTAGTTCCTGAGCAGCGAGCTCCAAGAGGAGGCCCCAGGTCCAGGCTGTGGCTGTGTATCAGGTCATGACTCACGCTTGCATAGTTGTGGTTGCTGTATGGAAGCTGAAGAGGTTTTCCTTGGGGAACCAGGTACGGATGGGGACGTCATCTGCAAGATAAAACAAGTGGTAAGGGTGGCTGGGAATTCCCACAGCCTGTACTCCCACCTGCTCTGCCAAAACCCATGGACAAAGGGCACCAGGTTCCTAACCCTCTCCCAGGTGGGCGGACACTGGCAGGGGCTATCAGGCAATGAGCCTGCTCAGCTGTTGAAGCCAAGACAGCTCAGCAGCTTCGTGACGATGGTCTTTGCTGAGCTCTCTCTAGGGCTGCCTACAGCTGAGGAGCGCTGCTCTGGAAGCACAGCCTGTGTCCAAGGTGCCCAGGGCCAAGATTTACTCTGCTTCCCTTTGGTGAGGCAGGGAGGGGGAGGGGGACAAGGGCTGCAGCCTCTGGAGGCTCTGGGGCCTGCTCTGCTGCCTGCACCCTCCATGCCCTGGGACCATTCCAAGAGGGCTGGGGTAGAGGCCTCCCTTCTCAGGACCTCTATGGGCCCTACAGGGTGGAGGAGGGCGTGCTGTTCCTTCTCAGCCTCACCCCTGCCCCAGCCTCCTGCTGTGTCCATCAGAGGAGCACGAGGTCTAAGGTGAGCAGCGCATACCCCAGGCCATGCTGATGCCCAGGCTGTGCTGACATGAAGCCCAGAAGGCATCCTGGGATGATGTGGGGACTCAGCTGTTGGCAGCCTGCTCCTCAGGAGGTGACCTAGGGTCAGCAGGCAGGGGGGCTGCTCGCTGTCCCACAGAGCTCTCCTCTAGACACAGTTAGTCTCCAGGGTGCACCAGCCTCCCAACAGCTCAGCCATCCTGGGGGGTGCCCGATGGCAGGCCAGGCTCAAATGGCCATGTGCTTCCTGAGGGGAGTGGGACCCAGGGCAGTTACAAGTCCTCAGACCTCCCCAGAGGCAGCCTGATCTAACTAGGCCATGTCTTGTGCCTGCTCAATCCTCAAGATTCCCCTGGTCCCCCTCCTGCAGGAAGCACTCCTGGATTGACTTAATGCTGCATGGCACCCTGCACACCACGACCTGGACAGTGGTTGTCACCAGCAAACCCCGGCACCCACCCTTCGCCCCTGGGCCTGCCCTCACCAGACACACGATCGACACTGTACATCCTCTCCAGCTTCTTGCGGCGGTTCGTGGCCTCAGGCAGAGGTGGCTGGTCCAGCCCAAAGGTCCGAGGGGAGGGGCTGGGACCAGGGGCCAGCTGGGCGCATCCAGGACACTCCTTAGAGCCCTGGCGGCTGCCTGCCCAGCTCTGGCAGGACCTGCTGACATCCTCTCGGCTCCCCCCTGGGCTGGCACGCAGGGGCTGGCTGTGGTGGTGGGGGTGCCGCTCCCGCTGCCTCCGCCCCTTCACCACAGCCAGCTCAATGGCCTCGGCCTCCGGGCTGGGCAGAAGGGCCGGCTCCCCAGAGATGGTGTACACACGGGGCTGGGGGCCCTCACCGGCCGGCTGCCCACCAACAGCCTCCTCTGAGAGGCTGCCCTCGTAGCGGCCGTTGGAAACGAGGGAGAGGCGGCGCTTGTTCTGGGGGGCAGGCTGCATCTCGGGGGACCCGTCGTGGCCAGAGTAGGCATCGGCCAGCAGGTGGTCTGGGGGAGAGGCAGCAGGTGAGCTGCAGTCCTCTGGCCTTGCCCTCCCACCCTCCTGGTGCCGTGAGGGCAGAGAACACCCAGCGAGTGCCTGGCCCAGCAGTGGAGGGAGCTGCCCTCCAGTCCCAGTGCCCAAATCCTACGCCCCAGCCATCCTCAGAAAAGGTGTTTGCGAGCTGCGCACTTCTCTCAGAGACTCCCACCCTCCTCCTACCTGGGCCCCAGGCCCTGGGTGTGTGTGGGTGGAGGTGACAAGCTGTACTACCTGTGGGTGACAGGGGTGGACAGGAATAAACAGGCCACCTCCCAGCCTACCACTGCACCCGTGTGCCCAGTGCCAACTTCTCCCCTCCCCCCCACCAGCTGGCCCCCAGAGACAGTGGTGCCAGCCCTGGGGGTGCCAGGAGGCCTGTTGCCATGCCAACGGCCCAGGCTGGGTGGGTGCCATGGTGATGAGTGACTCGGAGCTCCTCCTGGGGCTCTGGGCCAGGGAGGGCAGGGGGCGTGAGGAAGCCAGCCCAGCAGGGCAACAGCTGAACTCACAGCCCAAGGGTTGGGACTGGCCCTTGGCCTGGGGCCTGGACAGCATCCCTAGGTCCCTAGGACGTAGGGGTGGGGCGGGGCTGCAGACCCACCCCTCTGGCACCTCTTCGAGAGCCCCTACCTGCACCATTCCGATTCTCAGGGTGACTCTGGGACAGGTACTCGCCAAATGCTCGGGCTGCTCTGAAGGGTGGACAGCGGGGTGCGCCGTCAGTACACCCAGGCCCCTCTGGACTCCCCCGACACCGGAGCCTGGGGCCCCCACCCCCACTCCCACCCCCACTCAGGCTCCGGGCACCAGCGAGCGAGGGTTCGGGGTCACCCCAGGCAGACCGTGCGGTCCCACCCCCAGAGACCCCAGGGCTGGCAGGTGGCAGTTCCAGAGACCCTGGGGTCCCAGAGCAGCGTGGCCGGGGCCAGGCCGGCCTTCTGTCCAGACCCCGTCACTCCGTGGGGGGGGCGTCGTGAGGTCTGGGAGGGGAGCGGCGCCGAGGTGGGGGTGGGAGCGGGGGAGGGGACGCGGCGTGAAGCCCCGCCGCGGGGGAGGGCGCGGGCGCTGAGCCCCGGCGGCCGGCCCGCCGCACTCACCGCACTTTGGCCGCCACCGAGGACATGGCCTCGCTCCTGAGCGCCCTCCTCCGGGAGGCGGCGGCGCCCATGGTCGCGGCGGCGGCGCATCCCCCGGCCTCAGAGCGCGCCCCGCGCCCGCCGCCTCCGCCGGGGGAGCCGCACCGCGCCGGCGCTCCGGCCCGGGACCCGCATGGCCGCGCGGGGCCGTCCGCGAGTCCCGCCGCACGGGGAGAGCGCGGCTGGGGCTGGGGGCGGCGGCTCCGCCCACCACGACGTCACGGGAGGGCGGGGCTGGGAGGCGACCCGCCCACCACGACGTCATGCCTGGGGGCGGCAGCGGGTGACGTCGGGGCCCGATGGGTCGTCCGAAGGGAACTGGGGCGGTGGCTCCGCCCCCCGGGGAGGTCGGGATGGGGGTGGTGGGAACCAGAGAAACTGAGGCTAAGGCTCCCTTGGCTTCAAGGTCCTGGGCCGTCGGGCCAGGGGTCTCCCTGCCCCCCAGAGACTTGCGGGGGCTGCGGACCCCAAGGGTAGGGCCAGAGCTGTCCCTTCTTTTGTACAAAGCACTCCGTGGCGCTATTTAACGACCTGAGCGGGCATGGGCGGCACACAGCCTAGGAGAGCAGCCCATGTTCCGCGGGAAAGGTGCCCGAGACATCAGGCGTGGACGCCTTTCAGCTCGGGGCGCCTCAGCCCCAGGCCGCACCCGGGGCGTCCTGCCTGTCTGGCCAGTGGTTGCTGGAGGGTCCCAAGCCCCAGCAGAGGGGTGCCTGGGGTCCCCACATGGTGACTTCGGAGGACAGCAGGCAAGGCCACACTCATGAATGTGCCCCCGCCCGCCGGTGGAGCAGTGATGGGGGCCAGGGCTGCTCCCTGGCTCCACTGGGACCTGTCGTGCTGCATTCTGCCACAGGGGCCTTGACGACGGACACGTCCACACACCATCAGATCTACCTTTATTGACACACAAAGTGGATGCACCAGGGGCTCCAACATCTCAGAGGCCTTGGGAGCCCCAAAGAGGCGGGCACAGCCCTGGGGACTGCTGTGTGTGCAGAGGGTGCCAGGACCCGGCGCCCCACCACAAGCTGCCGGCGCACGCAGGCCAGAGCCACCCAAAGCAGCCTGATGCTGGGCTCAGTGGTGCATGGGGCCCTGGACCCCTGCCGGGTCTTCCTGGCAGCTCCTCCCAGGAGCGGTAGGAGCCAGGGTCTCTGAAGGAGGCCTGCGGCACACATTGCTGTGGGGTGCATCCAAGTGGAGACTTCTAGGTCAGGGTGTTAGGGGAAGCAGGAGTCCCAGGACAGTTCTGCAAAGCTAGACCAGGGTGCCGATGCCGAAATGAGGGCTCGTCCTCCTGGAGGCAGACCACACAATATAAATGGGGAGTGAGCTTGGAGGGCTGAACCTGGGCCAGGTTTGTCTGGCTCTGCACCGCCGTAGGGCAGCAGGGACGGGGCAGCTGCCTGCCTGGAGCCCTGAGCGCTGACTCAGCCTAGGGGCAAAGGTGGGGCTGGGCAGCTCACCGAGTCTGAGCCCAGGTGGGCTGGGGCACTCTGGAAGTCAGCATAGGCGTCCTTGGGGACATCTGGCAGCTCTTCCTCATACTCCGTCTGGTAGTCAGACTCATCTGGGCAGAGGGGAGGGCTGTGTTGATCGACTCCTGAGGGCAGGGGCCATGCCATGGTGCCCCAGGTGTCCCCTGCAGCTTAGGAGGTCCAGGGAGGTTGGTGGCTTAGGGCAGCTTGTTGGGTGTGTCAAGGGTTAGAAGGAGACGTGGCTACCACCACCCTCAGCTATGCAGGCGTGTGTCCTGAGTGTCCAACTCACCATCCACTGTGGCTACCTTGGCGGGCTCAATGCGTGACACAATCTCGGCAAGGTCAGTGAAGGAGGCATTGGGGCAGGTGAGGACCTGGGGGGCCGAGATGGAGGAGACATGTGGCCTGGTCCCCCAGACCACAGCCCTTGGCTGCCTGGCCAGGCCCACAGCCCCCTCTCTGCAAGCCTCTATGATCCCAGCCTGCTGAGGTTCCCAGACCCCTAGAGTTGGGGCAGGCGTATGGAAGATGAGCAGAGGCCTGAGCAGACCCCTATCCTCTTCCACCACAAGCAGCATAGAGCCAAAGGGGGGCAAAAAGAAGGGATGCTGGGAGAGGCAAAGAGGTATTCCTGACAGGGCCACACCCCTGCCCTTAGTGCCAGAGGCTTGAGTGGCTGAGAGGGTGTGCTGAAGTACCACAGGCCGCCCTGCATGTCTCAGGCCCATCGAGGCAGGCAGAGGACTAGTCCCAGAAGGTGAGAAGGGAAGCAGGGGCGCAAATTGGGCACTCACGTCACACGCTGTCATCTTGCTTGTCCCCTGTCGGTCCTGTAGCATCTTTTCTAGCACACCGCTTCGACCCCAGATATCAAACACTGTCCGCCCATGTTGGTATCCCACTTCCTGCACACACACCAGCAACCCCGGGACCAAGCGTCAGGAGCCCCCACTTCTGAGCCCAGGAGTGAGGGCAGGCAGGCTCTAGACCCCACAGACCCTCCACAGCCCAGCCGCACTCACACAAATCTCGTTGAATTTGCCGAAGTCCAGAGTCCCGTAGCTGTCGATGGGGGGCCGCAGGTACTCACAGTACTCGCTGTTCTTCACCATCTCCAGCTGCCGGACGCAGCACACATAGGCCAGACGTGTCTGGATCTCTGCCATGTTCAACACCTGCTGCCATCACAGCATCTGAGCATGGCTCTGCAGTCCCCACACGGCCCCGGGAACCCCATAGGGGCACAGCTGCCTCTGTCTCATGCCCTGGCCCTCTCCCTCCCCTCTTCCACAGGGGGCACATCTCTGCTAGGCCTGGGAGGAGGGTAGGCGCCCAGCCAGGGTTCCTGGAGATGTGTCCTGGTGGTAGTGGGCCTGTCCCCTTTCTGCAGAGCTGGTCCAGGCAGGATCCCTGGCAAGGACAGTGAGCAAACGACTGCAGCCCCGTTGGCCTTGGAGGCCAGAATGCACTACAACCCTCCTCCGCCCATGGGAGGCGTGTGGGCAGCACCACACTGTCCACCTTGGGGACACCTGGCAGCCTGGGCACTGGGCACAGCTATGCCCCAGACCTTGACTTTTGTGGCCAAGGGGTTCCAACGCTTCCACAGCAGCCACCACCCAGACAGTGCATCGCCATAGTTGGTGAGGTCCGTCTCATCCTGGCTGCCCACGTCGATGGCAATCACCACCTTTGCCCCCATAGATCTGGCCACATCCGCTGGTGGAAGACAGTCCTGGTCACCACCCAGGGCAGGCATGCAGAGCCCCAGGGGAGCAGGGCCTGGAGCAGGGACGGGTACAGCCTGCAAGGGCCAGAGGGTCTTGTCTCTAGTGTCACTCCTGGGCCTGAAGAGGGGCAGCCTCAGAACCGTCCAACAGGTGACAGGTGTGCCCAATGGAGGGGCCTCACCCACAACAAACCTGGCACTTTCTGACTGTTAATTCCGGCTGTGGGCACAGATGGGACCTAATTGCTCTCAGCTCCTCTACTTGGCCCTTGTCCTGGGCGCTGCTAAGCTGACAAACAGCCATATGCTGGGAGCACACAGTGCCCAAGCATGTGTACAAGGGCATGTCTGTGCCTACACGTGTTCTCTGGGTCCCCTGAGTCCTGTAATTCCCCCAGAACACTCTGAGGACAACGTGTGCTACCAACCTCCCCACCCACTGGCGGTGGTACCTGGCAGGTTGTTGATGTACCCGCCATCCATCAGCAGGTGTCCATCCTTGGGGTCGCAGAGGGGAGGCATGTAGCCTGACAGGGACATGCTGGCACGCACGTACCTCCACAGGGAGCCTGTGAGGGAGTTGGGGGATGGGGGAGGTCACTGGAGCCTGCCAAGGGGCAGGAGGGGAGCCCTCGCTGCCCACAGTGGGTCTCTGCCCTGTACCCCCAGAGCCCTGCAAGCGTGGGGTCCTGAAGTCTGCTGGATGGCACCTGTCCTGAATAGACAGACGCACCTTCTGTTCTTCCTCCTCTACAGGGAGGCTCTGTCCCTGGAGGGAACACAGGGCTGGCCAAAGCCTTCTGTGAGCACCCCTGTCCCACTCACCTCCAAAGAGACACATGTACTTGGCTCCCAGACCACTCTGGCCTGGAAGGGGCCCTTGGCTGCCAGCCATGCCCTTGCCTCTTGGGGCCCAGCCCGCGTCTCCCAGAACCTGCTGATCTGAAGGCATAGACAGGTGCCCCGAGTGTGCCCTTCGCCTCACTCCTCTCTGCTCTCAGCCCACACAGCTATCTCCACCTGTGTCCAGTTTGGGCTTCTGGGTGTTTCCAGACTCTTGGTGATGTCCCTGCCCATTTCTTTCATGCTCACAGCAAGTTCCTCTCTGTGTTCAGGTCTCCATGAGCTTCTTGCCTCCTTGGGTCACTCTGGTGTGTCCTCTGGTTCGTGGAGCTACCAGGCTCTCTGCCTGCCTGCCCCCCAGTGCTGGGGCTTCAATACCCCTCCGCTGAGCCACTCTGCCCCGAGTAGGGGCTATGCCCCATGCACGCCTGGGCCTGCATGAAGGGAACCCAAGGACGAGGCGCTCACCATCCGTGTGGACCCGCATGGCCGAGGCTGTGATGTCCGTGGTGATGGTGAAGTAGGGGATCCACAGGTCCTGCAAGGGGAGGGCAGGACTCAGAAGGGCCCCCCCTCGACCTTGCAGGCCCAGTGGCTCGAGGGGACAGGGAGGATGCTGAGTGTCCAGACACAAGTCAGGCTCAGGCTGGCTGTGGGCTCCAGCTGGGGCTCCCCAGGATGGTCCCTGCTTGGGGCAGCACCTCGATCTGCCGGTCTTTGAAGACGTTACAGATGCTGCTGTTAAAGCCGGCTCCCGAGAACATGGAAGTGATGGGGTAGGTCAAGTCCAGCACTGTCTTCACCATGGATGTCATGTCCTGAGTGGGCAGGGCACACATGAGAACCCTGCAGAGGATGAGGGGCACCCCCCCACCTGCTGGCACAGGCCCTGGATGATCCCATGGGGCCCAGAAAGGGAGCAGGGATACAGCATCCTGAGGGATCTCTGGGGGGAGTGAATGCCTGGAGGTCTTGTGAGGATGCTCACTGACACCTGGCTCTCACTGCTTGTTCAGGTGGGGGGCTGGGGGGTGTTCAGAACAAAGCTCAGTCCAGGGCAACACTGGTGGGTAAGTGACCAGCTGCCCTGCCCCAGCTCACATCCCACCACGGCAGACTCTCATCGGGGTCTGGGAAGGAGTGGCCCTTTCTGCCGAAGCCCCCAGTCTTCTCTCTCTGTGGGACTGAGGCCCACCCTTACTCAGTGAAGATGGGGCCATTGAGACCTGCAAGGAGCAGGACAGGTAACGGGCAGGCCATGCTGGCCTGGCCCCCAGAACGCCTGGGTTCAAGGCTGCCTGACTTCTTAAGGGGCAGGGATGGAGAGGAAGGTCCTCTGCCTCTGTGCAAACAAGAGGTGAGACAGAAGAGCCCAGAACACAGGCCATACACGGGGAGGGCCCCCAGCCGAGGGTGAGCTGCCCCCCAACATGCTCACGCTGAGAGGAACAGGACAGGCAGAGGAACACCTGTGCAGCGACTCAGAGTCCTCTGCAGTTAGCAAGGCACTCCTCAAGGAGCCCCTGTCTAGTGCCACAGAGCCTGCAGAGGCCACCTGGTGGCTCTTGGCATGGCAAGAGACCAGAGGCTCCTGCAGACAGGTAGGGAGAGAGGGACAGCCTGCCTGCCTTGTAGAGTGGCCTTCTGCAGGGTCCCTTGGCCCAAGGCACACCGAGGACAATGGAGGCAATCAGGCCCAAAGCCCCTGGCCATGCCCACACCTGCAGCGGATGCAGCTGACGCTGAGGCTGAAGCACATGGCCCCCACCCCCTGTTCTCTGACACCACCCTTCGTGACGAGCTGCGTTAGCCCCTGGAGCCCTCATGGAGTAGCCACTGAGGGGTGTCTCTGAAGTGTCTGTGGGGCCACGTGGGTGGGGCACAGAACCTGCTCTGACAGCTTCTGCTACAGAACAGGACCAACTTCCTTTCTAGAAGGAAAACTCGAATACTTTTGGCCCTGCTGAGTTTTAGCCAGGGTTTTGTCCTGCTCCATGAGAACAAGGGAGCCACAGGTGCAGACCACACCACAGGGTGGCAGTGAGCTCCCCCCATGCTCCACCCCACCATGCTCCACTCCACCCATGGAGCTGCCCCAGTGGGCAGCTTCCCTTTCTCCCAGCTGTCCTCACTGCCCCCCACCTTCTCTGTCCCTGGGGCCCTTGCATGGGGGTCTGGGTCTTTGCACCCCGGAGAGGCCACTGCTGCTGCAGGGCTGGCTGGTGCTTAGCAAAGGCAGGAGCTCGCCGCTGGGAAGTCTTGGCAAATAGTGGTCCCGAGCCCACACCTGGACTTGCTTTATCAAATTCTCACCCCCTGCCACAATCAGCCAGGGTCAGGCCAGCTGGGAACAGCCCTACACCCCAACCCATGGGAAGCTGCTCACCCTGCCCTCCCTCCCTTCCTGCAGAAACCCCAATAAGGGCTCTGGCCTAGGCCTTCCCCTGGCTCTTGTCTGCCCCTCGCAGGCATGGGTGCTCCCCTGTGGGATGTAGGACTACAGGTGCCATTAACCTTTCCTTCTGATGGCGCCAACCTCTCCACGTTGTCCTTAGTGACCTTTATAAAATTAAGACCAGGCACCACCCAGAGCCGACCCCCAACACTGATATCTTTACTTCATTGGGCTCCTCACCCCCGACCACCCCACAAACCCGAAGCCAGGGCCCTGCAGAACTGCGACCAGGGGCCTGGCGCTGGGCCCTGGGGACAGCAGAGGCCCCTTACCTCAGCCCACTCCTTGGCCCGGATCCGGATCTGGCTGTAGTTCCGCTCCTCGGAGTACAGGGCACCCATGAAGGCCCCAATAGATGTCCCTCCGACCATGTCCACAGGGATGCCACACTCTGCCAGGGCCCGGATGATGCCAACCTGGGCACAGCCTCTACGCCAACCAGGAGCACAGAGCAGGAGTCAGCACTGTAGCCAGGCACACAATCCCGCATGCGCTGGCAAAAGGCGCCCGAGACGGTGGTCCCAAGCCGCCCCCTCCTCCTCAGCGCCCACCTCTTGCATTAGTCGGGGTGTGTGTGTGGGGGGGGGTTGTGGATGCCACCGGGGTGCCTCTCAGTGCCTCAGCAACAGCAAAGCTCAACCAGGCTATGTGCAGACTCAACAGGGTGGCCAACACACCAAGGCCCACCAGGAGGGCTCCTGATCAGTGCCCTCGAGGCAGCAGCCCCGGGGCTGACGGAGGGCACCCAGAGCAGCCCCCACAGGGACCGGGGAGCCAGGGTCAGATCGAAGCCATCACCTGAGCCTTCTCATAGATGGTGCCCGTCAGGAGCAGCCGGAGGACAACAGGCCACGTGGCCATGGCCAGGAGGACAGAGAGGTGGGCCCAGAGGGCACAGAGAGGTGGGCCCATGACCCGGCACAGAGCGGCTGGGCCCAGAAAGTGCCAGGGTCTGCGTGCCCGATGGGTGGATGAGTCAGCGAAGCACCTCATACACTGTGAGGGACGCTGCTTGGTTTAGAGAGGAAAAGGAATCCTGATGAAGTCACCATGGGGGCGGATGGAGCCCCTTATGCTGAGTGTAAGAAGCCATACACAGAAGGACGAGGGCTCTCCTCACGCTGGGATTTGGAGGGGTCAAACCCACAGACAGAGTGGAGAATGGGGCGGGCGGGGCACAGGTTCAGTGCAGGGAGATGGAAAGTTCTAGTGATGAACACTGTGAATGCACCTGACGCCACCCAATTTCACATTTTAAAATATTTAAAACACTAGATTTACAGCATGCATATTTTAACACTATTCAAAGAAAATACTGAATATTGCCACAAAAAATTGAATACTTATGTATAAGCCTAAAACAAAATTCTAGAAATTAAAGACAAGACTGACCCCTGGGGATAAAACTGAAAAGTCTAGGATGGGGCCAAGCGGCAACTTGCGAAGCAGAGATATGGCATCTGGTACAAGGAATGTGCTCAGCAGGGGAGTAGCAGCCCAGGCACACCCAGGGCACTCCTTGAACAGATGCAGGGCAAAAGCTGCTGGCTGAGGGTCAGGGTGCTCTGGGTGGCCAGGAAGACTGCTCCATGGGACGGCTGTCCGTCCATGTGGAGAGAATGTGTAGGATCAGCGGAGGAGCCCAGAAAGGGTAGTGGGCAGGAGCAGAGCCTGGAGAGACGCTGGTCTGCAGGCACCAACCTCGACCTCAAGCCTCACATTGAAGGAGCAGGACCAAGTCTAAGCACAAACCAGAATCAGACTGTTCCCATATTCCCGGAAACCCAAGATGCAAGATACCTGGGAGCAGCCTGAGAACGGAAGGCAACCTGCCTCCCCAGGGGCAGGGGGCTGGCCTCCCCGTCCTCTGAGGGCAGGGCCTACTCCCCAGGACTCGGGAGGAAAAACGACGGTTTACATCAAACAACTCAACTTAACAGAAATAACACAGTGAAGGGTGGACATTAAGGAACCAGAAGACACAGAGCAGAGAGGATGGACTCAGAGGGCAGGGGTGTCGGGCGTGCAGAGGGGCTACTCTGCAGACACTCCAGTTAAAACATGACGGGTAGGTGTGAACCTCACACGTAAGTAGGAAAATGCAGACAGAATGGACACATTCCTAGAACAACGTGACTAGCCAAACCTGACACAAGAAAATCTGAATCGTACTATAACCATCAACATAACTGAGCCTTTCATTTTTAAATCTTCACAAAAAAAACTGTATGTCCAGATGGTTTTACTAGTGAATGCTACTGAACATTTAAGGAAGAGTAACACAAACCTTACATAAAACCCTTCAGAAAATAGGGGGAAATAAAGCAGTGCTTTCTAACTGAACTCTGAAGCCAGCACACAAACCTACGCGCATTTCAAGCAAGGACAGACAAGCACACTCAGGTTCAAAGGGAGTCTGGCAATACAGAAACAGGACAACACATCGTGGGCAAGTCGCTCTGTCCCCAGAACACGAGGTCAGTTCTCATGTAAAACCCAGTGTTAGTTCAGCACCTCAACAGATGTACAGATGCTCCCCCAGCAAGCTGAGAACAGAGGGCATGGCCTCCGCCTGCAAACAGCTGCAGCCAACGCCACAGTCAGAGACAGAAGCCAACGCTTTCCCTTCCATGGGTAGCAAGGCAAGAAAAAGAACAAAAGACATAAGCATATTTTGGAAAGAAAGAGAAAAACCGCCTTAATTCCCAAAAGATATGACTTTTATATAGGAAATGGGAAAAAATCTTTTATAGAAAAGCCACTAGAATAAGTGAATTTAGCAAGGCTGTAGGATACGGTATCAATGTACAAAATATAAGTTGTGTTTCTATGTACTGGCAACAACGCTTTGAAACTGAAATTTAAAAGATGCCATTTACTACAGGAAAAAATAAATCCCATAAGATACTTAGCTGATGCTAAAAATTTATATGGGAATGCAAAGCACCTAGAGGAGCCAAAAATAATTTTGAAAAAGGCAAAAAACACACGGAAGGATCTGCAGCGCCTGAAGTCAAGATTCACCACGACGCGGTGGAGACCGGTGGTGGTGGTGTCAGGAAGGATGGACGTGTCACACCGGAGCCACGCAGTGACACACGGCCTCGGGGCAGGGCAAGCCTTCAGCCAGAGCTGCTGGCACCACCACAGGAAACATGAGGTGGGTCAGGGCTGAAGGGACATGCTGCTTCCCAGAGCTGCCGGGAAGGCCGACACCTTGGTGACCCTGGCATAGGCCAGGGCACTCAGGACACCAGATGCAATGACCATTCAAATGGAAAATCACACTTCATCAGAATTAAAAACTATTTATCCAAAAAATAGCACAGAGAAAATGAAAAGTCAAAGATGGAGAGGGAAAATTAGCAATAAGTATATCTGGCAAAAGGCTCATATCCAGACTGCATAAACCACTCCTCTGAACCTGAGACGAGAGACACACCAGCCGTTAAACATGAGGGAACGTCAGTGCGGCTAAGCAGCTACTGCCCAGCCAAGCACATGACATCATCAGCCCCACAGAGACGCCCTCTGACACGGTACGCAGGTGCAGGCTGCATGGAGCCCCAAGGCAGGGACACCTATTTCCCCTTGAAAACCCAGCTGCCTGTGGAGTGGAGGGGGCAGCAAGCCAAGTGGAAAGGGCCAGCAAGCAAGGCACCTGCTCGCCTGTTCTGAGTTCCCAGCCTCACACTCAGAGGGAAGACCAGGGGGAAAGCACTCAGACATCAGAAATATTTTAGAAGATCCATCTGAGAACAATCACCAGGAAAGCAGAACAAAAAGACAGATGGAAAACGAGGGAGAGATAGGGAGTGCCTGGGCACCCGTCACGGGAGCCCTGGGCAAAGAGGGCCAGCCCACGTGGGGTGCACCACAGAATACCCCCAGGCCTGAAGTCCATGAGTCCTAAATCTGGAAGGGCCACTGGAGCCTGCCGGCGAAGCAGATGGATGGCCTGCCCTAAGGCAGTGGCCAAGACCCTGCAGGAATAGCCTCCGGAGGGAAGGCAGGCCTCAGGAACGACACAGTGCCAGAGGCCCCAAACACCACAGCAGGGCCCCTAGACATTCTCAGGGGACGTGACTTCCATCTCGGCTTCCCCCCCAAACTGATGCCAAGGGCATTTCCTGCCACACAGGGTTTTAAGAACTTTTGCTTCCCAAACATCCCTTAAGGAATACGCCCCAGATCAGGAATGTGTCAGGAAAGAGGGAGATGAGGGGTCCAGGAAATGGAGCTGAACATGGGACGTACAACTCGAGGTTGCAGGTAACAGTGAAGGGAAGCTCCAGATGGCATCCCAGCATCCCTGAGGTGGCAGGAGCTTGGGGGGGGGGCGGTCCCACACAGGGAAGTAGAGGCTGCCTGGATGGCTGTGTGCACATGGACGCTCCAGTGCCGGAGGGTGTCTGGGCGCCAATTGGTGACAGCCCAGAAACAGCAAATGGCAGTCACAAGGAAGGACACATGGGACACAGAGCAACAAACTGCCTTAGCGCTGGGGGAGGAAGAGACCCAGTGATAACCAGCTGGGACTGTGAGTGGCTAGCAGGGAGATGGACAGATAGTGGGCAGGTAGATGATGGACAGACAGATATACTAGGGCTCAATCATCTAAAACTGAAAGAGCCAAACAGAACAGAAATGCTGCTTGGAAATGCAGGTGAGCAGTGAGGCCTGGGCTTGGTGTTGGAGGCGGACGACGGTGGCAGAGGATAGCCTTGGGGGAGGGGGGGAGGGCACGTGGCTTTTAAACTAAGCATCATCTTGACAAAAACTAAATTTTCATTAAACACACTGCTGAGCCTACAAACCAGGGTCAGGTCTGGGCCAGCTCAGTGTCCCAGTCCCCAGGAAGTGGCCTGGTCTCCCCTTCAGTCTAGCAACATTGGGCAAGTCACCAGGTCTTCCAGGCTTGCTGGCTGCTTTCAGGTACTAGAATATTCGGGATCACTGGGTGCGCAAGCAGTGTTCATGCCACACCACTCAGGCCAGGGCTGTGCGCACCTCGCTCTCCTGCCATAAGGGACTCAGGCCAGACGCAGGCCCCAGTGATTTCCAGGTAGGGAGTGCAGTCAGTGGGCTCAGACAGGCTCCTCCGCATGGTCCTGACCCTTCCTAGAGCAGAGCGTCTGGTTCCTTTTTGGCCTCCAGGCTGCACCGTGACTTGCCAGGTGTGAGCATGGGTCTGGCTCCACAGGCAGGAGACCACGGAAAGCCTCCCCGTGGCACTGCTGATGGGCTCCAGTCCTGCCGAGCCCCTCCCTCCTTCAGCTGGGGGGGATGTTCTTGGGATGGGGAGGTGCTGAGCCAGGCACCTTCTCCTCAGCCCCAGGGAGAGGCCAGTGCAGCAGCAGAGCTGGGAGGGTGGGGTGTGTGTGCAGGGTGCTCAGGAGGTTCAGGAACTTGGCCAGAGAGGAGGGGGCATGAGGAACTCTATCCCACAGGGCACCCCCAGCCCAGGACCCAGCGCAGGTGCCCCTTGCCTGCCTTATCTCCCTCCCTCTGAGGCGCAGGGGTCCAACTCAGATGTGGGGGCACTGCTCTGCCTCTGCATGCGCATCCGGTTCACCTGCAGAAGACCTGGACCTGCACACACCTCCCTGCAGGGTCCCCTTGCTGCTCTCCTGCTCCAGGAGATTCCTGTACTGCTGTACTGCTCCAGTACATTCCTCTTTCAGTTCAGGAGAAAGGTGGCAAGTGCCCGAGTGACAGACACAGGGCAGCAATCATTTAGGGGAATGTCCTCTACGGGACTCAACAGCCCAGAGAACCGAGGGTGTTGCACTAGGTCTGCAAGCATGTCAGGCCATGACTCTACAAAGTATATTAAAATGTAAAGAAACTCACCCGGAGCCCAATGGAAAGACTGGCAAAGGATAAGAACAGAGTTTTCAGAGGTGGCACAAAGGGCTGGCAGACAAACAGGCACTTCTAGCAAAGACACAGCCCGACCACATGGGCAACCATCACACCCTGGGAGAGCTGACAGGAGGCCCTGGCTGTGACCTGCACCCCATGCGGAAACCAGCTGGCCATGCGCTGGGCCTGTCTACAGACACTGCTCCCAGGACATGCACAGAGGCCTCTTCATCAGCATGCCCATGCACGTGTACACACATGTACACATGCGTGCACACACATATGTACACACAAGCACACACAAGCACACATGCTAGCAGCTACAGTGGGGCTGGGGTGGGGATTCACCTTGCCCCCCCTCCTCCTAGCACCAAGGCAATGGCGTTGCCGGTCAGCACCCGAGCCAGGCGGGAGAAGTCTGAGTGCCGATCCGGGGGCCTCTGGAAGACGCGCTGGTACATTTCCACCTGGGGCAGGAGGGCAGTCAGCAGACAGTCAGCTGCGGTCCCACTCCAGACCCAGAGCCCCTCCAGGTGCAGCAATGTCCATCTCATACTGACCCTAGCAGCTCCTTGGTGCCCAGGCTTGCCTGGGAGGAGGCCCTTGGGGCACATGGGTGAGGGGCCAGTGTGGGCAGCAGGGTCACCCACCCACAGAGCCCCCAGAGAGCTGTCCCCAAAGGGACACCAAGCCCCAACTCCACCATAGCAGAGAGCATGGGCTTCCAGGCACAGATGCCACTGCAGGGACACTGCCCACTGAGCTGTGGGGCCAGGTAGGCCACAGCATGTGGGTAGCCTCTGGGCACCTGGCCCCAAGCCCCCTGGGCTGAGGAGGCTCCCCTCCTGCCCCTTGGCAGGCTCTGGTGACCTCCCCTGCCCCCAACTCTCCCTCCAGGTTCCCAGTGGAGGTCCATGCGTGCCAGCATGTCCTTGTCAGGCCTCCCCTCCATGACCCCATAGATGGACACCTGCTGATGGATGGCGGCCACATCAGTGACCTCCCAGGTCCTGTTCCCAGAGCTTAAGCTCAAGTAAGTGTGAGCTTACCGAAAGGCAAGCTGCCCCCACCAGTGCCCAAGGAGCTCAGACAACAGAGACCCACAGAGGGAACAGGGAGGAAATGCACTACTGAGTCACAGAGCAAGTGGGGGAGGCCAGGACTTCCCATGGGGCCAGCCCAGCGCCTGGACCTCACCAGCTTGGGCATGCTTCTTCTGGAGAAGACACGGCGTGGGCAGCAGAGGTGCAGGTGGCCAGAGCACCAGCTCCGCATGTTCAGCCACTCCACGGTGCGGGCGGGTGCGGGCCCCTCCTGCCGGTGCAGCAGGACCAGCTGCTTCTGGGCGCGCACAGCGGTGCTCTCCAGCATGCGCTCCAGCTGCAGGAGAGCAGAGCCTGAGGGCTGGGGCAGGACGGGGCGGAGGCTGGGGCTGGGCAGTCAGAGGCCCCACAGGCAGAAGGATGGAAGCCAGGGCCCTGGCAGGTGGTATCCTGCTCCTGTGAGCCAGCTGGGCAGTAGCTCTGCCCCTTGTCTTCAGGCTATGACCCTGGGGTCTGCTGGGACATGTGCCTGCCTCACACTGGGGAGGTACATTTGGCCACAGGGAGCTGCGGGGGCACGCGGGTGGTGTGGGCACCCCTTCCCGTCGGCTGCTCTGACACCACCTTATGGGCACACACTGTGACCTTCTCAAATGATGTATCTGCACACACCGTCCCTTCCATCGTCCCACAGAAGAGGAGCCTGTTTCAGAGATGGGTAATTTTTAGCTGCCCCCAGGTCAGAGAATAAGGAACTGGGGAATGTAACTGCACTGAGAGGACGGCCAGCTGATACTTCACACCCTTGAAGCTGGAAACAAAGTGGGCCTACAATGCAACTTCCCAGCTGAGAACAGATGGGGGGGGGGGGGAGACTAACAAATAAGAAACTAAACAGCCATAAAAATGAGTGAAACTATGTGGAGAAAGCTTAAACACCTAAGTGTTGAGGAAAAAAAGAACATTTCAAAGTGATATAAAATAGGACACTATTTTTATCAAATTTAGACCTGAAAAACAGTGCTGTGGACGTTCATAGTAAAACACAAGACTCAGCTTCACAAGAAGCCCCCTGGGGGCTGCTCCAGGGCACCTGCCCTGCCTTGTGCTAAAACCACCAGAGGTAAATACAGCAAAATGTTTCCAAAACACGCAGAGCAGATCAGATACGTGGGTGTGGACTTTGATTATCTGTCTTTTCCCAGGTTCTTGAAATATTTCATTCAAAGGAAAATACAGAGAGACAGAGGAGTGTGATGAGAGGCGTCCCAAGCAGGACCTGCCAGCCTGCAGCCCTGCCTCGCCCTACCCGCTGCCAGCCCACCTCGCACCTCGCCCACCGTTGGCTCCTGCTCGCCCAGGCCCACGATGAGGATGCAGTCAGCTTGCCGGATGCAGCGCTGGGTCCATGGTGTGAGTGTGCTGTCTGCCTGGTAGAGCACAATCCGGTGGATGTCCTCCTGCTGCCCCAGCCAGCTGGACAGCCGGTACTCGTGGATACTAGAAGACACAGATGCCAGAGTATGCACAGACACAGGGCTATAAGGCACAGGCAGCACACCAGGGGATGCAGGGAGTGCAGGTGCCAGGTGTGCAGCAGACGTGCGGGTTGCTGCCAGCTGTCCCCACACAGAGGCTGGTACCTGTCCAGAGCAGCAGAGCCAAGGCGCTGTTTTATGTTGTCGCTGGTCAGTAGCAGGACAGGGCCTGAAAACACAAACATGAACTACAGAAAACCATCCTGGCAGCCCACCTCCCAGGACAAGTATTCCCTCTGTCCCCCGAAGGGGATCCTCTGCACAGTGAGGCCATGTGGTGCAGGAGCGGATGCTGCGCACGGTGCTGTGAGGGCTATACCAGCTCAAGAGCTCAACAGGCACTGGGGCAGCTCTCTGACTCTGTCCCCTTGCTTGCCCAGGAAGGACTCAGATCTCTGCAACCCTGAGGTTCTGCATGTGCGTGTTGGGGCTGGGGAGGGCAGCCTGCATAATCCCCCAACCCAGATGAGCAAGGCCATCTGGATTCAATGTGGTGTACTGATGGATGCACCCATGTGGAAATGCACCTCTTTTCATATCTCGTGTCTTTGGAATCAGCGTGCACCTTTCCTCTAGGATGCTTACATAGACACAGGGGTCAGGGCCTGCCTCACCGGGAATGCCAGCAGAAGAGTCTGCAGAAAGGTCACCAAGGGCTCTTGTGCACTGGAGGCTGCCAATGGGCACCTGCAAGCCTGAGCCAGAGAGGACCCAGAAGCCCTGGGAGGTTTCTTTGTACTCCCATACATGCTTTCCTAGAGGTTCATAGAATGGGCTGTGGCAGACCATGGTGGGGCACCTAGACGGACTGGTGCCTCCAACTCAAGTGCAGGGCAGCAACTCCTCTCAAGGCTCATCCTGGCGGCCTGTCCTGCTGGGGGCCTGCACATTTGGCCATAAACTCTCATGGGCCACCTGCAGGGGTCTGACAGGAAGAGGCTGAGCCCTGCTGGGCACAGCAGTGATGTGATCTGGCCCTGAGGCCCTCAGCGACCCCAGGCTGGGCTCTACCTGCCCACTGGCACCTACCTCCCATGCAGACACCCTGGCCTGGACATTGGGCTCTCACCAGGGCTGCAGCTCCTGCCAGTACTAGGAGGGGCTGCCTAAGGCCAGGTGGGCAGGTCCAGCACAGGGAGCACAGACAGGATGGCTCAGCCATGCTTGAATCTGTGGCTCTGCGGGGCATAGCTGAAGTGGGCATCCAGCCAGGCTGCTGCCCCGGCCTGCCCTGGCCTGAACACGCACTGCGGCCTGGCTGCCAGACAGCTTCCTCCCCCAACAGTGGGAGCTGAGGAAATGGAAGTACACCTTCAGGTGATAAAGAAAATGGCTATCAGCCTCGTATCTTCCTCCAGAAGGGAAGGCCACCTACACACGGGCACCTGGCTCTCGGCAAAGGTGTCAGCACAGCAGCGGGCCCGGTGCAATCTCTCTAGAGGATGGTCTGAGTCCTGAAGAATCCCACAAACAAAATCAATCTTGACTTCTCCCTCCTACCATGACCAACAGCCCAGTGGACTGTAAAACGAGAAGGGAAGCTAACACCACAGAGTAAGTAGAAGGCTATCTTCCATTAGGAACAACAAAAGCAATAACAATACAAGGAAATCATGGCTATGTTGGTCTGCGTCAGAAATAAGAACTGTTTGTCAGAAGACATCATTAAAAGAGTAAAAAATCAAATATAGAGACCAAGCTGCATGCAGTGCTGGCAGCCAACAGGCCCAGGCCATGTGAAGAGCCACCCTGGGTGGCAGGGAAGGGCTGGGGCCTGGGCGGCGGGTCACAGAGGGCATCCTGATGGCCAACACACTGACAGGCTAACTCTGAGCCCCTGGGGAGTACAGGCCACAGCCCCGCCATCCACCTAGACCGTACGCTCTGCCCTGTGGGGCCTACACAGTCCAGGACTCCATCCAGGGGCGCCCTGCTGGCTCCCCAGAACTCATTTTGACAACGACAAAGCCCTAGACATTCTCTAGGACGTACACACTCTAGTTTAGGCAATAAAACAAGTCTTTTTTTTTTTTTAAGATTTATTTATTCATTCATTCAGAAAGAGCGAAGAGAGAGGCAGAGACACAGGCAGAGGGAGAAGCAGACTCCATGCAGGAAGCCCGATGTGGGACTCGATCCCGGGTCTCCAGGATCACACCCCAGGCTGCAGGCGGTGCTAAACCACTGCGCCACCGGGGCTGCCCAATAAAACAAGTCTTAATAAAGTTTAAGACTGAAATCACACAGAGTATCTCTTCTGGTCATGATGGTAGGACACTGGAAATCACTAACAGGAGAACCACAAGACTCACAAACGTGGAAACTAAACAACACCCTCCTCAACTACCCACAGGGCCAAGAAGAAGCCCTGAGATCAAGAGAAACACAAGAATCCAAGTGCAGGGAGGGTGCAGTGGCTGTGCAGAGGGAGCCCACAGCCACTGACATGCTTGGTAGAAAGAAGGAAGAGGGCAGCCCCGGTGGCTCAGTGGTTTAGCGCCGCCTTCAGCCCAGGGTGTGACCCTGGAGACCCGGGATTGAGTCCTACATCGGGCTCCCTGCATGGAGCCTGTTCTCCCTCTGCCTGTGTCTCTGCCTCTTTCTCTCTGTGTCTCTCATGAATAAATAAATAAAATCTTGAAAGAAAGAAAGAAAGAAAGAAAGAAAGAAAGAAAGAAAGAAAGAAAGAAAGAAAAGAAAGAAAGGAAGGAAGAGCGAGCGAGCTCAAATCCAGGCCCTAACTATATTTATCTATTTTTAAATCATTTATAGACTTTATTTGTTAAATATATTTTGGCCTACAGGAAACTGAGCAGGAAGTACAGAGTCCAGCGTGTACCCTCCTCCCCTGCCTCCCACAGTCGCCTCCCTCGTCACTGACATGGCTCCAGTCAACCAGCAGTGCTGACATTGCAACAGACTCAGGTCCACAGAGCACAGCAGGATTCTTCACATGGTACACTGTGTGGGTATGGATACATGCCACCCATCACTGCCACTGTGCTACCGCAGAGTACTGTCACTGCCCTGAAAATGCCCATGGTCCGCTGTGTCGGTGGGATCCCTGACCCCTGGCAACCACTGATCTTTTTACTGTGTCCATGGTTTCACCTTTTCCAGATTGTCACAGAGTTGGGATTATACAGTATGCAAGCCTTTTCAGATTGGCTTCTTAGTAACACGCATTTAAGGTCCTTCCTCCACATCTTCAGTTTGTTAAGACTTTATGTTCTTTTGGTGAAGGACCTAACATTATACCTTGGGTAACTAGGAAGAGAACAGCAACTAAACCCAGAGCAAAAAGAAGAAAGGAAATAATAGAGATTAGAACAGAGATAAATAGAATGGAGAAGAGAAAATCAAGAAAACCAAAAAGTTGGTTCTTGGGAAAACAATCAACAAAACTGACAAATTCAAAGCTAGATGAACAAAGAAAAAAACAGAGAAGACTCAAAATCAGAAATGAGAGCAGGGCACTATTATTGATTTTACAGAAGTAAAAAGGAAGGGGGGGGGTGTTGGCCGGCTCTGTCAGTGGAACGTTGTGACTCTTTTTTTTTGTTTGTTTGTTTAAGATTTTATTTATTTATTCATGAGAGACCCAGAGAGAGAGAGAGGCAGAGACACAGCCAGAGAGAGAAGCAGGCTCCATGCAGGGAGCCCAATGTGGGACTTGATCCCAGGACTTTAGGATCACATCCTGGGCCAAAGGCAGATGCTAACCTGCTGAGCCACCCACGTGTCCCATGTTGTGACTCTTGATCTTGGGGCCATGAGCCCGAGCCCCACATGGGGTGTAGAGATTACTTAAAAATAAAATCCTATATATAAAGAAACCCATAACTATAAATGAAAAGAAACCTCCCCACCATATTCAAGGCCATGTACGGAAGCTAGCGGACAGCTGCCCTCAGCCCTTTCAATAGCTCTGTAAGCCCCAACCAGGGTACGCGGGCAGAGGAGAGATGTAAGAGGCGTCACAACTGGAAAGGAAGAAGTAACATCTTTGCCTGCAAACAACATGATCTCGCATATAGAGAACCTTAAAAAGTCCACCAGAAACCGTTACAACTAATAAATGAATTTTCAGGGGATCCCTGGGTGGTGCAGCTGTTTAGTGCCTGCCTTTGGCCCAGGGCGCGATCCTGGAGACCCGGGATCGAATCCCACGACGGGCTCCCGGTGCATGGAGCCTGCTTCTCCCTCTGCCTATGTCTCTGCCTCTCTCTCTCTCTGTGTGACTATCATAAATAAATAAAAAATAAAAAATAAAATAAAAAAATAAATAAATGAATTTGCAGGATATAAAAATAGCACAAAAAGTCGCCTGTGTTCCTATTTAGTGATGACAAACCATCAAAAAAAAAAGACATTAAGAAAAATAATTCATAATAGCATCAAAAAGAATAAAATATTAGGAATAAACTGGACCAAGGAGATGAAAGACTTGTACATCAAAAACCACAGAACATTGCTGAAAGAGATGAAAGAAGACCTAAGTATGTGGAAACGTATCCCATGTTCATGGACTGGAAGACTGAACATTGTTGAACTGTGAGCACCACCTGGTGTGAACCCCAGAGTCTATGCAATCCCTGTCAGAATCCCACCGCCCTTGTGCACAGATAGAGGAAAACCAGTCCCGAGAGGCCTGTGGATCTCAGGGGACCCTGAATAGCCAGGTGATCTTGCAGAAGAAAAAGCCAAGGCCTCGAACTCCCTGATTTCAGAACCGACCACAGAGCTCCAGGAATCAACGCATCACGGTGCTGACATGAAGACAGACGTACAGACGATGGATAGGATGGCCCAGGCATGGGCCTCATGCATATACCATGGTTTTCGGGGATGCCAGGACCGTTCAGGGGAGACAGGTAGTTCCTCGATGAATGACAGTGGGGAAGCTGAATACCCATGAGCAAGAAAATAAACCTCTACCTAAACTTCACACCTTTTACAAAAATTAGCCCAAAACAGCTCATTAGGTTAAACATGAAAGTGCAGGGGGGTCTGGTGGTACAGGTGGTGCAGGTCTGACTCTTGATTTCTGCTCAGGTCGTGATCTCAGGGTCATGGAGCAGGCTTGAGGCCCTCCCTCTCCCTGCACGCCCCCCCACCCGCCTTCCTGCTGCACATGCACACGTTCTCTCTCTCAAATAAATAAATAGGGATCCCTGGGTGGCGCAGCGGTTTAGCGCCTGCCTTTGGCCCAGGGCGCGATCCTGGAGACCCGGGATCGAATCCCACGTCGGGCTCCCGGTGCATGGAGCCTGCTTCTCCATCTGCCTGTGTCTCTGCCTCTCTTTGTCTCTCTCTGTGACTATCATAAATAAATAAAAATTAAAAAAAAATCTTCAAATAAATAAATAAATCTTAAAGAAAAAAAAAAAAAGTAAAACTTCAGGCTTTTTAAAAAAACACAGGAGGAATTCTAGGCCTGAAGGCCTGGTGCAGAGTTTAGAAAGGGTAGTGAAAGCCGGTCCATAAAAGACAAAATAGCAGATTTCCGTTCTGCCCAGGAGGCTGCACAGTCCAGCCCTGCCAAGGGCCGTGCCTGCAGGGTGAGGAATCCTCAAAATTCAACAGCAAGAAAACAAATTACACAATCAGAAAAAGACAAAAGATAGGACTTCAGAACAGGTACTTTGCCAGAGAGAATGCACAGATGATAAAACAGTACAGGGGATGCACTCGGCATCGTGGGCCACTGGAAAGACACCAGTTAGGCCACAATGTGCCCTCACTGCTCACCCAGCAGGACAGCAGGAATGGGGTCACTGGGGGCTCAGGCAGTAGTGCACCGGGCTCTAGATCTCTGCTCATGTCTTATCTCAGGGTCCTGAGTCCAAGCCCTGTGCTGGGCACAGCCCTGGGCCTGGAGCCTGCTCACACAGTGAGGGCTGAGATGGTGACAGAGACAGCTCTGAGGGCTGGCGAGTGCAGGGAGGAGCAGGGGTGCAGCTCTCTGGGAGGAAGCATGGACCCGACCACACTCACCTGCCCAGACGTCTATCCAGGGAAAGGAAAACTTCCATGCACATGAAATCCTTTACATGGAGGGTCACAGAGCTGTATTCATAAACTCCCCAAACAAGAAGAAGCCTGAACATCCTCAACAGGTGAGTGGCTGCAGATACCACGTGTGTCCAGGTGGCTCCTCCACAGTGAGGGGAAGTGCCCAATGGCCATGGGGCACCATCTGAGCCAAGATAGCCCATCTTCAGTTGTCACCCACCATGACTCCATCTTTACCATATTCTCAGAATGACAAGAAGACAAGAGCAGAGAACAGGCTCTGGTGGCTGGATGGGGGCTCCTGGTGGCGGCAGGAACCCACCCGGGGTTACTGCAGCACAGAGCTCATGCGCACACGGAGACTAGAGTCAAAGGCCTACGGAGCACACAAGCATTCTCGTCCAACCTCGACAGGAGCTACAGCTACATAATCTAGGGGAGGGGTACGTGATCCTCCCTTTACTGTTTCTACAACTTCAGAATTTGTAATTCTGAATTTGTAATTATCACAAAATAAAGCTTTTTTTTTTTTTTTTAAATGAAAGAACACATCTGTGCTGTACAACCTGGAGATGCTTCATGTGCTCTGCATAGGGCAGGCAAGGCCAATGGGAGATGAACAGGCTGCCGACAAAGATCCAGACTGACAGGGCAGTGAATGCCTCATGTGCTACAATTCTGTTTTGAGAATAACTCTTAAGTGCTTATAACAGTATCTTCCACTCTTATAAATCAATTTTATTTGGTATTTATTCAGTGCTTTCTATCGTCAAATGCTACACCAGGCAGAAAGGATTTTCCCATGGTGTTAAAACATACCCTCTTCACACAGACGCTGTTTCATGGCACTACCAGGACACTCACTATATTTATTATTGTGTCATTTTTAAAATGACAACCCCTGAAATTCTCAGTATAACTGCATCACAGAAAATTAATCTGTTGGTATTAGGGTCGCTCACAGTTACACAGAAACTTATAAAGTGTTAAGAATACAGAACACTTTGGGATGCCTGAGTGCTCCGTCAGTGGAACACCGAACTCTTGATTTTGGCTCAAGTCGTGATCTTGGGGTGGTGAGATCGAGCCTGTGTCGGGCTCCATGCTCAGCAGGAGTCTGCTTGGGATTCTCCCTCCCTCTGCGCCCTCCTCATTCACTCACATGCACGCACTCTCTCAAAAATAAATCTTAAAAATAAATACAAAATACTTTATGATTTGGGGAATTCCTAAGAGTTCTCAGGAACTTTAGTTCCTTATTCCTGAATTCCAAAGTTTAACAGCTGTCAGGAATTTGGAAACACTACCCAAGCCCCCTGCCCAACTGAGCATTTTTCACGCGGTCAGCCAGCTCCTGCAGCCACTGCAGGGCCCCTCGGGGTAGGCTTCCAAGCATCCTGGAGAAACAGCCAGGCTCCCGCGACACAAAGTTTGCCATCACGACTGAGGAGACACCCAGTGGATGCTCTCCAGCTCCAGAGCACCCTGAGGCTTGGCTGTGAAGGTGACACTAACCACGAGGCGAGAGGGGAGGGCTCCAGTGGCCCCGTGGCCTCGGGCGGGACTTACCGATGGCACTGAGGGCGTGCTTGAGCTCCAGGGCAAAGGCAGTGAGGGGCACGTCCTCTGACACGGGCATGATGGCTACCGTGGAGAGGTTGCTGGCAGGGTTCCCTGTGTCCCACTTGCTGCCGGCGGTGTACAGCCCGAACTGGTGACCTGCAGAGCACAGGGTTGCATGTCGGCCGGAGGGGCTGGGCTGGGACTGAACAGTCTTTGCATCTCTGATTGTGTCTGGATGGGGCCAGGACATGAGGGCCTGGGAACGAGGAAGGGGTCCTGGGGTCTGACCCAGCCTCCTGGCCTTCCCATGCCCACCCCTGGCCACCCCACCTCTCCCGCAGAAGCACCAGGTCATACTCTGAGCACCTCCCGTCTCACATGCTCCAGGACCTCAGTCTGACTGATGAGCGTACCGAGCAGAGAATGAGACCCAGAGGAAGCCCTGAGAGTCCAGTGTTCCACCAGGTAAGGCCTACCTCCCACTGTGTCTCCACCACGTGCTCTAGAAGCAGTGAGAGCAATCTGGGGATGGGCAGCAGCCTAAACTTTGAGTGGCAAGCCAGTGTAGACAGAGCTTCCTGTCACTGAGACCAGGGTTTTCTGTCCTCTAGTGCCTCCTGGGGCCCCTGTGGCAGCAGAGAAGGGGGCTGCAGGCATGTCCACCCACTGGGTCTCAGTACGAGGTCTCTGGGAGTTTATTTCCAACAGCAGCTGTTCCTTGGCTAGCAGCACCTCCTGTTTTCACAGGTGTCCCAGGCAGTCTCTGGTCTCCCGCAGCCTGGACATGCCCAGGGCTGCCTTCCCGGCTCCTAGCCTGTGGCTGCCACACCCCAAGCCCCATGCAGACCCTCCCAACCTCTGATGTGCATGCTGGGCCCAGGCACCAGCCACCCCAGGGCCCAGCTCCTCCCGGACAGGGTCCGTGCCTGACTCTGCTCAGTTCACCCTGGGTGAGGAGAGGCAGTTCCTGAGCAGTGGAGTGTGGGTCCCTGCATGGCCTGACCCAGGAACCAGAGGGGATGTAGGACAGCAGGGAGAGGAGGCAGCGCAGAGCCAGACTGGGGCAGGGGAAGGGAAGGCCAGACGCCGGGCGGTGGGAGCACACAGCCCAGCACAGGAGCCCCTCGGCACTGGTTTTCCTGCAACTCCTCCTCTGTCCTTTCTAGCAACTGGGGTCAGCACTCTCCCACCTCTTGCTAGCCCTGCAAGGCTGTCTCCTAGCTTCCCCAGAGGCACCGGGGGGTTCTGGTGCTGCCCAGGGGAGATGGAGCAGATACATGACACCTAACTGCTGCCGACAGTTACAAGGGACTCAGAAGGGCACAGAGAGGAGGGCAGACAGGTGGGCTTCGACCCCTGGGAACCACCAGCAATGCAGCCATGCACCCATCCATCCCCAGTGAAGCAAAGCAGGGTTGGCCCTCCAGGGATATTGTCCAGGGGCTGCAGACACGGTGGAGTAGAGCCCCCACTCCCCACGCCTTGCCCTGGCAAGTAGGGGCGGCACACCTACAGAGCGGGGAGATTGTGGTGAGAAGGGGGATGGACACGGTGAAGTCCCAGGCTCATCTCCGGGTATCCCACACATGAAACCAGACAGAGTTGCACAGTGGAGGCTCTGCGAACAGCCTCCATCCCAACTCCAGGGCGAGCACCACAGGGCAGACCAAAGCAATCCCACAAAGGCCTCCAGAACTGAACCCCATTCAAATGCAGTAAGAGACAGGACGTGCTCCGTGAATATGGGCATACCCACTCTGCTAAAGCAGAAGATTTCATAGAGAACCAGAGCCTCATGATATCATGCCTGAAATCCAGGACATAATGCAAAGTTACCAGTAGGACCCAAAGCCAGGAAAAGTTCCAAAGCTCCACGATGGACAAAATGAGAGCATGTCATAGAGTCTGGAATTCCTCAACAAGGTAAAGCAGTGATTATAAGCTGCAGAACGAGCAGCACAAATGCAGCAACAGACCTTGAAGATGGATCACCAGGAAACTGAACAGTTCAGTTCAGCTGTATGCAGGATGGAGGGAAGCCTGCAGGGCCCACAAGGCCTGGGGATGAGAATGGGGGCCTAGCGTTTGTGTCACTGCCTTTCCAAAGAGGCGAGAGGACAGTGCTGAGAGCATATCTAAAGAAGTGAACACTGAAAACCTCTCAAGTTTGGTAAAAGATACAAACCTACAGATTCAGGAGCATTTAGTCTCTTATAACCAAGGACACAATGTCTTGGACGTAGCCAGAGAGAAAGATGGAACAGACGTGGGACCATGATGCAGCATGGGCCCCGCAGACAGGCTTGGTGATGGGGATTCAAGTGTTTGCAGCCGGCAGACCTCCCCAGAAGGACTGTGCGGGAGGCGCTTCTTGGGACAGAAAGGGCTGCCAGGATGGGCACGGCAGAGCAGTAGATATTCTAGACAATTCTCCGCTCGAGCTGCCACAGCACTTTGGTGGCTGGACACGGAGGTTACAGACTGCGTGAGGGGTGCACTGAGTGCAAGCACAGCTACGGGGGGCCAGGCCAAGGCAGGAGCAGTGCTGAGGCTGCCACTCCCCACAAAGCTCCAGGAGACCCAATCCTACAGCAGGTACTTCCAAGCACCCTATGAGAATGGACCCCAGAACCACGAGTGATAAATAAGAACAGAAACCTCAAAAAATAAAAATGAGGGGTGCCTGGGTGGCTCCATCAGTGAAGTGTCTGCCTTTAGTTCAGGTCATCATGATCTTAGGGTCATGATCCTGGGGTCCCGGGACTGACCCTGCTTCTCCCCCTGCCCCTCCCTGCCCTTTACTCTCTGTCTCAAATAAAATCTTAAAAAAACAAAAAACAAAACAAAACAAGTTCTCAGGTGGGATGACAAAAACAGGGCCCAACTATATGCTTTCCACAAGAAACCTGCTTCTAACATGACCACACAGGTGGTCGGAGGTGAAAAGAAAAAGGAGACACCACGTGTTGGGTTGTGCCTCCTGTATCTACCCCAGACCCGAGTGTGACCTCATCAGGAAGTAGGGTCTTTGCAGACGCAGAGACATGAGCTGTGCCAGAGTCGGGGGGGCACTACCACGCTCTGCTGCCTCTGCCGGGCATGCAGGTCCCCCATCCCTTCTACAAGACACAGTCGCCCAGGTCACTGTGGGGAGACATGGTGCTGCCCTTCCGTGGTGCCCGAGCCGGCTGGGCACAGACTACATACCAGCTAACTAGGGAGTCGTGGGATGAGTAGGGGGATTGAAAGACATGCAGAAGGGGAATGGAGGGATGGAGGACACCAGGATGGCCATGAGGCTACAAGGAGGGACGGAGGGCACCAGGATGGCCAGGGGACTGCTGGGATGGGCAGAGGGCACCAGGGTGGCCAGGGGACTGCTGGGATGGGCAGAGGGCACCAGGGTGGCAGGGGGGCTGCTGGGAGGGGCGGAGGACACTGGATGGCCAGGGGGGCTGCAGGGAGGGATAGAGGGCACCGGGGTGACCAGGGGGCTGCAGGGCTCTGACAGGGGCCCTGGCAGAGGAGGCCACAGGCCAAGGCAGGAGCAGGCAGTTCCAGCCGCTGTTCACCAGGACGGAGGGGGGTGGGTGCGGGGAGTGAAGACTTAACAAAGCACTTGCTCAGAATTGGAGCCAGAAGAGAACACAGAAACTGAGTCCCAGGATCTGGCTCTCCTTCCCTCCCACCTCAGCACACCCATGCCCCTCTGTGCAGCCACGGCCAGGCCATGGGGCAAGGTTCCCAAGAACACACCTGTGCCACTACCCTGCTGGAGGCTGCCCAGAATCTTCTCACCCAAGAGATGAATCAGCCGAGTCACAACCTGCAGAGAAAGGAAGGAGGCCACACATTTAAACCAAGAAGCACCTTGGATCCACGTTTTCAAAACTAGCATGTCTGGGCTGAGGGCAGTGGTGCAGTTGGCTGGCTTGTCACCAGGAGGTGGGAGCCAATGCTGTGGGATGAGAGGGTGCCCCCCAGAGAGCCCGCTGGGGCCAGCAGGTGTGGGAGGCACACGTCCAGTGACCTGGTGCCCGGGCCAGAGTCTCCTTGGTCCTCCAGGGTAGAGGAGCAGCAGGGGAAGCCATGACTACCCCACAGGCAGGCTGGAAAGGGCTTCCACAGAGAAAAAGGGCTCGCCGTGTGCTCCTGGGGGCCTGGCCTGGGCAAGACCCGGGCTGGGTGTCACACAACATCTAGGAAGTAGTACACAGTTGCATCACTACTACATTTTAGAGTCTTAGACAAATTATGCCAAGATATGTCATTTACTTTTATTTTTTTAAAAGAATTTATTTATTTATTGGAGAGAGAGAGTGGGTCACATGGGGCAGGAGGCAGAGGCAGAGGGAGGGGAAGACTCCCTGCTGAGCAGGGAGCCTGATGTGGGGCTCAGTCCCCGGACCCCGGGACCATGACCTGAGCTGAAGGCAGATGTTTCGTTGATGGAGCCCCTAGAAGCCCCTGTAATTTACTTTTAAATACCTTTGTATAAAAATAGAGTTAAATTTTTTGGTTGCTCAGGTCCACAGGTGACAGGAGATGTACCCCTGCACCGAAAGCCCAGCGCTGGCAGTCCAGGACTCCGTATGAAAAGAGAAGCTGGAGTCAGCTTCAGGGAAACAACCAGAAAGCAGATAAATTTGATGCAGCTTCTCCTCCTCTCGGGCTAGCTGCCCACCTGTCAACAGTCATGAGCTGTGGGGCTCAGACCTGAGGCTCCGGGAACCAGTGGCCCCTGCAAACTGACTCAGCTGGAGTCAAAGACCCATGCAAGAGGCCGAGGAAACTGTCCCCATTTTATGATGTGAGACAAAAGAACGATTTGAACAGTGGTCCAACCAGAAGCTACAAAGGAGTCTGGTTTGTATATAACTAATGCAGCATCAAACTGTTCACTGGAGCTAACGAAAACAACACACGTTACTACGGAAAAGTTTACAGTACACAATAGGTGACCCCACCCTCCCTTCACCTGCTGCAATCCCTTATTTCACACGCACACCTGAAAATGTCTGAAGCCAATCCCAAACATGGTATTTTATCCATTGATATTTGAATCTGTATCTCTAAAAGACAAGAGCCTTTAAAAACACACTCATGATATAACTGTCACAATTACAAATTCACAGTCATTCTCATTAAAGCTAATTTAAAAATATAAAAAAATAATTCTACATCAAGCTAAAGAGGTTCAAAACAAGCCCATGAACACATGGAAAGGTCCTTAACATGTCTAGTCATCAGGGGATGTCTTCCCACAAGAACCACTTAGCACCATAGGAGCGCAGCCACACATGTGCTGGCCATAAATCTGCACAGCCACATGGGGGACCTGTTGGCAGTCTCTGAGAAAGTTTAACACATGTCTGCCCTCTGGCCCAGCAACGCCACTCTCAGGTAGCTCTGAAGAGAAATGAAAAATGTTCCATAAAGGGCAGCCCCGGCGGCTCAGCAGCTTAGCGCCGCCTTCAGCCCGGGGCGTGATCCTGGAGACCTGGGATCGAGTCCCACATCGGGCTCCCTGCATGGGGCCTGCTTCTCTCTCTGCCTGTGTCTCTGCCTCTCTGTGTCTGTCTCTCGTGAATAAATAAATAAATAAATAAATAAATAAATAGAATATTTTAAAAAAAAGTTCCATAAAAACTTTGCTAGCAGCCTCTCCATGACGGCCTCACACTGGGAACCACCGAATATTCATGGTCAGGAGGACAGGTGAGCAGGGTGGAGCACACTGGATACTACTTTGCAGTAAAAAGAACATGCCAATGAGACACAGACCTCAGATATCACGACAGGCAACAGAAACCAGACAGAAAATACTGTGTCCACATTATTTCATTTACATGAAATCCAAGAACAGAGTGAAGAATGGTTGGGATGGGGATACTGGCTGGCAACAGTCCCTTGTGGGGCCCCCTGTTCTGGAGGGCACATGCAGCCTGGCTGCTCTGAGCTCACGGCCACTGTTCTGGGTGGTGGTCAGCCCGACAGCAGCCAGTGTGTGATGGAGAAGCAGCAGGACAGGCCGCAGGCTCCTGGGAATGCAGATGGGGAACGTCTGTGGACCCCAGGGAGTGGGTGTGAGTAGAGAGTCTGTTTATGGGTCCACCAGGGAGAAGCCCTGCAGAAGAGGAAGGGGCCTGGCTCGCCCTCGCTCCCAGTGAACCCAGAGCTCCTGGCACACATCCGGCCCCAGCCACCACCATGACCATCCTGCCATTCACTAGGGTCTCCACAATTAATTGTGGTTTAATAATTTGCCAGCGCTGGGCTGAAATTCCTTAAACAGACTAATCAAATACATAGTTTTCATAGTTGATTTACTGACATGTAGAGTATTTGCAGCTACAGCACTAAGAGAATATTGTTTTTTCTGTCCTTGTCAAGTTTTTATATTAAAGTCAAATTAGAATTAATTTCATAAAATGAACTGGGGGATTTTCTATGTGTTCTAAAGCAGAAAGGTCAGCAGGACAGGTGCACATGGTGCCAGTGAGGAAAGAACAGGCTGTCTCTTCTCTCAGGTGGCCCTGCAGCTGATCCTTCTCCCAACCCCGAGCTCAGAGGTTCTCCTGTTTCCTCGGCTGCACACCTACTACCTTAAAGCAGGGAGGCAAATGCCAGACAACCAGCCAGCTAACGGCCCCAGAAGTAAAACAGACTCCCCTCATTTTCTGCTGGACCGATGGCCACTGGCCCAAGATCCTTCTCTAAATGCCCAGTTCACCTTCCCCAAGATGCAGAGCAAGAGGCCCCTGCTGGCTCCTCACTTGGGATGGGCCAGAAGGGCTTCACTTGCTGGGTCCTTGTCTCTCCCTCCTACCTCCTGGCACTGCCCAAGGCACCTGCCCCAAGGCCCTACCCCATGTGCTGGTCCACGCTGACACTTCCTTTAAAACGTGCAGCCTTGGGTGGGTGGCTCAGTGGTTAGGCATCTGCCTTTGGCTCAGGTCGTGATCCTGGGATCCTGGGATCGAGTCTCATATCAGGCTCCCCACAGGGAGACTGCTTCTCCCTCTGCCTGTGTCTCTGCCTCTCTCTGTCTCTCTCATGAATAAATAAATAAAATCTTTTTTAAAAATCAAGTAAAATAAAATAAAATAAAACATGCAACATGCCTGCTGTAGGTCACCTCAGTGTGTCCCTCACTCTGGTACTGACAAGGATGCAGCCCAGGGCCCAATAATTCCCAGGTCGTGGTCTGGACGTCCTGCTTCCCTAGGCAGTATGCAACAGGAGTACTTACCTGTGGGTACCTGCGTTTAATGGATGTCAGGGCTCCTGCCGGAAGCTTGGCCAGCTCGGAGTCCCGAACAGCATGCACTGTGGTTGCCCTGGCCTGGTGGGTGAGCGTCTCCACCTGAGGAAGAGCAGCTGGGGAGGCACTGCCATGCGGCTCACACGCTCCAGTCCTGCAGGCCGGGCTGGCTGCACTCTGGACCCAGCCAGAAGGCAAAGCCCACAGCAGCCCTTCTGGCCACAGTGTACAGGTGGGAATGGGAGGGAAAGGCACTGGAGCAGCCAGCCCTGCGCTTCTGGAAAAGCATCTGTGGGAGCTTGTAAGGGGGCACAATGACTGCAGCACTGGAGCCAGCCAGACAGGCCAGGACGGCAGGCACCAAGCAGAGGTCTGGCCGCCGCCATCCCTCAACCAGGGGGCATGTTCTCCTGGCCGCAGTGAAGGTGCTGTTCCAGGTGCCCAGCCAGCTACTGTCCCTGCAGACCTTCCCCAGTGTCAGCTCCACCCCAGGGCTGCATCTTGGGCAGAGAGCAAGCAAGTCAGCCCCCCCAGGAAAGGAGTGCCTCAGATGAGGGGAAAGAGCCTTCCTCAGGTCATGTCCAGGGCTCCCTCCCCACATCCAGGTAATGGGGTGGCAGTCACCCCAGTGCAGGGCACGGGGAAGAGGGACCTCGGCCCTACCACACCAATGAGGTCTCCACGGCCATACTCCCCAGCCAGCCGCTTTTTGCCATCGTCCTTCCGGATGACAGAGCGTAGCCGGCCACTAAGGACGATGTAGGTACAGTCTGACTTGTCCCCCTGCCTGTGGGGACAGAGGGACAGAGGCTGTTAGGAGCCGAGGGCCCAGGACAGGAAACCCACCACCATCTGAGGTGGGAAAAAAAAGAAAGAACCCAATCTTCTCACTCTATTATTGTTTTGGAAAATACAGTTGCTTTCCATTAAAAAGTATATATGCTAATATGTAAAAGGCTTATTGTGATTTTTAAGTAAATCATTAAATATTTTAAATGTCCTTAGTTTTGGGGGCACCTGGTGGTTCAGTCAAGTGTCTGCCTTGAGCTCAGGTCATGATCTCGGGATCCTGGGATCGAGCCCCACATCAGGCTCCCTGCTTAGCAGGGAGTCAGTGTCTCCCTCTTCCCTCTGCTCCCATACCCCCTGCTCATGCTCTGTCTCTTACTTTCTGTCTCAAATAAATAAATAAAATGTTTTAAAAATAAAAACATAAAATGTTCTTAGTTTTAATTTTCAATGGCATGTAAATTGGTAGTTATGACCATGTCTGTGTGATCCTGGGTGCAGGCACTGCTGTGACATGGAGCTAAGGGTGCCCAGACAAGGTCACATGGGACATTCGGCATGTGACCACCTTCATAAATGCCGTATTAGCATCACTTCCACTGGGCCATCTCAGAACACAGTGTGGACTTGCACAGAATGACAGGGAAACGTGCCCATGAAAAAGCGTGTCTGAGGGTGTGCACTCGCACACAGGCGGGAGGAGGGCCACGGAGCACACGGAGTGGTGACCTCAGGGGGCTGAGCTGCACTGTCTTCTCCCCTCTTCCCAGGGACCAGCACACCTGAGGGCCCCACCTGTACACCGCGCGCCCGGCCTCCACCTCCATCCAATCTAGTGCGAAGTCGATCTGCCGCACAAAGGATGACACTCGCTTCACCACAGTGTGTGCAACGCCCAGGACCACAGTCGGCTGCTTTCGCATGATTCTGTGGAGCCAGCCCCGAGTTAGTCCTGGCCCACCATGACCTCCAGCCAATCCCACCAGTTCTGACCCTTCCCTCCAGGCCACAGCACTTGAGAGTTGGCAGGACCCACAGCCCCATTTATCAAATGGTGACACCATGTAGCAAGTGACAGACACAGGCCCAGGGCGGGACAGAGCTCAGTGCCCTCTCAGCCACTGCTCCATCATAGCCCATGATGCCCAGGGGCCAGCAGCTCTGGGAGAGCCCAAGAGCCTCCTGCCAGAGCACAGGTCTCACAGGAGGGCTTGAGCCCGGCAGTGGGATGCAGAGACCCTGTCCCCATTATGCACCATCAAGTCCAGAGCAGGTGGGGAAGGGCTGAGTGGGGGCGGGGCCAAGGTCAGGGGCAGCAACCACACAGGGCCTTGGGCTGAGAAAGGGACTGGGTCAATCCCGGGCACGACAGGGTCACTGGTGGGCTCTGGCTCCCTGGTCGCCATATGTGAACAGGCTGCTAGGGGTGAGGGCAGAAGCAGGGAGGTGGTCGGCGCAAGGGCTGCAGCTACACGGGGGCCACACTGGGATGCAGCTAGAGTGATGGGCACACAAGAGTCAGCAGTCACAAAGACAAAAGTCAGAGCGGGAGCAAAGTGTGTGTGTGTGGGGGGGGGGCATGCGGCTCAGTTTTGGACTACAGAATGAGGAAACCCCAGGGGACATCAGGACAGCAGCTGACACACAAGCCTGACCCCAGGAGTGACGTTTGGGGGAAGATGTGAATTTGGTACATAAAGGCCCAGGATTGGGTGAAACTGTTTAGGACAGCAGTCGGACAACCTCTATAGGGCAGGAGCTGCCTGCACCAGGGGGCTTAGGTTGTGAACACACGCAGATGCCTGCGAACACATGCAGACGCATGCAAACACATGAAGACACATGGGAACACATGCAGACACATGTGAACAGATGCAGACACATGCACACACACACCAACACACGTGAACACATGCAGACGAATGCAAACACACACACACTGACATGCACACACAGAGACACATGCGAACACATGCAGATGCACTCAGGGTAGTCAGGCAGCACACAAGGCCTAGCCTCCCTCAGCGGGCTCAAGACTATCTGGGCCTGGACAAACTGGATGGGGCTGAGGAGAATCTGTATCCAGGTACAAGGAGGCCTGAGTGTCTTCCTGAGCAGCCAGCATCCTCCTGGTGTCCAGAGGTAGCAGGCATGGGGGCCACCCCGCAGCATGACACCCCCTTCCTGCTCCATCACCCTTCTCCCTGGGACTCCCATGTCATGTGTGAGTAGGGCCTGAGGCCGGACCCTGAGGGGCCCAATGGGGGTTCCATAGCCGCCACCAGCTGCACGGGGGTCCCCAGGCTGGCCTGACCTCACGGCAGGTTGGGGCCCAGCAGAGACTCACTCATAGAAGTGTGCCTTGGAGATGGAGAGGAAGCTGCAGTCCCTGTTGGCCTTGATGGTGAAGATGAGGGGCTCTCCTGTGAGCACGGCCAGCTGGCCAACTATCTCCCCGGGGCGCACCACAAACAAACAGGTGTCCTCCTCGCTGTCAATCTTCCGCTGGTACACGTGCAGCAGCCCCGAAACCACGAAGAGGATGTTCACGTCCTGACCAGACAAGGGGTGTGGGCTGGAGACCCCCGACCTGGCATGCAGCTCGCAGCACACAGCATCCAGCTTGCAGCACCCAGCACCCAGGAGGTCAGCACTGCAGTCCGTGGGGGCTCCAGGAGCCCCACACCTCTCCTGTGCCTGCTCTCCCTCACAGCACTGATCCAGGCACAGTCTCCCCTGGAAAGTGTCAGCAGTGTCCACGGTCTTATTGTTTGACGACCAATTACAGGAGGTTGATTCTTCAGTGGCAGAGGCCCATCCCTCCCCCGGCACCTCCGTACATAATGTCCCACATGAACAGGTTACTGGCTCCACATTCACAGAGGAAGGAAAATGCAGCCTGTCCCTTGAAGGCAGCCCACAGCCCGCACATCAGGGGGCCTGTGCCCAGGCTGGGCCACAGGGAGGCCGCCTCCTTGGCACCCC
The DNA here is from genome assembly GCF_048418805.1 of Vulpes vulpes. Lineage (NCBI taxonomy): Eukaryota > Metazoa > Chordata > Mammalia > Carnivora > Canidae > Vulpes > Vulpes vulpes. Next base: position 48,104,017 of record NC_132781.1, on the reverse strand, counting down.
ACCTGGCACTGGCTAGAGCTCTGGGCAGCCCTGGTCACTGCTCCCTCCGACCATGGCCTTTTGCTTACCTGGTCTCCCTGCCTCGACACCACTGTTCCCCCCGGCACATGGAGAAGGGTCACCCGGCCATCCAAAAGCGAGGGGTCCTAAAAATAGGAATGCAGGGATCAACACAAGGAGGCAGCCCTGGTCCTTACAAGGAACACGGACACCCTTGGAGAACCACTGCCAAGGCAGACCCCTGCACAGCCAACACCGGTGCTGTAGGCACAAGACACCCAGTCACGAGGCCCCACAGTATTGTGAGCTTTACATCCAGGAGCTCAAGTTGGTTCTCACAGGAAAGAGCAGAGGAAAATGCTCTTGGGTCTCTGGCACTGGGAGGGAAAGCCTGCCATCAGGGGAAACTGTTCCAGCAGAGCCTCGCCTGCTGGGGTTCTTCAGGGCCCCGCTAACCAGGGGAGGGGAGTCGGGGTGACAGGAGCATGATCCAGATGCATGGCCCTTGCTGGACACAGACCAATGGCTCCCCAAGTCTCACGCCACATCACTCGACATCTGTTGACTGCAGTGCCTTCTCTTTTTTTCATTAATTATAACTTTAATATAACAAATGTTATTAAAAGCATCCATTCAAAACCATGAACCTTTTCAAAATACCCAGGGTTGTTATAAGGTCAGTTGTCAGAAATGAGCCAAGTGCTGGGGTGTGGAGTCAGGGTACAGTGACCTCCTGAGCAAGGAGCCCCTTCTCTTCTGCTCCAGCCCAGAGCCCTGAGAGCCTGAGCAGAGGAGCTCAAGGGCCTTGTAGCAGGTCTCACTCATCCTGTGCTTCCACAGAGGCCTGGAAAGCAGGCCTGGGAGGCTGTCGTACCCTCTGCAGCCAGGCAGGAAGTCACAGGTTGGACCCCAGGTCCCACACCCCTGCTTGGCTGGGGTAGGCCTCTCAGCTCCCCTTCTATCTGGCCCCATTAGCGGGCTGAGAAGCTAAGCTTCTGTGGGGCTGAGAAGGCACTGGGCCCAACCCCAGCTGTCCCCTGCCTGGGTCATGCTAGGGAAGCAGAGGGAGACTGCAGTTCCTTTGACGTGGGATGTCATGCCCAGCCATCAAGAAACCGCCACAAGGTACAGAGCAAGGCAAAACACAAACACTGAGGAGACAGAGCAGCATCAGAACCAGACTCGGACCTGGTGGGGGTATGGGAATGCTCAAACCAGAATTTTAAATAACCGTGGTTCACAGAGGCTGGGAGCCCTACGGATATAGGAGACAGCACCCGAGAACACATGGGCAGTGTGAGCAGGGATGTGGAAATCCTGAGAACCAGAGGCAAGAGCAGAGCGGCAGAAACGAGGCCATTGATGAGCTCCTTAGCAGACGGGACTTGCTGAGCAGAGTCTCGACACCTGAGGATACCCTGAAACTGAAAAGCAAGCAAGCAAACGAAACTGACAACCATAGACCAGGATGCCCAAGGACTGCAGGACAAATGCACCCCACAGGACAAATGCCAAACACCCTAGCATATACACCATATTAACACTACAGAAAATCAAAGATGAAGATTCTGAAAGAAGCCAGAGGGAAGAAACACCTGATCTAATGAGGAACAAAGATAACAGCGATAATTGACTCCTCAGAGGACACATGAGCACGGAAAGAGTAAACCCGATATTTAAAGTTTTGAGAGAGAAAAACACACCAACCTAGAATTCTGTACCCAGTGAAATTATCCTTTAAATGTGAGGGAGCAATAAAGATGCTGACATGAGAACTGGGGACCCTGCTCAGCAAACCTGCCTTGTAAGATGTTCAAAGTTCCTCAGACAGAAGGAAAGTGGTGAAGGTCAGAGCCGAGGGGAAGGAGAGCACAGGAGAACTCAGTGAAGGCCAAATAAAAAAATAAACACTTTTGTTCTTCTTCTTCTTCTTCTTCTTTTTGGTAAGATTTTCTTTTAAGCAATGTCTACACTCAGTGTGAGGCTTGAACTCACAGCGTGAGATCCAGAGGTGAATGTTCCCGATGGAGCCAGGCCCCCGCCCCCTTGTGACTCTTACTTGATCTTTGATGTGGTGGCGCAGCAGTGCTATATACTTGGTTGTGTAGGCTATGGCGACCTAAAGGGTGATAGGTCAGGATTATGTGGTTCCAAGTTCTCATGCTCCAGGAAGCAGCACAAGGCTTCAAAGGAAAGCTCCCTGTTTCCCTACAAACTAAACAGGTCTGACTCCACGCTGTGGGTGCAGCCGGGCAGGTCTCCAGCTGTCTCTCTGCAACACCTGCTGGGCCACCTGCAAGTCAGCTCAGTTCCAACCTCACAGGTTAGGGGCTCGTCCCACTGGCCTGCCCCCACCTCAGACGCCAGCCCTACCTAGAGGGTCCCAGGGTGTGCATTTGACCACCTGGCTGTAAACTGGAGGTTCTCACAGCCCCTGCTTCAAGTTCACAGGACTCAGGGAAACATATATGTGTTGTCGTGGGTTTGTCATAAAGGGTATGAGTCAGGAACATCCCAGTGGTAGTGTTGCTGAGGGCAGGGCACGGGGGTGAGGCAGGGGAGCTCCTGAGCCCTCTCTGGGTGCACCCCCACGTGGGTGTATTATCCCACCTGGAAGTTCTCCAAAGCCCACGCTTGAGGGACTTCTGTGGCAGCGTCATCACGTAGGTGTGAATGATGATTAGCTTAGTCTGCAGCCCCTCTCCCCTCTCTGAAGGATGGGGGCAGGGCTGAAAGTGCCAAGCTTCTGGCTGTGGCCTTGTTGTTCTGATGACCAGCCCCATCCAGAGTCATGTCAGGAGCTGTATCAGGAGCCATGGGCAGAGACCAATACATATATTTATTATCATGTCAGTGTAATTTGAAAGTGGACTAGGGTTAGGTGTAAGTGTATCTTGCAAATTTAAGACAAAAAGGAAAAAAGAACTATATAACAGGCAAGCTGAAAAAGGAGAAAAAAACATATCATGTAAAATGCCCAATTAAAATCACAGAAACCAGAAAAAGAATGGTAGACAAAAATAACAAAAAACAAGGGCAACAAACAGAAAACTATAACCAGTGTGGTAGATAGTGACCCAACTATATCAATAATCACCTAAACATCAATCGTCTGAATGCATCAATTAAAAGGCAAAGATTGTCAGACTACAACTACATGTTGTCTCCAAGAAACCTACCTTAGATGTGAAGACACACATAGACTGAAAGATGATGCGCAGAGAAAGACTGTTATTATTAATCATACTAAGCCAGGGCAGCTATATTGATTTCAGATGAAGCAGACTCCAGATAAGGAAGATTAGCAGGGATGACAGGCATCACTCGGTGATAAAGGGTCAGTTCTCGATGATGTCACAACCTAGTACACAACGTGTGCATGCCTGAAACAGAACATTAACCTGCAGGAGACACAGACAGACAGAACTGCAGGACACACAGATGGAGTCAGTATGACAGCTGAAGACTTTACTCCTCTGTGTCAGAAACACACAGACCCAGTAGCAGAACATCCGTAAGGACCACCACCACTGATCTCGACAGAACCCCCAACAACAGGGCATAATTCATATCTATGAGTTACTTCATACAAAAGAGCAGTTTTCCCACAGAACATTCACCTACATAGCCTTATACTAGGCCAGAAACCCTGTCTTCAAAAATTTAAGAAAATACAAATCATACAATGTCTGCTCTCAGAGCACAGCGGAATGAAACTAGAAATCTTAACAGAAAGGTAACTGGAAGATCAAAAAATACTTGGAAATTAAACATATTTCTAAAAAAAAAAAAAACAAAACATATTTCTTCTTCTTTTTTTTAGATTTTTTTGAAAAGTAATCTCTACACCCAATGTGGTGCTCGAACTTACAATTCTGAGGATCAAGAACTGGATGCTCAACCCACTGAGCCACCCAGGCACCCCTAAACAACACACTTTTTAAAAAGATGTTCATTTATTTATTTTGGGGGGGGAGCAGAGAGAAAGAAGCAGGCTCCCTGCTGAGCAGGGTGCCCGACATCACTGCATCCCACAACTCTGAGATCATGACCTGACCCTAAACCAAGTGTCAGATACTCAACCTACTGAGCCACCCAGGTGCCCCATAAACACACTTCTAAACAACATGTAAGTCAAAGAAGAAAACTCAAGAGAAATTAAAACTTTTTTTTAACTAAGAGAAAATGAAAACACAACTCAAAATTTGTGGAATCCAACAAAAGCAGCACATAGGGGGAAACTGATAGTGCTGATTGCACAGACTAGAAAAGAAGATTCAATACCAATACCAGTAATTTAAGTTTCCACATTATAAAATTAGGGGAGAAAAGCAAATTGCAAGTTGGCAGAAGAAAAGAAACAGTAAAAATTAGAGCAGAAATCAATGAAGTTGAAAATAGGAAATCAATAGGGAAAATCAACAAAACCAAAAGCCAGTTCATTGAAAATATCTATAAAAAAATCAATAAGCCCCTAGCCACACTAAGAGAAAGAGAATACAAATTATTAATATCAGAAATGAAACACTACAGATGTCCAGTAAAGTAAAAGGATAATAAAGGAATACTACGAACAACTCTATGTTCAACAATTGGGTAACCTAGATGAAATGAGCCCATTCCTTGAAAGACACAATCCACCAAAATTCATGCAAGAAAAGAGACTAACTGAATAAGCCTATATCTAGTAAGATATTTAATCAGCAATTGATAACCTTCCAAAACAGAAAGTACCAGGCCCAGATGGGCTGGTTTACCAGTAGATTCTACCAGATATTTAAGGAAGAAATTTTATCAATTCTTTATAGGGGCACCTGGGTGACTCAGCTGGTTCAGAGTCTGCCTTTGGCTCAGGTCATGACTTCAGGGTCCTAGGATTTAGCCCCACTGGGGCTCCCTGCTCAGTGGGGAACCTGCTTCTCCCTCTTCCCCCCTGTTTGTGCTCTCTCATCTCTCTCTTTCTCAAGTAAATAAATATTTAAAATTTTTTTCTATGGTCTTCCAGAAAATAGAAGCAATTCTTCTCAGCTCATTCTATGAGGCCAGCATTTCCCTAATACCAAAACCAGACAAAGACATTACAAGAAAACAGTATCTCTCAGGAACACAGATGCAAAAATTCTCACAAAGCATTAGCAAATCATATCCAACAACAAATAAAAACAATTATACACAGCAACCAAGTGGGATTTGTCCCAAGTAGGCCAGGCTGGTCCAACATTTGAAAATCAACTAATATAATTCATCTCATCAACAGACTAAAAAAGAAAAATCACATGGTCATAACAATAGGTGTAGAAAAAGCATCTGACAAGATCCAACCCCCATTCATCATAAAAACTCTCAGTAAACTAGGAATAAAGGGGAACTTTCTCAACTTGCTAAAGACTATCCACAAAAAACCTACGGCTCACATCACCTCATCTTAATGATGAGAAAGTTGAAGTTTTCCTGCTAAGATCAGGTACAAGGCAAGGATGTTGCCACTCACTACTCCTCTCCAACATTGAGCTGGAAATCCTTAATAATGTGATAAGGCAAGAAAAGGAAATCATACAGATTGGGAAGAAAGACATAAAACCATTTTTGTTCTCAGATGATATGATAATCTATATAGAAAATTCAAAAGAATCAAGAAAAATACTCTGCAACTAATAAGCAATTACAGCAAGGCTACAGGTTGCAAGGTTAATACACAAAAGTCAATTGCTTTCCCATATACCAGAAAGGAACAAGTGGAATTGAAATTAAAAACACAACAGTATTTACATTATCATCCCCCAAATGTAATACTTAAGTATAAACCTAAAAAAGATACATGGGGAAAACTACAAAAATTTAATAAAATAATTCATAGAATATCTAAATAATTGGAGAAATGTTCCATGTTCATGGATGGGAAGACTGAGTATTGTCATGATGTCAGTTTTTCCCAACTTAATTTGTAGATTCAGGGCAATCTCAGTAAGTTATTTGGTAGATATCAATAAACTGATTCTAAAGTTTATATGGAGAAGCAAGAGTCCCTGAAGAGCCAACACCTCAATAGAGAAGTACAATAAAATTAGAGGTCCGACACTTCTCAACTTCAAGACTCACTATAAAGCTACAGTTATCGGGGATCCCTGGGTGGCTCAGAGGTTTGGCGCCTGCCTTTGGCCCAGGGTGCGATCCAGGAGTCCCAGGATCGAGTCCCGCGTCAGGCTCCCGGCATGGAGCCTGCTTCTCCCTCTGCCTGTGTCTCTGCCTCTCTCTCTCTCTCTCTCTCTCATAAATAAATAAATAAATAAATATATTTAAAAAAAGCTACAGTTATCAAGACAGTGTGGTATTGGTGAGATGTTGACAAAGAGATCAATGGAACAGAACAAATGACCCAAAAATATATCAATAAACCCCAAAATATAAATGGAGTAAACTGATCTTTGACACAGGAGTAAACTGATCTTTGACACGGGAGTAAACTGATCTTTGACACAGGAGCAAAGGCAATAAAATGAAGAAAAGAAAGCCTTTTCAACAAATGGTATGAGAACGACTGGACATCTACATGCAAAAAATGGATCTAGACACAGACTTTATGCCCTCAAAAAAAGGAACCCCAAATGGATTACAGCCCTAAATGCAAAATGCAAAATAAAACTCCTAGAAGATAATGCAAGAGAAAATGTACATGATCTTGAGTTGGGTAATGACTTTTATTTATTTTTTTAAAGCATTTTTAAAAAATTTCATTTATTTATTCATGAGACACACACACACACACACACACACACACACACACACACACACATAGAGACACAGGCAGAGGGAGAAGCAGGCTCCATGCAGGGTGCCTGACGTGGGACTCGATCCCAGGTCTCCAGGACCACAACCTGGGCCAAAGGTGGCGCTAAACCGCTGAGCCACCTGGGCTGCCCTGGCAATGACTTTTAGATATGACACCAAAGGCACACTCTTATAAAGGAAAGAATTTATAAGCTGGACTTCATTAAAATAAAAAAATTCTGGCTGGGCACCTGGGTGGCTCAGCAGTTGAGCGTCTGCCTTCAGCTCAGGGCATGATCCCAGGGTCCTGGGATCAAGTCCTGCATCGGGCTCCCGGCAGGGAGCCTGCTTCTCCCTCTACCTGTGTCTCTGACTCTCTCTCTGTGTCTCTCGTGGATAAATAAACAAAATCTTAAAAATAAATAAACAAACAAATAAATAAATGAATAAATTCTGCTCTGTGAAAGACACTGTCAAGAGAATAAAGAAACAATCCACAGATGGGAGAAAATATTTGCAAAAAACACATCTGATAAAGGACTTGCTATCCAAAACAAAGAACTCTTATTATTTTTAATGATTTATTTATTTATTCATGAAAGACACAGAGAAAGAGAGAGGCAGAGACAGAGACAGAGGGAGAAGCCAGCTTCCTGTGGGAAGCCTGATGTGGGACTCGATCCTGAGACTCCAGGATCACACCCTGGGCCAAAGAGAGATGCTCAACCACTGAGCCACCCAGGCATCCCCAAAACAAAGAACTCTTAAAACTCAACAATAAGGAAACAAACAACCCAGATAACAAGTGGGCCAAGACCTTATCAGATTCCTTACCAAAGAAGACATTCAGATGGCAAACCAGCACACAAAGGCATGCTCCATATGATACGCTGTCAGGGAAATGCAAATTAAAACAACCATGATACACTACTGCACATCTATCAGAAGGGACACAATCCATTCACGTACACAACACTGTCAACATCAAGTGCTGGTGAGGATGTGGGGCAGCAGGAATTCTCATGCAAGGTCAGGGACGTACACCATGGTACAGCCACTCTGGAAAATGGTTTGGTGGCTTCTTGCAAAACTAAACACACTTTAATTATAAAATACAGCCCTTGCAGCTCTCACTATTTACCCAAATGAGTTGGCAATGCAGGCCCATGTGCACATGTAGAGCAGCTTTATTTATAATGGCCAAAACTTGGGATCCCTGGGTGGCTCAGCAGTTTAGTGCTTGCCTTCAGCCCAGGGCATGATCCTAGAGTCCGGGGATTGAGTTCCACATTGGGGTCCCTGCATGGAGCCTGCTTCTCCCTCTGCCTGAGTCTCTGCCTCTCTCTCTTGTCTCTCTCGGTGTCTCTCATGAATAAATTAATAAAATAAACGAATGAAATAATATATATTTTTATATATTTATAATATTTTATATTTATACATTTATGATATATTTCTATATTTATAATATTTTATATATATATATATATATAAAATAGGGATGCCTGGGTGGCTCAGAGGTTAAGCATCTGTCTTCAGCTAAGGGCGTGATCCCGGAGTCCCAGGATTGAGTCCTGCGTTGGGCTCCCTGCATGGAGTCTGCTTCTCCCTCTGCTTGTGTCTCTGCCTCTCATGAATAAGTAAATAAAATCTTTAAAATATATATATATATACATATATATAAAATAGTCAAAACCTAGAAGCATCAAAGATATATGTGAATGGATAAATAAACCATGGTTCATTCCAGACAATGGAATGTATTGAGTGCTAAAAAGAAACAAGCTCTCAGGTTATGAGAAGACATGAAGGAACCTTAAATGAGTAACAGCAAGTAAAGGAAGCCAACGTGAAAAGGTGATACAGTGTGTGATTCAACAACATCATGGAAAAGGCAAAACTATGGAGACAGCAGAAGATATGTTGGGAGGATGAACAGGTGGAGCAGAGGATTCTTAAGGTCGTGAACTGCTCTGCATGAAGCTGTCCCTAAGGACACGTGTCACCACGTGTTCGTCCAAGCCCACAGAACATACACCACCGAGAGAGCCTTAAGGTCATGCCAGGGACCTTGATTAGTGTAGGTTCCTCTGCTGTGTTGAACGCACCACCTGGAGGGAGTGTTAGTACCGGGAGAGGCTGCATGTGGCGGGGGCGGGGGCAGGGGGTAAAACAAATCTGCCCATTCTTCTCAATTCTGCTGTGAACCTAAAACTGTTCTAAAAAGTCAAGTCTGTTAAAAAAAATTTAGTAAGTGGAGGGAAAAAAACATTTGTGATATAGCTGATGAGATGCCAAGACTGGCTGAGTGGACCGTGGTGCGAGGCCCTTCCCGCCTGCAGGCTGTGGAGACAATACCATGTTCCACATCACCACTCAGTAGTGGCCACAGATTAAAAAAAAAAAAAAAAAAGGTAGACATTCTAGAACTATAAAATGGAACAGCCAAACTTAGGAACCCAATGCCCAGGTTTAACAGCAGAAAAGATGCTAGAAAGAGAATGTGAACCCCGATAAAAACACGTACATCAAGGGTAAGGACTTACAGGAATATGGAATACACAGAAAAAGGGGTAAGATGTAAAAGATAAGGAGAGTCTCTGAAGGAGAAGAGAGAATGTGCAGAGGCAATATTTGAAGAGAAAATGTTGATATTTTTCTAAAGGAATTCAGAGGCCCAGACTGAAGAATCCCAAAGAGTTTCATGCAAGACAAACGAAAAGAAATCCACACCCAGTTCTGAAAATACAAGAAATCAAAGACAAAGAAAGTATCTTAAAAGCAGCAAGAGAAACGTTATTTTCAAAGGAGGAAAGAGTAGCACAAGACTTTTCGCGGGGGCACTGGGCTGGGGACAGCATGCGGGTGCCCCCCCACCATCCGTCACCCACCACCCTGCTAGCAGGAGGTACTGCTGCAGCCCCCAGGCCCCTCGGGACACAGGACAGAGGCACACTGCCGCTGTGGGCTTGCTTTCCTCCTTCAGAGGCCGTGCTGAGCCACTGGTTCAAAGGACAAAAACTTCTTGAAAAGCACTCTTTCCGATGGTGGGGTGGGGGTGGGGACTGGACAGGAAGGTCCTGTGAGCAGGGTGGGCAGACTCAGGAGCAGACTACATTGCCGTGTGCGGCACAGAAAGCAGTGTGAGAAAACATGACAGAGAACCTGACAGACAAGCTCATGACCCGCAGGGAACGGACTGTCCAGAGAGGATGCTGGGCCGACCGGGAATCTGCAAGCAAGCTATATTTAGTCAGAGTCCATACCTCCAGCTCCTGAAAGCCCAAGAAACAGAAAGCGATGACTTTTAAACAACATAGAAAACATCTTTATGAAGGTGAAGGAACGGTTTCTTAGCCAGGCACAAGCAGCACTGCCCATGAAGGGAAAGACTGGTAGGTCTCCTTCAACCCAAAGAAGAGCTGTCCACCAGAGGTACCATTCAGAAGGCAAAAAGGGCAAATCTCAGAACAGATTCTGTGCAAGACCATGAACAAAGGACTCTTATTTAGAAAATATAAAGAAACCCTTAGAGTCTAAAAGGGAGACAGAAAAATGGGCAGAAGGCACTCTGCCCCACTGCCTCCCAGGAGCGTGGAAGGCACTCAGCCCTACTAGGAATCAAGAAAATGTAATTAGAAAAAAAAATGTAATTAGAACCAAATGCCGTACTCAACATTGTGCCCTTATTTATCTGAAAAGGAAAAGCTTGCGAACCCTGACTGCTGTCATGCCCACAGGGCCACTGGAGTCCCTGATCTGGGCAGGAGGTGACAACCCCCCCTCCCCCGGGACACAGACATCTGCATGCATGTCCCTGCACAGGGTGGACAAGGGATGGACACACATGGCCGTTCCTTAGCTGGCCCAAGACAGACACAGCAGTGATGGAGCCTCTGGGACACAGACACTGAGCAAGGAGCAGTGGGTCCAGAGGACACACAGGATGAGTCATGTACAGAAATGGAAAGTCCACACAGGCGCAAGGCAGTGGTCTTCCCACAGAGGACACACAACGGGTTTGGGGACCCACTAATAATTTGGTGCCTGGCATGGTGGCTCCATGGGCATCCACCCTCTGTGTACAAGGAATGCACCACTCTTCAAGATGTGAGGGGAGGGGATCCCTGGGTGGTTCAGCAGTTTGGGGCTTGCCTTCAGCCCAGGGTGTGATCCTGGAGTCCCAGGATTGAGTCCCGCGTCGACTCCTTGCATGGAGCCTGCTTCTCTCTCTGCCTCTCTCTCTCTCTCTCTCTCTCTCTGTCTATCATGAATAAATGAATAAAATCTTAAAAAAAAAAAGATGTGAGGGGAGAAGGATAAAGAAAAGAGGAGCCTATGATGACGATGGTCAGGAGAGCCATCACTTTCAACCCTTATAAGGCATCCTGGGTGGTTTCCAAAGTGTGCAGAGGGCACAGGACGCACGGCACCCCTGCTGCCACCTGCAAGCACGTGGGGGAGGGCAGGGGCGTGCTGACCAAGGGCCAGGGAGTGGGTCTGCGAGGCCACCAGCACAGGGACACCAACCCCAGCACCCCCAGAGGGAGGTGTGCCTCAGGCAAGGGCCACAGCGGCCCTGACCTGGGACACCATGCCCAAAGGACTAGGTCCTTAGAAGGACAGTCTATGGCAGTCATCACCCATGTGCCCCTCCGGAGAGAGACTGTGCACGTCTCCCCATGCACCCTAGCCACAGGCAGGCAGGAGCGTGGCCACTTACATCCAGCTTCATCAGGGTGAGAAGGTCTTTCTTGGCAGCTCTGAAGATGGCATCTGTCTTCCTGCTGGAGACAGTCTCCTCTGAGTTAGCCTCTGAGTAGTGGAAGACTGCAGAAGGGGCGTCTGCCACCATCACATTCTTCTTGGACTTGAGAGGAGCACAGGCAGCGAGATCAGAGGAAGGGTCCTTACCGAGAGCACAGCCAGAGGGGAGAGGGGCTCCCCGCCTACCTTGCTGGCCATGGTGCTTCCAGGGTGCTCCTCTGCATGGAGCAGGACTCTGGCACGGTCACATGCCATTTTCAGGTCTGAGGTAGCACCTGCTGTGCTCCCTACAAATGGAGGGAAGATTCAGGACACTGCACCAGCCCACCTGGACACATGGACCCATAGGCACCCACTGAGGGCTGGCTGAGCTCTCCCCAAGGCTAAGCAGCACAGCCCTGGGGAGGGAGGACTCAGATCACTGCAGTGCAGGGCCACTGTAATGTCATGGTAAGGCCCATGTAAGGTCCTTCTGTGACCCACAAACAATTTTTATTTTATTTTGTAAATGAAAAAAAAAAAAGGTATTTTTTAAGATTTTATTTGTTTTTTTTAGTTTTATTTATTTATTTATTCCTGAGAGACACAGAGAGAGGCAGACACAGGCAGAGGGAGAAGCAGGTTCCCTGTGGGGAGCCCGATGTGGGACTCAATCCTCGGACCTCAGGATCACGCCCTAAGCCAAAGGCAGACGCTCAACCACTGAGTCACCCAGAGGCCCGTTTAAGAGTTTATTTTTAAGCCATCTCTACACCTAGTGTGGGGCTTGAACTCACAACCCTGAGATCAAGAGTCACATGCTCCATTGGCTGAGCCAGCCAGGAGTCCCCAAACCAACTTTTAATCCTGAGATACTGTGCATTGTATTTACTATAATGTTGTTGTATTACTATAAAATAATAATATTATGTATTTTACTAACATATTATTGTTTTATTATTATCATAAGCTAAAGTGTTATGATACCAATGTCTATTTTAAAAATAAAACCCAGGGATCCCTGGGTGGCTCAGCGGTTTAGCGCCTGCCTTTGGCCCAGGGCGTGATCCTGGAGTTCCGAGATTGAGTCCCGCATCTGGCTCCCGGCATGGAGCCTGCTTTTCCCTCTGCCTGTGTCTCTGCCTCTCTCTCTTTCTCTATGTCTATCATAAATAAATTAAATAAACAAACAAACAAATAAATAAATAAACATTTTTTAAAAATCCTATTAAAAATAAAACCCAACCGGAGCACCTGGGAGGCTCAGTTGGTCAAGGGTCTGACTCTTGGTTTGGGCTCAGGTCGTGATCTCAGGATTGTGAGAGGGCTCAATGCTCAGCACAAAGTCTGCCTGAGATCCTCTCTCTTCCTCTCCCTCCAGCCCTCCCACTTGTGCTCTCTCTCTCTTAAATAAATCTTTAAAAAAAAAAATAGTGTTAAAACCCAACCAAGGGCAGCCCTGGTGGCTCAGCGGTTTAGCACCACCTTCGGCCCAGGGTGGAATCCTGGAGACCCGGGATCGAATCCCACATCAGGTTCCCGGTGCATGGAGCCTGCTTCTCCCTCTGCCTGTGTCTCTGCCTCTCTCTCTCTCTGTGACTATCATAAATAAATAAAAATTAAAAAAATAATAATAATAAAAATAAAAAAAATAATAATAAAAAATTAACAAGACTATATTAAAAAAAAAACCCAACCACACTCCCTGATTAACACAGTAAAGGTTACACAGTCCTACAGAATGCTGTTCTAATCACCAGTTTCCATACATCACATATTACATATAGGCAGTTGTTGAAACTGAAACTGTGGAGGACCTCTGCTCTTTGCAGACACACGTCCTGTAAAAGGCATTATCTGTGCGGACCAGAGGTAGGTGACTGTCCTGCATGTTTGTGGAACTGGATGATCCAGAGTCAGACTTTATTACATGTGGACCACTGTTGCTTTCAGTTATCTGTCAGGTAAGCTGCTTTTATCTGAAAACATTTGCTAAACACATTTAAAAAAATATATGGCAGGAGAGCCATGTGGAAAAAAAAAGCCATGTGGAAAAAAAGTGTATTGTGACCCATACTCACTTTAGACAAAAGACCCAATCCTAGAGAGATAAACATGAAAGGTAAAATGTTAACTCTTACAGGCAGATTTCCTAAATAAGACACAGAATGCATTAACCACACAAAAGAAAAAACTAAATAAACTCTATTAAATTAAAAACTTCCATTCATCAAAAGGCACCACTAAGAGGGTAAAAGGCAAGAGCAGAAAATATCCTCAATACATATATCCCACAGAGGGCCCACGGAGGATCCAAGAATTCCTATTAATCTGTAATTAGATTAACGATGATCTAAGAGGAAAGCAGACAAAGACAGTGCAATGCACTGCCCATGGAGGCAGGAGTTATTGGGGCTCAGGCAGCAACAGGAGGATGGGGTGTGGCCACAGTGCATGGCCAGGGTGAAGTGGGGACATCACAGCGCACAGGTGTGGCCTGTCTGCATCCTAAAGCACAAGCCAAGAGAATGTGAGGGGGACCAAGGACAAGCCGCCAGGATCTAAGTGTACACAGCGACTTGTGCTGGGGGCCACCTACGGGACAGCACAGCCCTCAGAGGATGGGGAAGCACCCGGAAAACCATGCCCAGCACCTCCTGAGCCAACAGCATGCCCTCCGCGACCTGATGGTTCCAATAGGAATACGTCCATGTGTACTCAACAGACAACGCACAAGCAGTGTGCTCACACAATAAATTTACCCCCCAAGGGAGAACAGGCGCGTGTTGCTCACACAACACACGTCAGACGCAAAGTTGAGCAGAAGCAATCAGACTAACTCGGCCCAGCAGCTGGAGCTCAGGGAGGGACAGGAGGCAGAGTCCAACATCACTGCTGGCAGGACCTGGGGTGGCTGGTTTCTGCATTTGGGTGCTGGCCTCACAGCTGAGTTCAGTTTATGAAAAGTCACCAAACAACCCATTTGCAATTTACACCTTCCATACTCATATTATACAACCATAAAAAGCCAATGCTCTATCTAAAGCATTGAAAACAACTTGGTATCAGTGAAGAAATAGGCAAATACCCCAGCAGAAGACAAAAAATGCCTAAAAGGAAATCCAAGTAATGAAACATCCAGAACAGGCAAATCCTGGAGACAGACACAGATCAGTAGTTGCCTGGGGCCAGGGCAGGGGTGATGGCTGATGGGCGTGTGCCGTGTCTCTACTGGCTGACAGAATGTTCTGGGATTATTTTTTTTATTTTTATTTTTTTTTAGATTTTGTATTTATTCATAGAGACAGAGAGAGAGAGAGAGAGGCAGAGACACAGGCAGAGGGAGAAGCAGGCATCATACAGAGAGCCTGATGTGGGATTCAATCCAGGGTTTCCAGGATCACGCCCTGGGCTGCAGGCTGCGCTAAACTGCTGCGCCACTGGGGCTGCCCTGTTCTGGGATTAAATAGTGGTGATCAAGGCACAATTTTGTGACTATACTAATGAATCAGACACTTCAGAAAGGTGAACTTAATGTATGTGCATCATATCTCTGAAAGCTATTACAAAACAAACAAACAAACAAACATGTATATTCAGAAATTTGATGCCAAATGAAGGTGGCACCAAACAAGGCAACAGGGAAATGAAAGATCGTTTTTGTTAATGGTACTGCATAAATTACCACCATACGAAGTGAGAAAAGGCTGAAAAGGCTGAACTTCCGACTTTGAACACAACCAAGTGAGAAGGGCAAACGAAGGAGCCCTCGGTGTGGAAGGGGAACCACACAGCTCAGAGGAGACAGTGTGGATATGCTCAAAGCCCAGTGAACAAGGACAGAACAAGGAGGAAGCGGCCACACACAGACCACAGGTGCACAATGGCCGGTTTTCAGTAAATGAACACCAAGGTTCCTGTTCCACGACAGTCCCCGGGGCTGGGTCTTCTGACAGATGAAGACCAGAAAAAGGTGCCTGAACAATTACAGCAGATGAAGTCTCTATCTAGAGCATAAAGAATTAATGCAAATCAACAAGACAGAGTCAGGAAGCCCCGCAGGAAATGAGCAGAGAATATAAGCAGACAACTTTTATTTATCTATTTATTGAGAGTAAGCTCCATATCCAATGTGGGGCTCA
Organism: Vulpes vulpes; assembly: GCF_048418805.1. Taxonomy (NCBI): domain Eukaryota; kingdom Metazoa; phylum Chordata; class Mammalia; order Carnivora; family Canidae; genus Vulpes; species Vulpes vulpes. The sequence goes on along the minus strand of NC_132781.1, from coordinate 48,088,361 downwards.
AACTCACAACCTTAGGTCAAGAGCCACACACTCTACTGACTGCCAGCTGAGCATCCCTAAACAGACAATTCTTGAAGAGGGAACCCAAACGGCTCTCAAATACACCAAATGATGAAACTTGCCAGTAACTCACAAAACACAAATGAAAACAAAATTAACTTTCTAACTAATATAAGAAGAAAATCAGAAAATTACAAGGAGGAGCTAGTTTGTATGGGCTGCGGGCTGGACATGAGAATCCCTGGTAGCACCTGTGCTGCCCCAGGATGTGCTGGGAGCCCTTCCAGGCTACAGCACACAGAGGCCATGACCAGGTCCCTGAAGGAAGGTGCCCCAGCTGGCACGGTCAGCTCCTGGAGCTCTGCTTTTGTTTTGTTTTGTTTAGTTTAGTTTAAAAGATTTATTTGAGAGAGAGAGCAGAGTTAGGGGAGTGGGAGAGGGAGAAGCAGACCCCCGCTGAGCAGGACCCAGGATCATGACCTGCGCTGAAGGCAGACACCACCGACTGAGCCCCCAGGCGCCCTGAGAGCTCTGCTCTAATGAAAGCCGACCCTGGCGGCAGCTGAGGGGCCAAAGGGCCTAGAAAATCCATTTGTCAGTTGAAGATGTGACACACTGGTGTGCTGGTGGGCACAGCCTAGCACAGGGGACAAAGGAGAGGCTCCTGCAGCAGCTGGGTACAGCCTCAGGGATGTGGACCCCTGGGGCACAGATGCGAGATAGCAGGAGAACAGGGACCGCGTGGAGGGAAGCCCACAGGGTACTCGGGGCAATAAGATGCTCAGCACCGCACCAAATTGAGCCAGAGTGTGGGCACAGGGTCCTCTGGACTTGTTAGTGTTCCCAGCTCAGGTCACCCACTGCCTTACCTGGTGGAGCAAAAGAGGCCTGGTCACCTGCCTGGGCCTTGCCGAGCTCGTCCAGGATCTCTTCGTGGACAGAAGGCAGTGGGGAGGACTGGCTCCTTTTCAGCAGAGGCCCCGAGGCTGCTGCACGGCCGCCCCCTCGATCTGCTGGAAGGAGACCAGTGGAACGGAAGGCCACTGTGCTCACGATGGTGCACAGACCTCGATACCCACACGCACCTGCCCAGGCCAGTGCCAGCCTTGGACGCAGCCCTGCTCTGCCTCTTAGGTCTCTCTGAACAGACTCACCCCTGCTACCAGCGTCCTCCACTAGGCTGGAGCCTTGCAAGCCCCCTTCTCTGTGACTGTTGTGGTCAAGGTGGCCACCATGCACCTGGCATGACCCTGGCATACTTGAGGGCTCTACTGGCTCCTCAGGAAAAGGAATCCAAAAACAATCTTCCAGGAGGGGCCCTGAGCCACATGGCTTTTGGTTCACTATCAGTCGCCTGCTTGTGAACAAGCAGGTAACTGATCCCACACCTGCTAGCATACTGCACATGACATCATCACTCTGAAGGTGACTTGTAGCCAAGAAACCTCAATGGACAGTTTCTTTCCCCAGATCCAGGATTCTCTCAAGAGCTCAGAGTAGCATGAAGTGAGGAATCTGCTCCAGGATGGCTTTCCCTGGGAGCCCAGTCCTCCCACAGAGATGAGTGTGATGGGAGAAGTAGCTGGGGAGGAAAAGGGGCCTGGCCTCAGGCTGGAGGCCAGTTCAGGGGCAGTACCTGGGTCGCACGATTCCTGGGGCCACAGGGGCCTCTCCAGACGATCCTCGGAGCTGCAGCAGGCCTGCCGCTTGGCCTTTCCAGCAGCCATGCTGGCCACAGACAGCAGGTGGACAGCCTGGCTCTCCTGGGGTGTGAGAAAGATGCAGGCACTCTAGGGGCACCCCTTGGCTAATACTCCCAGCAGCCACACTTGGGGGAACAAGAGGATTGGTGACCCGCAAAGATACCAGCTGTATGCTTAAGGTCCCAAAAGCCCAGCTTGCTTTATCCTGGCAATTCCATCAAGTTTAAATGGTGGTCAGCACTGTCAGAAAGCTTAATACTCTTCAATAAGATGAAAAGTAAAGTAGAAAACAAAAGGATATGCCTTAAAATACTAGTAAAAGATGATAAAACCAAAACCCATTAAAGTAGGGAGAAGACAGACATGCAACACTGACTCCAGTAATGAGTGGTCAGTATCCAGGGCCTCTCCAACCAGGGCCCACAAGGGTCTCATCTCCTGCTCACAGCAGCTCTGGCTCTCACAGCCACAAGCTCAACCCCACCAGCCAGACTGCCGGCAGGAGGGACCCCAGGGGACAGGAGGTGACCACCTCCACTGCCAGGTGAGCAACAGGAAAGGGGCAGGCAGGCTCACGGAGCAAGGGGACCCAAGGGACCACATTCAGGCCAACCCCAGGCTCTCCTTGAACAGGCATCAGAGAAGTCTCATTCCCCAAATCTCAGACAGGACAGGTTCTCAGCTCCCGACTCATCCATAAGCATCGGCTAAAAGGCAGAGCAGAGAACACAGCCCCACACACCCCTCTCTGGGCCCAGTGTCACGGTGATGTGGATGGGGGTGAGAGGCCGCACTTACCGGGTTAAAGAGCTCTGTGGTCAGGCCCAAGTAGTTGTGCAGAGCCAGAAAGGTGACCCTCTGCAGCCGCACCATGATGATCTGGTGGGGAACAGCCAGTTTTGCGGGCCGGGCCTCCTCCAGGCACCCCAGCCCCATCACGACCCTCGCAGGAACGAAGCCCCAGGTCTGACAACTCACCACAGTCCCCCGAGATGTCAGCCTTAGGGGCATAAGGAAACTGCATCACTGTGTAAATTTTTGGTAAATCTAAGATCACTTCAAATACAGAAACTTAATCATAGAAAAGGAACTCTTTGGGGGGCTCCTGGGGGTTCTGGAGACCTCTCTGAGATCATGAATATTCACTTTTACTGTAAAATACACATCACAAAACCTTCTAAACCCACCTTAGTCCTTCCTCACCCACCAGGATGTGCCTTCCTGGGCATGTGACACTCAGTACTGACACAGCGGCATGTGAGAAATGCTTGGTACGCCAGGCCCTGGGCCAGAGGGGCTACTGCAGGAGTGACCTACCTGTACCACCCTCACCAGGGTTTCAGGATACTTCTCAAAAACTCCTTGGAAAGCCACTGCTGGGAGCCGGAGGACAGTGGAAGGGACGGCAGCACGGGCAGACACAGTTTTGTATGGAGCGGTGTGGCCCTGCAAGGACAGCAGCGTCAATTGGCTCCAGGGCCCTGACTCAGAAGGATGCAGCAGCAGCATGTGGAAGTACCCACAGGTACTGGGCACCGGGCTCCACGCATGGAGCACCTCCTGGGAGCCCACTGGGAGCCAGAGAGAAGAGCCCGCATTTCCAGCCAGGGCATTGCCCTCTGTTGCTGCCACCCTATCCTCCAGCAACCACCATAACCAGCCTTCATCCCTCCTCCTCATGGCTTTGCCTTTGTCAAAACATCAAATGAGTGGAATCACACACACCCAGCTCCCCTCCCTGAGATGCCAGCTTGAGGCCTGATGTGCTCCTCACATACCAGCAGTTGCGCTCTTGATGGTGCACAATGAGGCTGTTTCCTTGGCTCAGCAGTTCAAGGGCATCTGGGTTGTTTCCAGTTTGGGGCAATTATAAATAAAGCTGTCGGAGCACCTGGGTGGCAGTGACCCATCTGCCTTCAGCTCAGGTCATGATCCCAGGGTCCTGGGATTAAGCCCTGCATCGGGGTCCCTGCTCAGTGGAGAGTCTGCTTTTCCCCCTCCCTCTGCCTGCTGCTCCCCCTGCTTTTGTGCTTTCTCTGTGTCAGATAAATAAATAAAATCTTTATAAAAATAAAATAAAATAAACTCATAGATGTTCACATTTATTGCACAGCTCTGGGCTATACCGTATATACATCTTCAGTATTCAGGAAACTCCCATGCTGTTTCTACACCCCTCTTCCCCCACCCCGGCCATGGAGGAATTTCAGTAGCCCACACACAGACCACGTCTGTACCGCCAGGGCTGAGTGGTGAGGAAGTGGCTGGTCGTGGCCCCCAGTTCCTGGGGGCAGCCTCTCAATGTGTTAGGAATGTCTGTGTTTGCAGGGGGAGCCCTGGCAGTCTCAGGATGGGGCTGGCCACACATGGAAGTCCGCCCACGGAGGGGGAGCTGGGGTATTCCCGACCCCGTGACCAGGCCCTATGTGTCGGGAACCTGAGCATGCATCTCTCAAGATGCTCTGAGTAAGCTCCAGGACTCTGCTATATTTCTTCCCTTTTCTGCTCATTTCACATCCTTTATAAAAAGACAACTGTTCCTGGGAGACCACAACTACCCCGCGACAAGGAGGAGTAGAGTGGCAGCCTGCCAGCTGTCGAAGGACAGGAATCACAGACCAGCTGCAGGGTCCTGTCCCTTCTGGAGGCCACAGGTTCCAGCGCACCCCCCCACACACAGCTTACGCCCCACGCGGCCACTCCGTAGAGAGTGAGCACCCCTCCTGTGGGTGCACAGAGGAAGACGGCCTGTCTGGGATGTGACCTCACCCAGCCTCCCACTCACAAGCAAGTCAGACCACTGGGAGATCCCAGGAGGGCCCGGGAGGACCAGCCCCATAGACCCCATCAGATGGCAATTCTCATCTCTGTCCAAGAATCAGAGAGAAAAGCATGTGTATATGTGTGTGTGTGTGGGGGGGGGTAAGTAGAAAAGGGAATGAAAGTGTACCCACTGTTGCTAAAAATGGCTCGTGGGCTACTTATTTCCAAACAGAAAAACAACATGCTCGACCTCACCTAAAATAAAAAAAACTGAGCCACAGAGAGAGGCTGAGCTGCTGAGAGTGTGCACAGGGCCCAGGTGCAGACCTGCAGGAACCCCCATGTTTGCATGTATCTAAAAACCTTCTAAGCAGCAGAGGTGCAGATGCCTGAAGCAGGACAGTTGTGCACACAGGGGGCTGATGTTAATGACCTGCGGAAGAGCCACACGCAGCAGAAGGCCGCATGGGGTTGGGAGTTGCGTGTTGGAGGGCACGTCAATCTTCTGGGGAAAGGAGAGGGGTGCTGGAGGCCAGGTTCACTGCTAGCTGGCTCTGCCATAGCCACATGACCTGGGCAACAGCTTCCTTGGCTGCTTACGAACTACTGTGCATTTCCGTATCTCTGAGACATGTCACAACATTTGTAAAGAGTAAAGTAATAAGGGAAAGGGGTTTGGGGTAAGGTGGCCAGAACAGACAGTTTCAGTTATAACATCAAGACGGGAAGAACCGGGGATGCAACGAGCCAGGCGACACATGGGGACGCTGTGGAGAGCTGGTGCTGGGAGCTCAGCATATCCCCTTTACTTTCATCTCTGGGCAATGGTGGTGCTGCCTAGATCTGTTGTGTGACCACTTCACAGCAGGTGTAAATCAGAGTACCTGCTATACACCTCTCAGTGATGTGGGCTAATTATTTAGTAAAATGGAAAAAAAGTAAAAGAATCAAAATTGCCTAGGTATCCAAAGACTATATCGCTACTTCAGTTGGAAAGGACAGTAATAAAGATGACCTCCCATGAGAGATGGTGGTTTGAAGGGGAGGTCTTCATGGCATGTCCACTTATCTCTGCTCTGTTACAAAGATACAAACCTCCAAGAATCAAGACAAAAGCTGAGAGCAGACTAGATGCATCAATGATGGAAACTGGTGAAAAGTACATGACAGACTGGCAGCTAATGGAGCTGTTGTCTTTAGGAGCAGAGAGGCAAGATGTGAAACCCACCCTCACGGGAGGGCCTGAGCCTCCTCCCCGCCCTGAAGCTCGCCACTGGGGTTCTGCAGATGGTGAAGCAAACGGCTCAGAGCATAGGATCTTCAGCATAGCCGAGGGCTCATGCCTGGGCAGGAGGACAGCGTCCATCTACCTGGATGGGGCAGCCCCACGCTCCCTCCCTGATTCCAAGCCAATTCCACTCTGGCAGGACACTGCAGATGCCTCTCTGAGATTCAGCTTTAGAGAAAACACCTGTAGATGCCACTCTGTGGGCCCCCTGTTGCCTTCCTGCAATGAGCCTTGGGGCAAACCTGAGCACACCAGGGCTCACCCATATACCCAGCACTCAAATGAGGTACAGAACATTTTCAGCAGCCCAGACTGCTGTATGCCGCTGCTGAGCCTGATACATCTACTCCTGACAGGTAACGCTCAGCCACCAGAGTGGGCCAACTTCAGCCCAAGGGCCAAATCTTACCTACTGCCTGTTTTTGTAAATAAATCTTTATTGGACACAGGGACAGCCAAGCTGAACAGTTATAGCAGAGGCTGTGTGGCCTGCCTGGCCCTCTCATGCGCTGACCACTGCTCTGCCTTCACATGTCATTCTCGCCTATGGGAGGCTCCTGTCCTGCTCTTTCTCTGACTGGCCACTCTGGTTCCACATGTGGGGCTCAGACTCCTGCCTACCTAGGCAGGTCAACATGGATGGCACTCCACACAAACGAGCTGCTGGGAAAGATTGAAGCCAAAGTAAACAGAGAAGAGAGACCCAAAAGAGAGAGAGAAAACACAGAGAGTAAAAGAAAACCTTATCTTACTGCATCCATGAAAAATAATAAGATATTATTTAAAAAATTGGGGGGCAGGGAAGAGCTCCTAAAATAAAAAACATGGTGGCTAAAATAAAAAAACACAAGAAACAATGTGTTTGTGAGGGTGTGGAGAAAATTTAAACTAGAATCACCACATGACTCCAGTAATTCCACTGCTGGGTATTTACCCACAGAATATGACAACACTAGTTAAAAAAAAAAAAAAAATATATATATATATATATATATATATATGCAAAATGTATATGTGTATACACACACATATGTGTACATATATAGCACCCCTATGTTTACAGCAGCATCATTTACAATAGTTAAGATATGGAAGCAACTCAAGTGCCTGCTGACTGATAAATGGATAAAGAAAATCGGTGTGGTAGGTGTATATACATATACGTATGTGTACGTGTACGTATTTGTGTGTGTGTGTGTATATGATGAAATATTACCCATAAAAAAGAATGAAATCTTTCAATTTGCAATGATGTGGATGGATCTAGAGTTTTGGTTTTTTTTTTCTTTTTGAGAGAGAGTACACTTGAATGGCAGGGGAGGTACAGAGGGGAAGAGGGAATCTCAAGCAGGCTCCACACTCAGTGCAGAGCCTGATGTCAGGTTTGATTTCATAACCCTGAGATCAGACCTGAGCTGAAACCAAGAGTTGGGTGCTTAACAGACTAAACCAGCCAGGTGCCCCTAGAGAGTATTATGCTAAATAAAATAAGTCAGAGAAAGACAAATACAAGGACTACAGCTCAGAGGTAGAACATCTGACTGCAGAGAAAGATAAATACCATACGATTTCACTCACATGTGGAATTTTAGAAACAAAACAAATGAGCAAAGGAGAAAGAGAAGCCAAGAAACAGACTGTTAACTATACACATTGATGGTAACCAGAGGGGAGGATGGGTGAAATAGGTGATGGGGATGAAAGAGTGCACTTGTGATAAGCAATGGGTGACATACGAAAGTGCTGAGCCACTATATTATACTCCTGAAACTACACTAACCATGAGCTAACTACACTGTGAGTTAAACTGAATTTTTAATTCAATTTAAAAATAAAAAAGTAAGGGATACCTGGGTGGCTCAGCGGTTGAGTGTCTGCCTTTGGCTCAGGGTGTGATCCTGGATTCCTGGGACAGAGACCCACATCGGGCTCCATGCAGGGAGCCTGCTTCTCCCTCTGCCTGTGTCTCTGCCTCTCTCTCTGTGTCTCTCATGAATAAATAAAATCTTTTAAAAAACTAAGTAGAATAGGGCAGCCCAGGTGGTTCAGTGGCTTAGCGCCACCTTCAGTCCCGGGTGTGGTCCTGGAGACCCGGGATCGAGTCCCACGTCAGGCTCCCTGCATGGAATGGAGCCTGCTTCTCCCTCTGCCTGTGTCTGTGCCTTTCTCTCTCTCTCTCTCTCTCTCTCTCTCTGCGTCTCATGAATAAATAAATAAGATTTTTAAAAATAAATAAAAACTAAATAGAATAAAAATAAAAAAGTAAAATAAAATACGTGGTGACAAAAATGAGAAACTCAGTAGGAGGTTTGGAAAACGAAGTGGAAGAAATCTCCTAGAAAGTATAACAGAAAGGTAAAGGTAGCACAGAATAAAGACAATTCTGGATTTGTAAGGTTCCAGAACTCTATCTCCCTCATACCCTTCTTAGAAAGCAGACAGCAACTGCTCCACCAACACGAGCAAGCTGGCCAAGGGAGTGGAGGTGAGGGCCCCACAGAGACAGAAGGAAAGGACCCAGATGAGGAGCGGGAACCCCAGAGGATCGGGAGCCAGCCCAGGGAGGTCAGGCTGGACAAGAAGATGGGGGCTTGGGGGCTTCTCCCCAACTCACAGGGCATTGGAGCAGGGCACCAGACCATGACTACACAAAAAACGAAGCAACCCAAAAACCAAGGCAGCTGTTAACTCCAGGAAAAACAAGAAAGGAACCTCATTGAGGCAATCAACCCTGCATGAGTGTGGCTTTGCTTGGGTGGGAGGAGTGGGGAGGCCCGTAGAGCAATCAGGAAAGCCTGCCCTCATTTCCAGGCTAACTAGCCCACACGAATCTAAGACGGGAGGATTACAAAAGAGCAAGGGAAGCACATTGCACAAAAAAACCTAGAAGAGATGGAAGTGGCTTTTCTAGGGAAGGGCAGTGGAACAGAGAACTGTGATTCACAAAACACCAAAACTGTGCTTAGAATTTGTCTATGTTACTTGGATAGAATTAATTCTTTTTAATGACAGACACAAATGTCTGATTAGGCAAAAATGATGTCCTTCCAGATGATTAGTTAATCACAATACAGAATTATTTTCTCTGAAACATTGCTGTTTTCTTACCCACCCCAGGAGGAAGCTGCCCCGGGAGAAGGACAGGGATGCAGCAGGCTGGGGAGGCCCTGCTCACAGCACCCATCTCCTGGGGCTGCAAGATGTGGTGCCCAAGCCCAAAATTATAATGAGACCAGGAATCACTGCAGACAATAAATACCAAGAAGGGCCTCCACCAAAGCTATAGTTTGCTTAACACTTGCCAAGGTTGAGGGAGGGTACAGAGCTGCATAACTCTAATTTATCTCCATGTAAACAATCTGTCTATACCTCCTGGGCTTCTCAGACTCACAGTGCACCTTACAGATTCTGACCCACACCAGCCAGAGTCCTATGGAGCCACATGGGGGCATGCCTGCACATCTGGGTGCCCTCTCCCAGCTCAATGCTCCAGGAAAAGGCTGCCACCAGGCCATGCACTGGCCTTTCAAGGTGGGTCAGCCTTGCTCAGAGGAGGTGGTATTCCTCTCAGCGCCAGCCAAGCATCTTGTGAATACACACCAGGTCCTGGGAGCAGAGCAAGATGCCAGAGTTCTATCCATACCTCTACCCCAGGCCCTAACACACCTCAAAGCATGTCTGTATCAGCCTAATAGGGATGGGGGAACACCATGGACACCCCCAAAGTCTCTGGAGTTTGTCATCCATGTGCACAAGAACTCAGGGCTAGATCAAAGGACACTCACCAAAGGCCCCACCCATCATGAGTGTCACACAAGTACCCAGGCTTCTACCCCCACATGGATACATCCTTGTCAAGGTCTGCTAAACTGCTCTGGAGACCACTCTGTGCAATGTCCATCTGGGGGAAACTGAGGTACAAGTTGCCTTGATGTACAGCTAAAACTCAAAGCAGGAAGTATAACCTCAAAGGTAAAGTGACAATCAAATGCACCTTTTGAGCTACACAGGTGTGTACATAATCAAAACTCAGGTAGGGGGCAGCCCCGGTGGCGCAGTGGTTTAGCGCTGCCTGCAGCCCAGGGTGTGATCCTGGAGACCCGGGATCGAGTCCCACATCAGGCTCCCTGCATGGTGCCTGCTTCTCCCTCTGCCTGTGTCTCTGCCTTTCTCTCTCTAGCTGTGTCTCTATGAATAAATAAATAAAATCTTAAAAAAAAAAAACTCAGGTAGGACACACTTAACATCTTGTTTCATTGTACAGAAATTTTACTCAGAAAAAAAAGAAAATTAGATGTTAAATTCTAGTTAACGAGAAGGGAATGGTTGTGCTGAGCCGAGACTTTTTGCAGCTGGTGATGCACACACAGTTGACTTTACTATTCTGCCTACTTTTGCAAATGTTTGAGATGCTCCATGACAGTAAGTTTAAAAATCACAAGATGATGTGAGATGTTATTTTGTAATTGGCTGGACTGGCAAAGGTCAAACATGAGACGAATGCCTGGATGGTGGGTGAGGACACAGGCAGGGTGGGGGGCGGTACACCCTACATCTGGGAAGTCTCTGCCAGTCAAATACATAAAATGACATGCACACAAAACCATCCACTGCAACAATCAACAGCAGAAGATTGAGAATGAGAGATACCATGAGCACAGAAGATCCAGGGCAAGGTCCCCCCCTAGGAAGTGTTTTCACTCTATGATGTTTGTCCCCTTTGAATCTTGGGCCACACGCATGTGTCATTCAGTCCAAAAATTAATCACTTAAAAGACAGCCAGAACGCATCAGCAGATGCCCAGCTCCTCTCAAACACAGTTAACATGGCTCCCAAACACCCCCTTGACCCATGGGGAATCCCTCCCATCCTAGGCCAGCCCCTGGCCACTGAGTGCACCCGGGGGACTCACAGTGATGACATCCAGGATGCTGAGAAGACTATGGACGCTGTCTCCGGCCAGAACCTCTTTGACTGCCACCTCACTGCCATCCTGCTCAGGAAGCAGAGCAGAGTCGTCCACTGATGGGAGGCTCAGCCCTCCCACAGGCCAGCTGGGCCACCCAACCACTGTTGCCTGTCCTGAGAGCTGACATCGGGTCACTACGCTGAAACTTGCACAAAAGGCAGGGGTGTGACCACTGGGGGTATTCCAAGGAGATGGAAGAGGCACCTTAAAAGGCTTGAACAGGTCAAATGCCACCAGACCCCCTAAACAGTGGGCACCGCCCATGTGTGAGGGAGAGGGAATGCACCAACAGCAAAGGGCATACACACTGTGTGCCAATGCTTTCGACATCAAAGTGTGCCTTTTTCCCCAAAGAATCGAAATGTAAAATTTTATACTAATTTTTCAATAGAAAACTTTAAAACATCTTTCAAATGGCAGACATGTAAGTAAAAACACAACAAGGATGCCTGGCTGGCTCTGTCGGCAGAACGTGCAACTCTTGATATCAGGGTCATGAATTCGAGCCCCATGATCAGTGTAGAGCTTACTTAGCAAGGCAACCAACCAACCACAACAGACCCATACCCTCTACCATGCTCTGCACTCCGAGCCCACTGACACATGTGGCCAGGCTCTCTTACCGCGTCCTGGATGCAGACTTCAAGGCGCCCATCCTGCACCACGTAGATGCTGGTATCTGGCTCTCCTGGCTGGAAGACATGTTCCCCTTCCAGTAGCTGCACAAAGACCATGTGTTTGCAAAGTTCCAGGAACAGTGGCTTCTCAAAGTGGCCCAGGACCCTGCAAGAACCACAGCACATGTGGGAGATCTTCCAGGAAGGAGAGGAGGAGGTCGATGGAGACACAGCCACTGCCGCCGGCACTGCGGACCAGATCCACAGAGTGGGAGGTCATGGACATGCAGACCCTGCAGCACTAGCCACCTGAGTCACTGTCAGGACAGAAGCTGAATCCGGGAATTTTCATGAACTGTTCTCCCATCAGCTCAAAGAACCCTTGAGCCATGACTGTGACTCTGAACCAGAGGTGTACACAAAACCTGGGATGGCAAAGCCAGGTGAGAAAGAGGAATGGGGTTTCCAGGCATAGGTGGAAGGGAGCCCAGGCTTGTAGCTTCCATCTCACCACACACTTCCTGTACCTGCCCGGGGTTTCCTTCTCAAGATGCAAGTGCTGACAAGCAAACAATACAATAGGACATAGCACTGATGGCCCCAGGCCTCCAACACAGCTTCCGTCTTACCGCACATTTTTCAGCATGTACAGAACTTCTGACGGCAGGTGAGAATTCTTCACATCAAACTCCGTGAGGTCAGCCTCCAGCAGGGACGGTGGTGGTTCCTTTGGCTGCAGGGTTGGGTATTCCTTTTTGAAACGCAGAATCCTGCAAAGCAGATTCGTGCACCTGGCGCCCAAAGGTGGTCGAAGCAGCTGGTGTGAGCACTATAAACCCAGAGATGGGGAAGCCAGGGGCCATGGTGGTAGGCAGGCTCCCCAGTGCCCTCCAGGGAGGGCAGCCAGGGCACATGTGGTCTGAAGGACATTTCCAGTACCTCTTGGCCAGAGACAGCATCTTGGTCCTCTTCCTCACCCGCTGCCGGGGGGCAGCCGTGCTCCCCACAAGCGTGTGGGGCAGCGTGGTCACCTGCAGGGTGAAGGGAGAGGCCGAGTCCTGACCCCATGACCTAATGGACCCAGACTCAGCCTCGGGGGTCAGCCGCAGCCCTCAGGACCTGCCCTGTGGGCTGCCTGCGTGACATCAGTTCCCGGGCTCTGGTCCTGCTGGCCCTGTCTGCCCCAGACATGGGGAGCCATCCCTGGTACCATGGACAGTGGAGCACCTCGTGGCCATATCCCCAAACAGCCAGCGCTCTCAGAGCGCTGCATCCTCAGGCCTATGTTCTCTCTGTCTGCAGGGCAGATGCTTAGCCTCTCCTATCATGATGGCACAGCAGCCCCTTTCCACAGGCTTTTTATTTTTTATTTTTTTAAAGATTTTATTTATTTATTCATAGAGATGCAGAGAGGTGAGGGGGGGGGGGCAGAGACACAGCACAGGGAGAAGCAGGCTCCATGCAGAGAGCCTGACGTGGGACTCGATCCAGGGCCTCCAGATCACGCCCTGGGCTGCAGGCAGCGCTAAACCACTGCGCCACCGGGGCTGCTCCACAGGCTTTTAAAAGCTGGCTCTGGGCCTCCAGGGTGGCCAGCTGGTTGTGAGATCGAGCCCTGTGTCCAGCTATGTGTTCATCGCGGAGCCTTCTTGGGATTCTCTTTCCTTCTCCCTGCCCCTCCTGCTCATGCATACATCTTTTCTCAAATAAATAATGTTAAAAAAAAAAAAAAAGGCCGACCCCATCCTATCCTGTTGCCCTGTTGCCTAGAATCCAAGTCCCTGCATGATCATCCTGGGTCTGGAAAGCTCTTTGCCCCTTCTCCCCATTGAGACCAGCTCATCTACCCTGTGGTGGTGAGAGTGCAGAGTCCCTGGTTCCTGGCTGTCAGCAAGCCCCTCAGGCAGCCACTGCCCCCTGCGCCCCGCTCAGTGCCTGTCCCGTGGTGTCAGTTGCAGGTGTGTGGTCCCAAGTCCTGCTTCCCTTCAGGTGACCTGGCACCATAGGACCACACTCCCATCCTCCTTAACCCAGGCCTGGCAACTGCACATTCTTCAGCAGGACCACGGGTTGATGACTGGGGTCAGCCCACGTGGCTCTCCGCACAAGGCTGGGAGGAGGCAGCATTCAGGCTTGAGGCCCACACCACAGCCCCTGTCAGTGGTACCAGGGGGCCTCCATGTCACAGCCTGATGCTGAGAAGAATGGGAGGCCCACACAAGGATTCACATGCCTTCTCCTGTGGCATTTCAAATTTGCTATGGAGAACATGAATTAGTTGTTTATCCAGAGAAACATGATAAGTAGCGGCTACTCTAAAAAGCCAGCAGTTATTTCAAGTACAGTAAGGGTCGCATCCCCCCTGCCCTCAGGGAGTCGGAGTGGGCCAGGGGGACCAGAAAGGGCTGGACCAGGCCACCAATCCTCCACGTGGGTTGACAAGTGAGGCCTCCCAGCTTCCAAATCTTGGCAGGACCCCCAGTTTCAGCACTGAAGCCAGGACCCTCTAGGCCCCAGGATATTCCCCAAACGGCCTTCTGTCCTTGCTCTCGTTGCTAGCTAAAACACACATGCCTTTAACAGCCCAGATAGCTGGGAACCCCACCCCAAGGGAGCCTATAGGACTGGGGCCTGCAGCACAGGTTACTAACCTTCCTCATGATCTTCCGGCCATAAAACATCACTTTGTCTCTCTTCCGGAACCTGTACTGAGGAGTGGGCTGTACCTGTCCTGCAAGGGGAGCAGAGGGGCCTCCTGAGCCGCGGCGGGGACATGGGGACGATGGGCCATACCAGGCGGCAGTCAGGGCACACACACCAAGCCTGTCCTGCCCCTGCTACAGCGCGTGGTGTGGGGGAAAGGCCCATAGCCTCTTGGCCCGAGCCAGCCCAGGGTGGTTCACGGGGAGCAGGACTCACACATCTCTTCTCACCAAGTCTTGCTCAGAAATGTAAGCCAAGAAAACTGGGAACATACACAAATTCCGTGGGCCCAGGGTCCCCAGCACAGGCCTGAGGCCTGCTCCCAGAAGCTCAAAACACGGGCAAGTCCCCCCTACCTCCCCCACCCTCCCAAGCCCTTGTCCTTCCCTTTAAAGCTGGAGCAAGATACTCACGGAATCTGTTAACCCTTCTGTGCACAAAAAAGATGGTGATGCCAACGAGGGCCAGGGCTAGGAGTGCTCCAATCACAATCCCCAGCAGCTGAGCAAGGACAGACAGAGCGTCCATCAGCAAGGCCGCCACAGAGCCCCTCTCCACCCTGCAAGGTCTGGGACAAGCCAGGATCCAGCCCCCCCGCCCGGCCCCAACCCTTCAGCAGGAAGCACTGGAGACAGTTACCATGGTGGACTGTGAATGCTGCTCTGTCAGCGACAGTCCCCAGGACTGCAGGGTGGTGCTCAGACAGAAGGCATCCTGAGGAGAACACCGTGGTCAGGAAGCGCCACACAGGGGTGGCCCTGGCTTCCCAGGCAGAAGGAAGAGAGCCACTGGTTCAGGAGTTAGCAGCCCCCCAAGAAGTGATCTTCCAGGGTGCTGAGCTCCTCTGAGCACGCCTGTCCAGGAGACACAGAGAAGAATCCGTCCCCCCAGCCACCACGGGATGGGGGCAGTTGGGCAGGGCCGGCAGCTGTGCTGTGTCACCACAAATGCCCTTGGCATCCTTATTGCCTGTGAGTCCCAACCCTTCAGCTCTCCAGTCCCTCAGATGCAAGTCTGCAGGAGCAAGTTTGGCTGGCCACGGGTCAGCAAGACTGTATGCTGCTGGTCACAGGGTACGTGGAAGCCTAGGCCCAGCAAGGCTGAGAAACAAGGAGCCATCTGGATTTTGAGAACCCTGAATACCAGCTCACAGGTTCCATGCCTGCTCCCCGACCACCTCCCAGGGAAGGAGTTAATGGGTCTTCAGAAGCCCAGACCCACGGAAGGGAGGAAGAGAAGAAAGTGAGTGCAGGGTGATGAGTGGGCATATGGCTGGGGCCACCCATATGGGGGATGCTGGCTGAGTCCTCAACCAGAGGAAGATGAAAATGAGCAAGAAAAACCAGCCAAACAAGCAGCCACCCTGCATTCTTCCTGGTATCCACACACCTCCCCCCAAGCAGCCAGAACACGATGGGGCAGGGGCACCTGTTAATCCTTTCAACCAACACAAGCACCAAGGACTAAAGTAGCTTGTCTGATCCCTCAGAGAGAGAGAGCACCAGACACCAATGAAATGGAAGGGCATTCAGAAAAAGGTCTCAAAAGCAGAATGCTACCACGAGACAGGATAAGTAAGTGGCCCAGAAAAGCTGGCCTTTGAAGTTGGTCCAGCAGGCAAATGGAAGCAGTGGGAGCTTTGCTGCAGAGCTGAGGCATCCAGCCTCTCCTGACCTAATGGTGTGGCACCACTGTCAACGTGACAGCACTCACAGCCTGCCCCTCACTCAGGTGTGTCCCTTGGAGCTCAGCCACCACCTCGAGGACAAGCAAGGATGTTGGAGGAAAGGGTCACCCAGGTGGCCCATAACCTAGTTATACAATCTCCTATGGTTGAGCATCAGGCTTTTTATGGTTGTTTTAATGCATTTACTTTTCTGCTTTAGGAATAAAGGCCTTTGTGATGTGGCTACAGATGTTCCAGTGACAAAGGACTCAGAGTCAAAACAAACAGGAGTCCTCAGGGGAAGCAGTGGGAACTGACCTCAGGGGAGGCAACGGCAGGGTCTCGACTCTGACAAGTGGACAGAAGGGCCCAGGCTGCCACTTCCATTCCACAGACTTCAAGAAGCTGCCCACAGAACAAATGCAGAAAGGACCCTTTGTCCTGGTGCACAAGTGCCCCTAACTGGGAATTGTTAGGCTCTGATTCATCTCTGGGACCCTCCAGCCCCATACCTCTGGGCTGGCATCCTCCTCTTGCGTCATGGCTAAAAATGAAACAAAACAAAACAAAAAACAGTCAAGGAGAAAAGAAAGGGGTTCAAAGGACGCCAAGTGTTCCCCTAACTCTCGCTCTTGGGGCAGAGCAACGCCTGCAGCCTTCTCCCCTGGGTTCCCTCTCTTGTTAAATTATGTTTGCACCGAAAGAAAACCCGTGATGGAAAGCTGTTTCTCCACCAAGAGAAGCACCAGAGCCGCTTCCCCCTCTGTAGACAGCTCCGTGGCTGCCCGGGAACCCACAACTGCAGGTCAAGGGCGAGTGCCACAGGGAGGAAGCTGCGGGGGGGGGGGGGGGGGGGGGGGGAGGAGGTCGGGGCTGCAGGGGGGGAGGGGTCGGGAGAGGGGGCAGCTATGCCATAGCCTCTGGCCACAGGGAGGAGGGGGGGTGCTGCAGGGGGGCCGGGGGCGGGAGCTGTGCTGAAGCCTCGACAGCCTCCAGCCTGCGGCAGGGGTTCCTCCCCAGTGTGGCGGGGCCCTCGGGGTGGGCGTGCCGGGTCCCGAGGGGGACGACCTGGGGAGGGGTCCACGGGGAAGAGCCAGGTCTCCCAGGACCTTTAGGGAAGCAGCGGCGAGAGGGCCCGCCCAAGGCCAAGGGCGCCCAAGGCCCAGGGCGTCCCAGGGAAGGTCTCGTGCCCCTTGCCGCCTCACAGAGCCTCCCTAAGCCCTGCGGGACAGAGGGGCCGCGAGCCCGGGCAGCGGCGGGCGGGTAGGCATCGGGGCCATGCCGGTGGAGGGGGCCACTGCAGGGGGTCCTCGGGGCTGGGGGACACGGGGGCTGGTGTCTGGGCGGGGGGCGTGGTTAACGTACGGGCGGCCGAGAGGACACGGATCCGCCTCCCACCTGCACCTCCCTCCACGCAGCGCCGGCCGTGAAGCCTGTGGGGCAGGGCGCGTCCTGCACGGCTTGGGGGTGCCGCGGGCTACCCTTCCTCACAGGGCCAGGCCCCGGGCGTGGCCATCGGGGGGCGCTCTGCGGCGACTCACCGGGACCGCGCGCTCCCGACGCCCGCGCTCCCGTCACTGCCTCCACCGCCCGGCCGGCGCCGCGCCTCCCGGTGCATTGGCTGGGGCCCGGAGGTCCCGCCCCCTCACAGGGCCGAGGCTGTGCATTGGACGCAGCCAGCCAATCGGAGCTGCTCTTGCTGCTGCGCGGAAGCCGCGCGGGCCGCCGGAAGCCGCCAAGGGCGCCGGAAGCGCAAGGCGGGGCGGCTGGCGGCCGCGCACGTGAGCGGCTCGGGACAGCGGTTCCCTGGGCGCGGCTCAGCATGGGCCTCCTGAGCGAGGCGGCTCGCTGCCTGGTGCGGGGCGCCGACCGCATGAGCCGGTGGACCAGCAAGCGGGGCCCGCGCACCTTCTACAAGGGCCGCGGCGCCAAGGGCACCGGCGTCCATGGCCGCGACGGGAAGTTCGTGCAGGTCAAGGAGATGGTCCCGGAGCTGGTGGTGCCCGAGCTGACCGGCTTCCGGCTCAAGCCGTACGTGAACTACCGCGTCCCGGCGGGCACAGACCAGCCCCTGACGGCCAAGCAGCTGTTCCGGGAGGCGGTGGCACCTGCCATCGAGAAGGACTTCAGGGACGGCGCCTTCGACCCACAGCAGCTGGAAAAGTACGGCTTCGAGCCCACCCAGGAAGGCAAGCTCTTCCAGCTGTACCCCAAGAACTTCCCGCGCTAGGGGTCCCCGGGGCTGACCCCGGCGGGATGGAAGCGTGCAGCAGGGCTGGCCCGGGGACCTGGAAGCCGTCGTTCCCCGCCCACAGCGTCTGCGGCACAGGGAAGGCGGTTCACACCCCACCGTCCATCACCCAGAGTCAAAGAAGCGAGCATATTCATGGGGTCAAAAGCAACGGCTCTGGCGGGCGCACCTCCAGTAATCTAGCCTCTTTCCCCTTGGGCCTCACCCATTCAGTGCAGAGTCCCTCGGGCCTCTTGTGTTCTGCCCAACATTTCATTGATCCTTGTGTTAAATACCTTCAACCCTACAGACGGGTCCAAATTCTTCTACTGAAATAAATGCATTAGCTAGGAATCCATATTTTAGCAGAGTAATTTCTTACATGTTCTGACATATTTTCATTAGAAATAAAGCAAAAAAAAAAAAAAAAAAAGTGTTTTCTGGGGCACCAGGTAGCTCCCTGGGTGAAACATCTGCCTTCAGCTCAGGCCATGATTCTGCCTCCAGATTTCCTGCTAGGAGCCTGCTTCTCCCACTGTACCTCCACCCCTGCCCCCTTGTGCTTGCATCCCTGTGCTCTTTCTCAAAATCTTTTTAAAAAGGTGTTTCCTGACTCAGAACGCCTGTTTATATTTGTATATACTCATTTGACAAATTCCACGCTGGCCTACACTCCTACTGTGTTTTCCAGAAACACAGAATTAAGTTTGGCAGTCAGAGGAGTCACAAACTCAAGTTGTGTTGGAACTACTCTGTGTCTAGGCTTCGGAAGCCCCTAAGGATACTAAAGCCACAAGGGGTAAGTGGGATAAATCTACCACACTGATCCAATGTATTTCAAGTCTATGACACGCTAAGGCAGCTCAATGGCGCACACGTTTCCCTTTGCTTATTCTCACAGGAGGCTAATACAAGTACTTACTGTGCTGTGATGAGGTGATCTTTTTAAATGTTCATATAAAACTGTTAGGTAGCTTTATGAAAAGCAGACTTTCATTTAGTTAATATAGTTGCTTAAAAAAAGTATGAAGAACTGAATGTCCAACTCCCACAAGACACAGTTTGAGTTGGGAACCAAGACCCTTCCCTCCCACAACAGCTAGCAATTCTTGCTCTTAGGCAGAGTCACCACTTGGATAAGGTTTATTTCAGAGAAGCCAAGAGCTTCTTTGACCGTTGACACTGTAGAGCCCTTGAGGTGCACCAAACCCTCTAGTCACCTGTGGAATACAGGAAAACTCAATGAGATGGTCTGAGGGCACTTTACCAAAGTCGCACTTGGGTTTATCTGTGGAAATGGTCTTTATGACTTCAATCAACCAACTTCTTCCCTAGCTCAGCTGTTCTCCCACTTCCAGAGGTGAAGAACATGATCATAAAAGGAGCAAGTAGCAAAGAGGTCAGCATCCGAGTTCACTGCTTCCAGATAGAGGTCACGGTCACAGAACTTGGCCCCTGCAGTATGCAGCCGGGTGCCACTCTTTACCATATCCTCTGTGAGTGGCTGGAGAAGAGTTCTCAGTTTGGAGTGATCCTCTTCACCATCCTCTGCTAAATGATGAAGAGAGGGTGCTGGTGACTGGTATACAGCCTTCATGCTACAGAGATGTGCTGCCCTGGCTCCTGAGTTGTTGCAGGGAGAGGACCCTACGTGGTATGACTGGTGGGTTTGGGACAGGTTGCCAAAGTAGAGCCAGGACCAGTCAGCTCCATATACCAATGAATTGGACAACGTGTGGGACACAGAGACTGTGCAGGCTTCCTGCTTCTCGTCTGGAGTGAGAGAACACAGGAGATTCAATGTTACCCAGGGTTGATCTTATCACTCCCAAACAAGAGGCCCTGCCTATTCTCAAAGGGAGACTGCTAAAAGCAGCCACTCATTTGTCAGCAACCAGTGTTGCGTGTATCACACAAAGGAATCCTCGAGAAGTAGACAGATGAGAAGAAAACACACCTTCATCTTATAGTGAGTGCATGTGCATGCCTCAGATGAATCAGTCTGGCTACAGAAGCACATGGGCCAGGGTACCTTTCCAAGTTGGAGAGTACTTGGCAAAAGTCTCTGAGTTAAGACTTCAAAGCCAAGGACAAAGGAGTTAGCCAGCTGGGAGAGACAGGGATGCATGAGAAACAGAGAACAACCATATGTAAAGTAGAGAACAGGACACCACTGGGCAGCCACAAACATGACCAGGGCTGAAATGCCATCAGGGAGTTGTGACATGTCTGGAGGGTCAAAATCCTGCAGAGTTCTGTATGCTCCATAAAGTCTGGGTTTGAGCTTGGAAAGGAGTCACCAAAGAGTTTAAGCAGTTTTCCTTATGGTGAGTTGCTATGGCAACTTTGAGGCTGGAGGGCAGGACTGGAAGGAAGTCCAGCTGTGGAAGGTTTGAAAGCAACATTTGACCAGAAAAAAATGACAAGGTGTTTCCACACCTGAAGTACTAGAGGCCAGGGCAAGGCCAAGGATGGCAAGAGCAGCCACAGAAAACTAGGGGCCGGTGAGCTGGGGATGTGAACTTAGGAAACTGTCACCAGCTGGAAGGCCTGGTGGCCAAAAATCGAGGAAGTACTCAAAAATCAGTGGGGACACGTGAAAAGGACACAGGAGACGGCTTCAGGGGGCTTCGTGGGAAAACTCTAGGACAAAGTAAACATAATGAGTAAATGACAGTAACACATTATGGCCCACTGAGTAACAAAAATTCATGCATCTAGACAGGCAGTTAATAAATACAGATATATGGAAGAAATGAAAGCTCTTCCTTATAAAAGAGTGCTAATTTTAAAATGTAGACAATATGATAATAGGGGCTCCTGGATGGTTAAGAACCCAACTCTTGGTTTTGGCTTAGGTCGTGATCTCAAGGCTGTGGGACTAAGCCCCTGCTGGGCTCCACACTCAGCACAGAGTCTGCTGAAGACTCTCCCTCTCCCACTGCCCCTCCTCCCTGCACGCACCCATGCACACTCTCTCTCAAATAAACAAATCTTAAAAAAATAATAGAAAACCACCAGTTTGCAATTATGGTAATTTGATTCAGGCAAGAATCATCAATGGGTTGAGTGAAGTCTGATGAAAACAAAGGCTCAACCACTCTAACCACAGACTAATTATTATTAATTACACAGGAAAAAAATATTTTTATAGTGAAGAAACCCAGAGGAGACCTTAACCAGGTGACCAAATTAACCTTATCAGCAGGAAAGAGACAAAGTGGCATCATGGGCCTCTTGATGAAGCACACTAAGGAAGGCAGAATGTCAAAATGCTGACAACAATCCACAACCAGTGCAGGAGACACACTTCATACTCCAAGCTATGAGCAGACTGAAAGCCAAAGACAGTGAAGATGCACCACCATGCAGACAGCAACCCTAAGAGGGAATAGAATAGACTCTCTAACACACACGGTTACTAAAAGAGGAGGGATCCTCACAACATACAAAATTGCAATCATAAACATACACCTAACAACAAAGCCCCAAAACACATGAGCACAAATGAATAGGAATGAGGGAGGAAATGTGTAATTCAACCATGACAGTTTAAGACTTCACTATCCCACTTCCAATAATGAACAACCAGTGTGGGCGCCTGGGCGGCTTAGTCAGTGGAGTGTCAACTCTTGGTTTCAGCTCAGATCATGATCTTGAGGGGTAAGATGGAGCCCCATGCCCGGCACCCTGCTCAAAAGGAGTCTGCTTGAAATTCTCTCTCCCTCTCCTCTGCCCCTCCCCTCACTATGTGCATGCGTGCCCACACACTGTCTCTCTCCCTCTCCTCTGCCCCTCCCCCACTATGTGCATGCGTGCCCACACACTGTCTCCCTCGCTCTCAAATAAGTAAAAAAAAAAAACAATGTTTAAATAAATAATAAAAATAATGAGCCACCAGGGGCACCTGGCTGGCTCAGGTAGCAGGTGACTCTTGACCTCAGGGTTGTGGGTTTCAGCCCCATGTTGGTGTAGAGATTACTTAAAAAAATTTTTTAAATAAAAAAATAATGAACAATCAGCCAGAAAATCAACAGAACACTTGAACAGAATCTGCAGAGCACTCCGCCCACGGCCACAGAGCACACTCTTCTGAAGAGCACATAGACTGCTCTCTGAGACCCAACCACAAACACAAAACAATTCTCAATAAACTTAAAAGAATCCACAAAGGAATAAAAATAGAAATCAGTAACAGAAATTTAGGAGGACGCCTAGGTGGCTCAGTGATTGAGCGTCTGCCTTCTGCTCAGAGCATGATCCTGGGGTCCCGGCATCAAGTCCCACATCGGGCTCCCCTCAGGGAGCCTGCTTCTCCCTCTGCCTGTGTCTCTGCCTCTCTCTCTGCGTCTCTCATCAATCAATCAATCAATCTAAAAAATAAATAAATAAATTTAGGACAGTCACAAAAATGTAGAATTAAACAACAAACTCATAAATAACTAATGAGTCAAAGAAAAAAATCACAAGGGAAATTAGAAAGTGCTTTGAGATGAATGAAAACCTACCATCTCCCAAAATTGCTGGGATCCAGGGAAAGTAGTGCTCAGAGGGAAACTGATCACTGTAAATACCCACATTAAAAAAGAAGCCCTCACATGGTTTTCAATGAGAACAGCATGTTGGTGTAACTAGCAGAACGGATGCGGGACAGACGGGGGACGGAAGGCAGAACAGGAAGCCCTGGAGCTTAGCCCAGCTCCACAGAGACAGGCCTTCAGAACAGTGCTGGTGAGGTGCTGGTGAGCTGGTGTCTCTAAACACTTCCTTGTGTGGACAAGGAGGGAGGGGGGCACTGGGGGCTTGAGAAAAGAGAAAAAAATGTGAAAACATTCTTTTTTTTTTTTTTTAAAGACTTTACCTGTTTATATTTATTTGACAGAGGAAAAGTGTTAAGCAAGGGGAGCAGCAGAGGCAGAGGGAGAAGCTGACTCCCCGTTGAGCAGGCAACCTGATGTGGGACTTGATCCCAGGACCCCAGGATCATGACCTGAGCTGAAGGCAGACACTTCACCGACTCAGCCCCGCAGGTGCCCTGAGAAAGTTCTGACAATAAAGAATTGCTGGCTAGAGAAAGGCCATGGTTTCCCTGGCAATGCCATGAACCCACCGTAGCACTTAAAGTGCAACCCCCAGGGCTGCTCTTGCCCCCCAGCCCCTCGTGTAGCTCAGGCATGGCAGAGTCTGACCACTGCCAGGCACTGCCCAGAGAATGTGAGCAGAGGGCTGTGGCATGCTGGGAACATGGGACCATGAGGGCCACATTGTGCATAGACAGGAGGGGCAGCCGTGGGAGTGACAGGTGGTGATGCTTCTGGAGCAGAGTCCTAACAGGGCAGAAAACAGCTGGGCCCGTTATGTAAGAACAGTGGCTAAGGAGCAGAGTGCTGGAGACTGAGGCTAGGAGCTGGCCCAGACACCCACCTTGCTGAGACTGAGGGTGTGAACCTAGGAAGGTGTGGTGCCTGGGGGAAGGGCCTGGTAGAACAATGGGGCAGGAAGCCAGGCACCCCCCACCCCAGGCCTGGCTGCGTGGGGCCCCTACCCACCTATTGCCTTTTGGCAGTTGAAGATCCTAAAGCCACTGTGCATACAGGCTGCCAGGAGCAGGTGGTGGTGGAAGGGGTGCCACTTGAGCCTCCACACTCCGCCCTGTGTGGGCATGTCTGCAAATGGCTGCTTCATGTTCCGAGTGTCCCACAGTAGAATGTGCTCATCATAGCTGAAACCCATCAAGCACAGTGATCACGCAGGAAAGCCCACACCCACTTATTCCCCAAGGCCCTGGGTGGCAGGGGACATCTCCCAGGGAAGCCCACGCCACTCATTCCTCTAGGACAAAGTCTCCTTTCCCCAAGCCCAGGTACCTACACTCTGGTATGAGAGTCGTCCAATTAAACAACATGGCAATGGTCAACATGAGGAAAGGAAGTGACAGGGAGAAGATGGACGCCTGTGAACCAACCCTAAGGGACTCACCTTCCCGTAGCCAAGATGTTCTCACGATGGGGACTGCTCTGGATGCTGCACACACCCATGGAGTGTCTACAGGCAAAAGTGCAAGGGCTGAGCAAGCACCCCCACAGGGGCACGTCTCCAGTGCAAAGTCCACAGGGAAGGGACAGGAGGTTTGGTCCCTAGATAATTTACCTGTTGCTAGTGAACACAGATGTGCCAGGTGTCCTGGTGTCCCAGCCCTTCAGGAGGCCATCGTCTCCACCTGTGTGGAGACAGAAATGCCCACTGACAAAGGAAGCAGCCACTTCTCAAGGGAGAGTATTTACACCTGTGAGGAAACCCCTGTGATGACTTCCCGGAGGTTCTAGGCTGCCCCACGAAGAGCCCTGTGCTGGAACTGTCTTCAGACTAGAAGAGGGTGCCTGCAGAGGAGACAGGAAAGGCTGGGGGGCTCAGGCTACAGGAATAAAAGAGAAGGCCAAGAGGTTAGGGGAAGAATTTCCAGGTTACAACATGGCTCAACTGCCCTCTCTTTAGGCTCCAGCAATCATTGTTCCCGGCTTTCACAAACCAAAGTTGCTGTATCAAAGAACTCCGAACAGGAACTACATGCAGGACACAGTGAACATGAGCACTTCTTATGTTTCTGGAACCTTCTGCACACCCCCATGTGTTTTAAAGGGAAGTACCCTTTGTAACCCTGCAGTAAAAACGACCCTTGTGCTTGTCTTAGGGAACTGAAAAAATGGGAAGAAAGGGGAAGCTGGCCCCCTAGTTCACAAGCAATCTTTGAAGAAAAGCAATCATAAGGTATAGGATGCTGGTGGGTATCCTGAAGGAAGGGAGCAAGGCTGAAAAACAGGGAGGATGAAAAGAAGCAAAAGAACAACAGGTAAGTGTGACCTCTCCATCCATCCATCCATCCATCCATCCATCCATCCATCCATCCACCTAGTCTTCCATATACCCACCTACCCATACCCCCTATCTACCTTTCATTCAACTACCTGCCCCTCCAACAGATACTTACCGAGCATACTACAAACAGGACAAGTCAACCAGCAGAGCCAGCGCACTGGGTATGATGCCTGCAGGTGAGCCTTGGTATCAGCTGCCATCCCATGGCAGATGCACAGAGGAAGTTGGTCGTGGTCTTTTTTTCTTTTTAAAGATTTTATTTATTTATTCATGAGAAACAGAGAGAGAGAGGTAGAGTACACAGGCAGAGGGAGAAGCAGGCTCCATGCAGGAAGCCTGACATGGGACTTGATCCCAGGTCTCCAGGATCATGCCCTGGGCTGAAGGCGGTGCTAAACCGCTGAGCCACCCAGGCTGCCTGGTTGTGGTCTTTACACACCGGTCTCTCCTCTGTCTCACACCCACATTTGTGCACCAGGATGTCCTGATGATCCTGACCCACCTGCACACATACATCCCAAGTCCTACCACTTTTCCCTCCTGTGCACTGCTTCCAGAGTGATCTGAGGCCATCTTGCCACCACCTACATGCAGGCCTCCAGGCTCTGCCCTGACCTCCTCACAGTCTATTTCCACAAGTCAGAAAATGTCATCCCTCTCTCTGCTCAATATCCTGATAGTGCTCCTGTTTCATTCCAAGCAAAACCCAAAGCACTTCCTGTGGTCTGCAAGGCCCTGAGACCTTTTTTTTTTTTTAAAGATGATTTATTTATTTATTTATTCATGGAGACACAGAGAGAGGGGCACAGACACAGGCAGAGGGAGAAGCAGGCTCCATGCAGGGAGCCCAACATGGGACTCGATCCCAGGTCTCCAGGATCATGCCCCAGGCTGACCATGAGGGCCACATTGTGCACAGACAGGAGGGGCAGCTGTGGGAGTGACAGGTGGTGATGCTTCTGGAGCAGAGTCCTAACAGGGTGGAAAACAGCTGGGCCCGTTATGTAAGATTTAGATTTATTTCTTTATGAGAGAGAGAGAGAGAGAGAAAGAGAGAGAGAGAGAGGCAGAGACACCGGAGGAGGGAGAAGCAGGCTCCATGCCGGGAGCCCAATGTGGGACTTGATCCCGGGACTCCAGGATCGTGCCTTGTGCCAAAGGCAGGCGCTAAACCACTGAGCCACCCAGGGATCCCCCGTCTCTTGGGCTTTTCTTCAGGAAGGTAAACTATCCAAAAAGGGAGATTGGGGGATGCCTGGGTGGCTCAGCGGTTTAGCGCCTGCCTTCAGGCCAGGGCGTGATTCTGGAGACCCAGGATCGAGTCCCACATCAGGCTCCCTGCATGGAGCCTGCTTCTCCCTCTGCCTATGTCTCTCTCTCTCTGTCTCTCATGAATGAATCAATCAATCTTTTAAAAAAAAAACAAAAGACAGGAGACAAACTGGAAATCCAACATGACAAAGTCAACACTGGGCCTAGAAATAGCAGTGAAAAATGTGGGAACTCTGGATTTCTCACAGCTGGAGCAAGGGATCAGATACCAAGAGTGGCAGGAGGCAGGGCTCCTGCTACTCCAACACAGGGGCTGGGGTATCCAAGACCCCAAGCCTGCAGCCAAGTGCACTTCACTTTCTAAGGGACAGCTAAGTAATGAATAGCAACTACAGTTGTCTCCACAAAGGGTCTTCACAAAGGAAGCCAACACGTCCGGAGTCACGGCCTCACCATGTGCCACGCTTGCCCGCTCCCTCCCTCCCCCATGGGGAGAAATACCTACCTGAATAAACTATTTCTGTCTGCCAGTAATTGAAAGCAGCAATCCAGGCCTCGAAGTGATGGGCATGCCACGAGGCCACATCCTGCAGCCTGGGCCCCGCCTCATTCACCTCT
This sequence comes from Vulpes vulpes, assembly GCF_048418805.1. Taxonomy (NCBI): domain Eukaryota; kingdom Metazoa; phylum Chordata; class Mammalia; order Carnivora; family Canidae; genus Vulpes; species Vulpes vulpes. The sequence goes on along the minus strand of NC_132781.1, from coordinate 48,061,655 downwards.
AGCAGGTGGAGTTGCCCCTTGGAGTCACTGCTAATGATTTTCAAGGGCTGGTCACTGGCCCTAGACACAGGAAACCAATAGAGTAAGCCAGCTGAATGTATTCACTAACCCACTCATCACCCTCTTCTGGTTCCTGACTGGTGACACCCAAGACCTATCATGGGAGAAGTTCTCCACGGACCTGGTATGTGGACGTGCCTGTGAAGGAGTTTCGGCATCTGGCAGAAACCAAAAACTACCACTTAGCTTGTCAAAATAAACCAGTGTCAGCTCTCCTGATGAAAACATCATCCCTTTTATCTGAAAGGTTGGAACGTTTTCTTTCTAGATTAGGACTGGTAGTGATATTCCCAGTTCTGGGAAGCCGCCATCAAGGCTGGTACAAGGTTTCAACCCTCTCTTGCATCCTCAGAGGAGAGACTTGGGGTTGCTCACCAACACCAACCCTTACCATTCAGTTTTCCTGGTGGACCAATCCAGAGACAAGGCCAGGCACTGCCTCTCCAGGGCAAAGCAGGAAACCAGCTCCAGTGTGTAAGCGGTCTAGTAGGAAGAGAGTTCTAGTGGGGGGAGGCTTCCAGTGGGGAGAGGGTTCCAGTGTGGGCGGGGAGAGGTCCAGGTAGGGGAGAGTTCCAGTGTGGGGGAGAGGTCCAGATGGGGGAGGGTTCCAGTGGGTGGGGAGAGGTCCAGGTTGGGGGGGATGGTACCAGTGGGGGGAAGGTCCCAGGGTGGAGGGTTCCAGTGCGGGGGAAGAGGTCCAGGTGAGGGGTTCCAGTGGGGGGAGGGTCCCAGGGGGGAGGGTTCCAGTGGGGGGAGAAAGGGGCACTAAGTACTGAAGGGAAACAGCCCAGAAACCTGGAAAGACGACAACTCCTCAGGGGCCATCACTCCCTCATCTACTGCTAGATGAACAAGTGTGTTAGCCCTTCATTTACCGCAGAACGGGAGGCACTGGGGGCCTGCCCCTGCTCTCCAGGAGCTCACACACTCACAGGAGGACTTTCCCACACATGTGGCTTCAGGGGAAACTGGTCTCTCTGCTTTTCAGACCCCCTCGCTGTCCATGCACTCCCAGCACAGTCCTGCCACCTACATGGGCTCCAGGAAGCACCACGGGCACACACTCCCCACCCCTCCGGACCTCAAGGGATGTTGGGACACACTGTCTTCAGGGACAGCTACAACAGGATCTTTCCTTTAGTTTCCTTTTCAGAAGCCACAACTAGCCATTAAACATTTCTCTTTTCTAAGATTAGGTAAGTTTTTTTATTACCCTGGCAACCTGAACAGGGCTTAACTCTCTCAAAAGGCTCCCAGCAGGCTGCTTCCTCAGAGTCCACTCTGGGGGTTCTCTGCTCCTGCCAGAATCTGGTTCAGGGGCCCATAGTCTTTCCCAAAGTATTTCCTCCCTTATTCCTGAGACCGGGCAGCAAGGCCCTTTATGCACAGCCCTCAGCTGCTGTAACTCCAACAGCAAGCAGACCTGCTCCAGCCTCACTTGCACACCTATGCTAGGGTGTGTCCCTCCCACTGAGTCAGGGCTTGGTCTTGTGGGCTGTTTACTCACTTCCCTGTTCTCTTGATCCTCCAACAATCAGATGTAGTCATTTTGCAAATGTATGGTACTGATCAATACCAAATGCTCTGAGAAAGCCATATGGGAAACATATGCCTTCCTAATTATGGGTGACAAATACCACTTTCACATAGGAAATTCATTGCTATTTTGGGCCCCAGCATCATCAACCTAAGAATGCTGGTCCATGGACAGGTGAATGAATACCCTGCCACTAGCCCTTCCCCTGTTGACACAAAAGGTGACCTCTTCTCAGAGTTAGATGCAAACCCAATAACGTAAAATAGACTGCATGCTAGGCTAGAATGTGTTCTGATAAAGTTTGCCATTGAACATAACCATGCTACAAAAAGGTTTGCAGCAGCAAAACCTCATGCCCAAATCCTCTCCATTCAGATGCCTTCCACCTCCCACAGCTCCTGGCTTTACTTACTGACCTCAGATCCCACCAAGCGGAGCAGTTCAATGGACCCACCAGCATTTGCCACACCCAAGAGGGCATGGCCAGCCACCGGGATGTGGCACCTGAGGAGAGAATTCATACGCCAGTCAGAACACAGGATATGCCCGGAAAACAGGAGAGCATTATGAACCTCAGTAACTTATTATTTAAATTTCAGCTCTAAGGGGATCCCTGGGTGGCTCAGCGGTTTAGCCCCTGCCTTCGGCCCAGGGTGTGATCCTGGAGTCCCGGGATCCAGTCCTGCATCAGGTTCCCTGCATGGAGCCTGCTTCTCCCTCTGCCTGTGTCTCTGCCTCTCTCTCTCTCTCTCTCTCTCTCTCTCTTTGTGTCTCATGAATAAATAAGTAAAATCTTAAAAAAAATTTTTTTTCAAACCCAAACCAGGTTGTAGCCTACAATTCTGTCCCAAGATTCCCCAGCTTATGAACAGAAAACCAGCATCAAATCTCAGACTGATACCAACCCTAGGCCTTGGAAACTGGCAAACGAAAGGAGTTCAAGTCTACCGTACCCTCTGAGTGCCAACAGGTGGGCAGGACAATAAAGAAATGAAAAAGTTCAGACATTTCTCCATCCTATCGAATGCTGACAGGCATCAGCCTCCCCTGATTAAATGAACATACACTCGTGACAAATTCCAGAGAAGAGGAATTGTTATCAATGTTATACCATTTCAGGTCCAGGATTGCAGAAGTGTCCCTCCTTTGGATCTCAAGCAGGGGGGAAGCAGCACTGTCCTCATTAAAACTATACAAGTAGAGACGACCTAAGCGGATCTGAGGCTCATCAAGGTCAGGTGCGCTCTAAAAAGATACAGATGTATTCTGATTACCCTAAAAGATACTGAGGAACCCAAAGGATGGGGAAAGGAATCAAGGGAAAGAAAAGCTGTGCCAAGACTGTAGAACTCTGGGGGCACCTGGGTGGCTCAGATCATGATCCCAGAGTCCTGGGATGGAGCCCCGCATGGGGCTCCCTGCTCGGTGGGGAGTCTGCTTCTCCTTCTCCCTCTGCACCTCCCCCTGCTCATTTTCTGTCTCCCTGCAATAAAATCTTAAGAAAAAATTAAAAAACTCTGCCTGGAAGCAGCACCCCTGATCTCTAAGTTGGAGAAATGTCTCTTGTCTCATATACAATTAATGTGTAAGAAGGTAAACTCTGCTGGACTCAGCATAAAATGCCTTTTTATTTTTATTTCTTTAAAGACTTTATTCATGAGAGACACAGAGAGGCACAGACAAGGCAGAGGCAGAGGGAGAAGCAGGCTCCACGCAGGGGGCCTGACGTGGGACTCCATCCCGGGTCTCCAGGATCACACCCTGGGTTGAAGGTGGCACCAAACCACTGAGCCACCCGGGCTGCCCATAAAATGCCTTTTGTAAAAAAAAAAAGCTTTATTTAACTAATCTCTACACCCAATGTGGGGCTTGAATTTACGACCTTGAGATCAGGCATCGCATGCTCTACCCACTGAGCCAGCCAGGTCCCCCTAGAATGCTCCTTCTAAGAGGGCTAACAGGACTCATCTGCCCTGGAAAGGTCCTGGCTTAGGACCTGTTGCTGGAGTGCCAGTTATTCTTAAAAGTGTCCTGGTCTGGATCTGAACAGACGCCTTCAAGAGATTAGGTATGGCTCCTTCAAATTCCCATTTCCTCTTTGCTCTAGGCTTCATCCATAAACTTAGAGCCACACCTGTACACAGGGGGCTTTCAAGATGCCCACTTTGCGTGCCTGGCTGGCTCAGTTGGTGGAGAATACAACTCTTGATTTCAGGGCTGTGAGTTCCAGCCCCACCTTAGGTGTAGAGCTTACTTACATTAAGAAAGAAAGAAAGAAAGAAAGAAAGAAAGAAAGAAAGAAAGAAAGAGAAAGAAAGAAAGAAAGAAAGAAAGAAAGAAAGAAAGAAAGAAAGAAAGAAAGAAAGAAAGAAAGAAAGAAAGAAAGAAAGAAAGAAAGAAAGAAAGAAAGAAAGAAAGAAAGAAAGAAAGAAAGAAAAAAGTGCCCATTCTAACGCCCCCTCTGGCCACAAGGCCAATGTCACATCTGCATCTCCTGTGTGACTCTACAGACTTTTCTCTTCCAGCCTTCCCCACCGCAGGCCAGACATTTGTGGTCGGCTCTGCCTCCCGGGACCTCTCCTACACAAGAAGCAACGTGGGGAGCGCAGACCTAGACAGCGGCCTGAGGCCAGGAGGGCACCGCGCACCTTGCTCTCAGGGTCGGCGGCCTGGTCCCCCGGCTTCTGCAGCTGGTAGGTGCCGCAGGCCAGCAAGTGCCTGCAGCCTTCCAGCGGGCACCACTCCACCGAGTCCGCGGTGTACTCCGTGTCCACCGCCTGCAGCAGCCGGACGCGACTTCCCGTCACCCAGGTGTCAGACGCAGACGCAGCGGAGACAGGGCGGCGAAGGCGGGGTGGAGAGGCCAGGTTGAAAGCGGGGGTCGGGGTGGGGGCTGAGGTCGGCGGTGAGAGTAGGGTCGGTGTGGGAGTTGGGGTCCGCGGTGAGAGCGGGGGTCGCGGTCCGGGTGGGGGCTGAGATCGGCGGTGAGAACGGCGGGGGGGTCGCGGCCGGGGTGGGGGCTGGGGTCGGCGGTGAGAGCGGGGGGGGGGGGTTCGCGGTCGGAGTGGGGGCTGGGGTCGGCGGTGAGAGCGGGGGGGGGGGGTTCGCGGTCGGAGTGGGGGCTGGGGTCGGCGGTGAGAGCGGGGGTCGCGGCCGGGGTGGGGGCTGGGGTCCGCGGTGAGAGCGGGGGTCGCGGCCGGGGTGGGGGCTGGGGTCGGCGGTGAGAGCGGGGGTCGCGGCCGGGGTCGGCGGTGAGAGCGGGGGCGTCGCGGTCGGAGTGGGGGCTGGGGTCCGCGGTGAGAGCGGGGGGTGGCGGCCGGGGTGGGGGCTGGGGTCCGCGATGAGAGCGGGGGGGGGGGGGGTCGCGGCCGGGGTGGGGGCCGGGGTCGGCGGTGAGAGCGGTGGTCGCGGCCGGGGTCGGCGGTGAGAGCGGGGGGGCGTCGCGGCCGGGGTGGGGGCTGGGGTCGGCGGTGAGAGCGGGGATTGCGTTCGGAGCGGCAAGAAGAGCGCTGAGCTCCAAGGGGTCCAATATTTTACTTCCGCCGTCGCCTCCCTCCTTTCCGGGACACCGGGGCGGGACTTCCGGCCGCCGTGGCCACGCATCGGGCTAGGCCCGGGCGCCCCCTATGGGTCCCGGCACCAGCGCGCACATCCGGCCCTCCAGGGAGACGCGAGTGTCTGGGGTGGGGGGACAGCCGAGTGTCCAAAGGAAATCGCACAAAAGCTGGGCTCTTAGGAGGAGAGAAACTGGGCATGTAAGTAAGGGTGAGCAAAGGACCCAGAGGTTCAGGGAGCCTGGTCGGAGGCTGGCCCCCAAGGGGCTGGGCCATGCTGCCCTGTCCCTCATGTCCATCCTAGAGGGCTGCCGGATGCTCCAGGGATGCAAAGGCCCGCCCGCTAGCACAGCAGAGAAAGGAGCCAGGGACAGCCGGGGGTGCCTGATTCTCGCCGGCTGGGGTGGTGGGCAGGAAGGTGGACCCTCTGCAGGGTCAGCATCTGGGCCCAAAGGAAAGGGAGGACACCTGGCACAGCCACAATCTGATTTGGGAGACTTCGAGTAGATGTTGCTGCCATTCAAGAAAATTAACATACTCTACAGAATAGGTTTGGGGAAGGCAAGTTTTGGACATGGTTAATTAAGGATGATTTAATTTGTCTCTCCAAAAAGATATGCTGGAGTCCTGTCCTACAGCACCACTGAATGTGACATTTGGAAACAGGGTCTTTACAGAGGTAATCCAGTTAAAATGAGGTCTGTAGGGTGAGCCCTAGTCCAATATATGATTGGGGTCTTTAGGAAGGGGTGATCTGTTCCCTATGCGGGACAGACCCACATAAGGAAGAGAATGTAAAAGCAGAGGATTGGTATTATGCATCCACAAGGCAAGGGACACCTGAAACTGCCAGAAACTAGGAGAGGCCTGGAACACACACACCTTTCCCTGTGTCTTCAGAGAAAGCAGAGTCCTGCCAACACCTTGATTTGGGACTTCTGACCTCCACAGTGGGATGACACATTGTTGTTTTAAGCCATCTATTTCATGACATTTTGTTATGATAGCCCCAGGTAGCTGGACATGGTGACACTGAAATCTATGTAGATACCTGGGGACTCAACTGTGGTTTAGCAGTAGGACTTTGGCTAAAAATACCGAGCAACAGAAAAGGGTCAGGAAGCAACAGGACTTTCTGAAATGGCTGGCTCAGTTGGTAGAGTATGCAACTCTTGATCTCAGGGTTATGAGTTTGAGACCCACAACTGGGTGTACGATTACATTTAAAAAAAAAACAAAAACAAAAACAAAAAACTTAAAAGAAAAAAGTCTAAGTCAAGGGATGCCTGGGTGGCTCAGCTGGTGAAGCTTCTGCCTTCGACTCAGGTCATGACCTCAGAGTCCTGGGATCAATCCTGATGTTGAGCTCCCTGCTCAGCAGGGAGTCGGCTTCCCCTTCTGCCACTCCTCCTCGTTCACGCTCGCTCTCTCTCAAATAAACGAATAAAATCTTTTAAAACAATCTTAAAAAAAAGTCAAGCAGCTCCACATAGCACACTCCAAACAAGCCCCTTATTTTCACCATCTGAATGTTAAACATACTCTCAGATGTATGGCTACAAAGATCAAGAGATTGGGACCATCAGAGGAGAAATAAACCAGGGGCTGGTATCAGAGAAGGGACAAAGGAAACAAATAGGGGAAACAGCCTATGGATCCTATAGTACCTTCCTGACAGTGTCCATACCAGGGGACATGGCAGTGATGTGAGCAAAGGGGAGAGCCACCACATGTGCAACTTTAGGACCCTTACAGCCACCTTCCAAGCTCCACCCAGAGCCTTTCACCAGCACAGACCTGGGGGTGGGGGGGGTGTCTCTAACACACAGTACAGGGGCATAGCCCAATCAGGGAACAGCTACCAGCTGCAGCACCTGCTTGAAACAGCCACATTGGACAGCAGTCCCTAGGCCAAGGCCACTCCCGATGAATCATGTGACATGGAAGAAACCAACCATGTGTCAGGACCTGGTGTGGTGTTCTACAGGTCAGCTGAGACCTTTCAATGTAATTTTCTGATGAGTAAGTGACCACAGGACAACATGTGCTAGTCAGAGAATGCAGACAGACTGAAGTGCCCAGACACAAAGGACATGGGCAAGAACCATAGTCTATGGTCTGGTGCATCCTCATCCTGGAGCCTTTGTGTGAAAGCACACCCAAGGCCCTGTACCTGGAAGATGACCCAAACCCCGTGAGAGCCTACACAGTCCCCCCCCCCACCCCCCCCACCCCAGTCCTGACCAGCGCTGGCTTCTGGAAACAGGAGGGACACCAGCCCTGGGAACGTTCCAAGAGCTCAAGACAATTGTTATCTGTGAGACTGGTTCTCAGGATCACACATATTCCCTCCCCAAGAGGTTTCTGAGCCCCAATTACCACTCAACCTAAGGTCTGGAGAGACCTAGAGTGGAACTCACCTACAGAGCAAAGATATCCTTGACCTAGAAAATAGGCTGCATCTAACTCACACACTGGCAAAGGGTTGAGCAAGTGGGGTTCTCTCACCTTGAGAGACCCTCCCTTAAGAGTTAGAACTGAGCCCTCCTGCTCCCTGTATGTTGCCTGATTTCCTGAGTCCTGCTCTCTAAGACATACTGCCCAAAAGGACTCCCCAAAGACTGCAAAAGAACCTACCAGAAGCTCAACTCACAAACTGAAGCTGTCCCAAGTCAGGGAAAGCAAAGAGAACACACAAGGCAGAAGGAACACACTAGAAGATGGTGGAAAAGCTGCACGAGGTAAAGTGTAGCAGGAATCCTTGGGACCAACATGGGGCATGGGATGGCCAGACTTCATTCTCTGAGGAAATAAAGCCTCTAGCAGTCTGGCTGGCTGGCTCTGGAGACCAGTAAGCTTGCAGGTGCACAGCCTGGCTTGTTGCCCTAATGTGGTTCTGCAAGGTGCACAAGACATTGCCCAGCTTTCAGACATCTGGTGGCTCCCTGGAGGCAGACTCACTCACCCTGACTACTCTAATCCACAGGCAGGACCTCAGGAACCTGGCTGGGCAGAAGATCCACCAGTCAGCACATGAATAAAGGTGAGAATTTATCTGTGCCAGGCTGAGAACATTTCATCCCACTAACAGGACCGCCTATTCCATTACCCCAGCAACTCCTACACAAGATAAGCACAGGTCTGGGTCTCAAGTACCCTGCCTCCCCCGTCTCTCTCTCTCAGCCCAGGAATAAAGGCAACCTCCACTCCCACCCCCAGACCACCTCAATTCACTTAAAAATAAACCTCAACAGCATCAAGGGCAAAAAGGACAGCACAGAACGGCTGAGGCACTCGATGATTCCACCCCTTTACTCTACCTTGTAGGTATGACCCCATGCAGGCCACGCATGGAGCTGCAGGGGGCTACAGCTGCCCAGGAGAAGCTTCCACTATGTGACACTTTTTAGACTTTTTTAAACATGTGGCCCAACCGTTTGCCATTTGAGAATTACAGCAAATGATTCTATTTGTAATTTCTAACCCTCCCACTGCCTCCCCCCAAAAAAACTGTACATGAGTTTACAAACATATTAACATATAAATAATGAGAAGCGTCCTGGTGGGAGCCTCCCCAGCTGTCTCTGCTTGGAGATGAACACTGAGGGGAGAGCTGTGCCCACACAAAGTACCCATGACGAGAGGGCCTCTGTGGCAGTTGCCGTGGGTGCGCGTCACTGGCTTCTTCAGCACCTCCAGGTCAGCTACCAGTCTGGGTCTGCTTTGCCCAAGGAATATCTGGAAGTCCGGTCATCGCTCTGGCTCAAGCTCGTGCTGGAAAGGGCGCTTCTTCTCCCGACAGTGCTTCTTGTGGGCAGGCCAGTCCTTCTGCTGGCACTGGGAGCCACAGTACCGGGCCACCTGGCAACGCCCACAAATGTTGAACTCCCGGAGCTGAAAGGACACACAGAACCACCATGGCTTCATGATCACACCAGGGAAAACACTACCTCTCAAGCAGAAAGGACCCAGCAACCCCATGCATGAGGCTGGAGGGAACAGCCACTGCAATGGAGAAGCTGCTGGAGGGGGCTCTCAGAGAGACCTGGGAGTCTGCAGGGGGCTAGGACAGCGGGTGTGTGGCAGCCTGGAGCCAGCACTCATGGCAACACCTGTACCTGCTTCTCTTTTTTTTTTTTTTGGTACCTGCTTCTCGATCATCGTGCAGGGAGGGTAATGGCACTCATAGTAGGTACAGGAAGTCTCTTCCTCCTCTACCACGTCCCCATTGGCGTTGTAGTACCGGGTCACATTCAGGACAGGGAACTGCTCTTCTATGGGGTCCGTGGGAAGCTGCTGAATCGCCAGCCAGTATAAGCTTTGCTCCCTTAAAAAGAAAAGCAGATGATTCAGCACACTCCGGTCAGACAGCCAAGGCAGGGATATGACAATGACGTGACATCATGGCTCAGCTTTTACAACGTGACTTTTCTTTGGCCCACTCCTACTACATAACATGGCTTATCTGTGTGTATAGGTACAGAGCGGGGGTAGGTCTACCTTACTCATCAGTCTCCCAAAATCTGGGCCTGCAGTCTCAGGACAGGCACCTGAGTGAGGCCTAGCAGCCCTTCTCTCTGCTCATGGCCCCAAAGGCACCTGCTTCTGCCCCAGCTGGTCTGCCTCCCCTTTGATGTTGTATATGCTCTAGGTCCTCAGTGGACCAGAAGCCTGCAAGTAAAGAATCCTCCCTGATCCTAGCTAGAGCTGAGGCGCCCTAACAGGCCCCACACCCACAGGCTGGGAGGCAGTTGCAGGCCCCAGCAGCCCCCACGGTGCTAGATCACAAAGGAAGCACCACTCACCCTTCAAGAGCAAAACAACAGGTTAACACACCCTTCAACCTACCACCCCCATGGGGGCCAAGCCTTGAGAGACTAGGTTATATACCAAAAGTAATTCAAAATGGATCAAGCACCTAAACTTAGGACCTCAGGGCACCTGACTGGCTCAGTTGGTACAGCACAGTGCGTAACTCTTGATCTCAGGGTCGGGAGTTCAAGCCCCATGTTGGGCCTAGAGCTTACTTAGAAAAACAACAAAAAAAGGGCACTATCCACAGAGCTAACAAGGCAACACACAAAATGAGGAAAGAATACATGCAAAGCTTCCATAACTCAACAAGAAAAAAAAAAAAAATTTAAAAATAGGCAAGGGGGGGAAGGTACGTGGGTGGCTTAGCTGGTGAAGCATCTGCCTTTGACTTAGGTCATGATCCCGGAGTCCTAGAATCTAGCCACACATCAGGCTCCCTGCTCAGTGAGTAGTCTCTTCTCCCTCTCCCCCCTAACTCATGCTTCCTTTGTCTCTCTGGTGTTCTCTCATAAATTAAATTTAATTAAATAAAATAAAATAAATAAATAAATAAAATAACAAAAATAAGCAATGGGAGGCTGGGTGGCTCAGTTGGTTAAGCATCCGACTCTTGATTTCAGCTCAGGTGACAACCTTAGGGTCGTGAGGTTGAGCCCAACGTTTGGCTCCGCACTCAGTGGGAAGTCTGCTTGATTCTCTTTCTCCCTCTGCCCCTCTCTCCTTCCTCTCTGTCAATAAATAAATCTCTAAAAATAGGCAAAAACCAGAATACACACTTCTCCAAAGAAAACAGACCAACGTCCAAAAAGCACTTGAAAAATGTATTATCATTACTAATCATCAGGAAAATGCAGATCAAAACCACAATGAGATATCACCTCATACTCATTAGGATGACTATTCCTTTAAACAAAACAAAACAAAAACCGGACCATACTAAGTACTGGCAAAGATGTGGAGAAACTGGAGCCCTTGTGCGCTGTTGGTGGGAATTTAAAATGATGCAACAACCGTGGAAAACACTATGGTGGTTCCTCAAAATATTAAAAGCAGCAATATATGATCCGGCAATTCCACTGGTGGGCATGTGCTCAAACAAACCGAAGGTAGAGTCCTACAGAGACATGTGCACTCTTACATTATGGCAGTATTATTCACAATAGCTAAAACATGAAAACGACTCAAGCATCTGTCGTGGTGTATAAAGGATTATCATTCAATCTTAGAGGATGGAAATCCTAATACAGGCTACATCAGGGATGAACCCAGAGGACATTGTGCTGAGATAAGCCTGTCACAAAAAGACAAATCCTGTAGGATTCTACTCCCAGGAGGCCCTAGAGGAGTCAGGCCCAGACATGGAGAATGGGAGGGTGGGGAGGGGACTATGTTTAATGGGGACACAATTTCAGTTTGGGACAATGGAAATGTGAAAATGGCTGGACGGCTGGTGGGGATAGTGTACAACTATGTGAGTGTATTTGATGCCATTCAGAAATGGTTACGATGGGGGCACCTGGGTGGCTCAGCTGGTTGAGCGTCCAACTCTTGGTTTCCACTCATGTTATGATTTTAGAATTATGCGATGGAGCTCCTGCTCAGCATGGTGCCTGCTTGAGATTCTCTCCCTTTCTCTCTGCGCCTTATGACCCTTTAGCCCCCACTGCCCAGGCACATTTTCATGCGTGCTCCCTTTACCTCTCAAATATATAAATCTTTTTTCCAAATATATAAATCTTAAAAAAAAAAAGGGGGGGGGGGGACACCTGGGTGGTTTGGGACACCTGGGTGGTTCAACAGTTGAACATCTGCCTTTGGCTCAGGGCGCAATCCCTGGATCCCGGGATCAAGTCCGGCATCGGACTGCGTCTCCCTCTGCCTGTGTCTCTCCCTCTCTATATGGTCTCTCATAAATAAATAAAATCTTAAAAGAAAAATTGTTGGGGATCCCTGGGTGGCTCAGCGGTTTAGAGCCTGCCTTTGGCCCAGGGCGTGATCCTGGAGTCCCGGGATCGAGTCCCACGTTGGGCTTCCTGCATGGAGCCTGCTTCTCCCTCCTCCTGTGTCTCTCTGCCTCTCTCTCTCTCTCTCTATCATGAATAAATAAATTTTTTTAAAGAATTAAAAAAAAGAAAAATTGTTAATATGGTAAATGTTACATGCATTTCACTACAATAAGTTTCCTAAAGGAAAGAAAAAGGGGAGAGTCAGGATGTAGGAGGGTGTTGTGTTCTGAGCCCTCGATGAAGTCCTACAAGACAGGCAAGTTTTGGCCCAGCTGGCTTTTAAAAGCAGAAAGAGAGGGATCCTTGGGTGGCTCAGCTGTTGAGTGCTTGCTTTAGGCCCAGGGTGTGGTCCTGGAGTCCCGGGATCGACTCCCATGTCAGGCTCCCTGCATGGAGCCTGCTTCTCCCTTTGCCTGTGTCTCTGCCTCTCTCTGTCTCTCATGAATAAATAAATAAAATCTTTAAAAATAAAATAAAATAAAAAAATAAAAGCAGAAAGAGAGAAAAACACTTTGACAAAGAGGCCCTTCCCCCTAACAGATGAGACCCCACATTGAAGGAAAGCAGAGCAAGAGATACAGGCCTGAGAGAAAGCCACAGGGCCATATTCCCTGCCTCACAGACAGGGTGACTCCCACCACAAGACCAGCTTCATGGAGACTACCAGCTGAGAAATGGGGGACACAGAGAAATGGGGGACACAGAATTTGTAGGCCAGCTAAGAGTTCAGGCTGCACTCAGGCTGGTTCTGACCCACAAGTGATGTGACCACTGCTGAACTTAGGTCTAAATCCTTGGCTGACAAACTAAGGATGGCACCACTGGGTTGGCTCCTGGGATGACACAAAGGAGAGAGCCTCAAGAGCCCAGCCTCAATCCTGGGCCTCCCAGATGTGGCCTAGGGGAGCATGGGGGCAGCTGGGCCGCAACCCAGCAGAGGACACTGGACAGGGTGGCTTGGGGCATAACAGATACTTTTCCAAACAGGTGTTCTCAATTGCGGTTCTTATTTCATGACCATAGAAGGTGTTCAGATGAGTTAATGTTAACATTCAACCACAGGTTGGCCAAACCATGAGTCACACAAAGGCCTTAAGTAACAGATTTCATTACCCAGAGTTCTGGACAGAGCAGATCCACTGCTGGGTGAAGAGGTAGATGGTGCCCCCTAGGTATGCAGTAAGCGGTAGGAGACCTGTCTGCTTCTGTTCACACATCCATGTTGGAAAACCCAGGGTGGATCCGTGGACACTGATTCTGTGGGTAACACCACCTTCCCAGAGGCTCAAGACATGCACAAACCCCAGAGAGCCCCTGTGACCCCACAGATGATGCATGTGTGGCCAGGAACATCCTGGCATTTCAGCTCCCAACTCCCATCCTGCTGGTTTTCCCACTCTTCCCAAGGGCTCCATGAAGCTCAGACCTGGGCTGCTCTTGGAGCCACAGGAACTGCCAACTGCCTTCAACATCCTACTTGCCAAGTGGAATGCCTGTGCCGTCCTGAGCAGAAGTTTTCAGGACCACACAGAGATGGAGGCTAAGCAGCAGATCCCCTAAAATACATCATCCTGCTTCTTCTAAAGATTTTTTAAATTAATTAATTAATTTACTTATTTATTTATTTAAGAGGTAGAGGCAGAGGCAGAAACAGACTGCCCATTGAGCAGGGAGCCGGATGTGGGGCTCAATTTCTGGACCCCTGGGATGATGACCTGAGCCAAAGGCAGATGCTTCACCAAATGAGCCACCCAGGTGCCCCATGTCTTGCCTCTTTTAAACCACTGTTTACGTTAAATGTTTAGCGAAAGAGTGTGACAAAAAAAGACATGTGTATGCAGGGGGCATCCTGAGATACAGATCTCCAACTTTTCTCAGGTGCACAGAGCAAACATGCCTATGTGCAGGTATCCGGCCCAAACGACCCTTCTTCCCACTAGAGCTAATGTTAGAAAACCAACCCAAAAAAATAACCATCAAAATAGTATTGTATCCCCATGAAAAAAACAGGGATCCCACACTTTGAGGTAAAATAACTAAGGTCTCCATGTCTACAGAAGCATCAGAACAGACACAGGGGCTCCTCTTGTTATTAAGAGCTTGGAGGACAAAGCACCTGGGTGGCTTACTTGGTGAAGCACCTGCCTTTGGCTCAGGTCATGATCTCAGGGTCCTGGGATCTAGCCCTACACAGAATTTCCTGCAACTCCCTGGGAGTCTGCTTCTCCCTCTCCCTCTGCCCCCCGACCCCCTGGCTCTTGCTCACTTGCACACTCTAATAAATAGAATATTTAAGAAATAAAAACACAAGGGCTTGGAGGAGGGCTTTCCCCCAGAGGCACCTCTACTGGCTTCAGCAGGCCCTGAATGAGACCCACCTTTGTTTGCTGGATGTCTCTTCTGCTTTGGGACGCCAGCCCCATGGCACCAGCTGCAGGTTGTCCAGGCGGTTGTCCACAGTCACAGCATTGAGGTGTACCACCTGAAAGCCGGGAGCAATGCCTCCCCTGTGCCGCTCCCTAGGAAACAGACAACTCTTGCAATCGGCCACCTCAGGCCTCCCTAAATACTTCAGCTGTGGGATCTGAACTGGCCCCTCACCACACTGACAGAGAGCATCAGGAACAAGGCTGCTGAGAGAAATCCAAGTATGTCAGTCAGTCTGTGGTCAAACAAGATGGACCATGCTGACAGTTCAGGCCCTTGATTTGAGAGCTGGGCTGTAAAAAGCCAAGGATGGAGCCCCCAACCATCAAACACACAGCCTAGAGAACACCCCATCTGAGCAGTTCCAAGCATTCTGAAACTCCACCGTGGACGCCACAAGGAGGCAGACCATTCCTCACATCCCACCAACAGGCTCAGCAAGAACACAGTGGACGGAGCAGACTCCTCCCTACCCCAGAGAGAGCCATGCCCGGTACAAGTGCCTGAGCAGAAAGTGCACTTTTAGACTGCTCCATTAGTGGTACGCTATGCAAATGAGCCATTCCTCTGGGTCAGCGGCAATGATCCAAAGGTAACAAGAGGGGTGGTGGGGGGAGCATGACTCCGATAACACATCTTCTGTCAACAGGGACAGGTTGCTGCATGCAGTACCCAAATGAGGAACAAGCAGCTCATAAACACCTACCACAGCAGCTCGTGAAGGAGCCTTCCTGACCCTCTTCCTCGGTTTTTGTCAAAGGCATATGCGAATATCTTAGCACCATTTCCATCTGCATCTACTTCCATCCGGGCCTGAGAGAGAAATGGTCTGTTAAAAAGCCTCCAGGTCTCAGCTACATTTTCAAACTTTATTAAAGAAGTGAAGTGAAACAAACAAGCTAGAGCAAATATATGAGGCCTCTTTCTGGGACCCCAGGCTTTGCAGAGGCTCCCAGACATGAGAAGCCAGCCCTATATCCCGATATACTCCACAAACCACTCTGCAAAACACTGTAGACATAAAGAGACAAGTTTTCCTACTCTTAGAAAATGCCCACAATTCAGTGAGAAAAACAAACCCTTGAACAAGTAACTAATAGCTAAGCCCTAAACACGTAGGGTAAGGTACAGAGCCCCCACACAGGTGAAAATCCACATAGGACTTTTAACTTCCGGAGACTTCACTGATAGCTTGCTCTGGACCAGAAACCTTACTGAGGCAAACAAGTGATTAACACAAACTTTGTATGTGAGACATATCGTATGCTATATTCTTAAAGAAAACGTTTTCAAAGAAGTCATGATGAAATATATTTACAGTAACAGACTATATTTATCAAAAACCCCCTACATCGGGATCCCTGGGTGGCGCAGCGGTTTGGCGCCTGCCTTTGGCCCAGGGCGCGATCCTGGAGACCCGGGATCGAATCCCACGTCAGGCTCCCGGTGCATGGAGCCTGCTTCTCCCTCTGCCTGTATCTCTGCCTCTCTCTCTCTCTCTCTGTGACTATCATAAATAAATAAAAATTAAAAAAAAAAAAAAAACCCTACATCTAAGTTAACCTGTGCAGTTCAAACTCTTGTTCAAGGGCCACCCTTACTGTAAAAACACAAAGGGCTGAGATAAAGCATAGTGGGTCCACAGAGCCCTCAAGGATTTCTGAAGTGGAGGAGCCGGTAGGTGAGGATGGGCAGGTGAACAGAAGCTCATCCCACAGAGAAGAGTGAAAGGCAAGGAGCTCAGGAAGATGGGGGATGGAGGAACGCTGGGCCAAAGCCAGAAGAAACATGAGGTGGCACTGGACAGTCCCCTAGGGAGCCAGGGCTTATCCAACTGAACATCATCACAAACACACACAATGGGATCTACTTGCACCAGGGTGAAAGTGGGAGAGGACCAACATCACAGGGTAAAACCCATTCCTCCTGACCCTCCTTAAGCATTGGCTGAAAGCAGGCCCATAGAGAAACAGCCATCCTTACCTCAAAGGAGTAGCCCTCCACCAGCGGGATATCTTGCTCATCTATCAGTGTGTACTTCGTCTGGAAATTAACCACGTTTCGCAATGTTACATTCAGGGTCACAGTAAAATTTTAGTAACAGAAACCGCCCCTTCAGGTTAAATGAGGCTAGCAGGTGAGGGGCACCAAGTACCCTACCCCCAAGGCAGGTGGTCATTTCCCACTCCAGACTGTCCCAGAGAAGTAGGAATCAGGCTTCACTTCCCATCCATACGCGCCTAAGCCCTAAGTGCCCCTGGACTGGCTAACCTCTAAGCTGTGTTTCAGGTGCTGCTGACCCTCATTTGAGACTGGGGCTTCCTGGGAACAGAGGGGCCCTGGAGTGAGACAAGGCATACAGAAGGCCTCGAAAACATTTATTTATTAGGATGGGTGGCAGTACACAGGTGCTCACTGAACTGTTTAGCTTTCTTCTGAAATGTTCCAAATAAGTTTTAAAGGATGATCCGAATGCAACCAGTCACCGAGTAAGAAAAGGTCTCGGAGCCGATGGGGAGCCCACCCTTCCCCAGGAAAAAAGCCACATTCCTCTTGCAGGAAAGGCAGGAAACGGCCCCCCAAACGGACTAGTCTCATTCTTGCTCGGGGAGCCTCCTTCTAAGATCTAAGTCGGTTTTACCTTCTTCTGACTGCCTCTGCTCCTGTCTCCCACCAGGAGCTGCCGCCGCTGGGGATGGGAACAGGGTTCCCATCCAGGGTAAGGTCCGTGGCTGGAGCAGCTGCACGGCCGGCCGGCTCCTGGAAACAGCCAAGCCTCAATGCCCACAGGTGCCAGGAAGCCCCGGCCTCGAACCCGCGGAGGGCGGGGCCAGGTAAGGGAGAGAAGCAGAGGGAGGCCCTGCTCCGGGAGGCCCATCGAGGCCCGTCCGCACTCGGCCAGCGCCGGCAGCGTGAACCCCGCGCGAGGCTCCACGACGGGCTGGCGGGCGCCGACACGCACGCACACCGTCCTGCCGCCTCGGAAGGGCGCTGTGCTGCCCGCGGGGACCCTTCGCCCGCCCGCCCGCCCGCCCGGCTCCGCAGCCCCCGACCCCGCGGCCCCAGCCCAGCGTCCCGGCCCCGCGCCCCCGCGCCGCTCACCTTCCCGGCCACCCGGCCGAGCCGCACGATACCCAATTTGAAGTCGGTCATGGCCAGGCCTGCGCTCGGCCGGCGGCGCCGCTCCCTCGGGAGGCGCCGGGCCGGGACCGGGACCGGGGCCGGGCCGGGGCGGCGCCGCGGCGCGCCGGGTGGGCCGGGCCGGCGGGCCGGGGTCGGGGCCAGGCGGGACGAGGCTGGGCCGGGCTCGGGCCGCCGCCGCCTCGGGCCCGCCGGACCTGCCACGCGCCACCGCCGCCGACGCCGCCACCGCCGCCGCCGCCGCCGCCGCCGCGCGCACCACCGCGAGCGGAGCCGGAGGCGGGGTGCGACGCGGACACACCCCCGCCCGCCGCCGACCCGCCAATCGCGGGGTGCGCACCGCGCCGGCCTGCGCGCGCCGCCGCGCCGTGGCCAATGGGAGGAGGGAAAGTACGCCGGCGCACTGAGGAGCAGTGGGAGCGCGGGGGAGGGGCGCGGCCGAGGGCGGCGCTTGCGCGGCCGCCCCGCGCTACGTCAGTTTCGCGGGAAGCTTTGTGCTGCAGGCCGCGCTGCGGCGTCTTGCTCCCCGCTGGCCGCCCTCGGCTCAGGCCGGGCACCGGCCTCAGCGCCCGGCCGCGGCCCTGCCCCTGGCCCCCGGACCCACGCGCCGCCCCCTCGCGGAGGGGCGGCCCGAAGGGTCCTGCGGAACTCGCTGCGGCTCCCCGTAAACGGCTCCGCACCCGCGGGACGGCGGGCGAGGGGCGCGGGCCGCCGTACTCCCTCCCTGGGCACCGCCCCCCTGTGCCAACGGGGCCCGTCTTCCCCGCACTGCCTGCGCTCGGGCCGCCGCCACCTTCCCCGCGGGTCGGGCCGTGAACCGGGCTGCGGTGATGGGCCCGCGGCCGCTCTGCCCTCCGCTCGCTCCTGCTGGGCGCTTAGGGCGGGAGGACCTGGAGGCTGGAGGGCGCTCGGGGCGGGAGGACACTCCCGGGGCCGCCGCCCTTGTTACCTAGCAACTACCCCGCCACCTGCACTCCCACTGAAAGTACCCGGGAGTGCAAATCAGAACGGCCCGTGATGAGTGATAAAGGCAGTGGGGGAAACAAGGAGAGCAGCATTAGGAGGCTAGGGGCCTAAGGAAGGTGGTGGGCAGGCTCTGCCCGCCCCATTGGCTCATGGACTTGAACAGTGTAAGGAGTGGAGAGAGCACCATGTGGGCATCTGGGGGAAGAGCTGGCCACAGGGCCCTGGGCTGGGATGTTGGGAAAAGTGGGATTGTCCGCTGTGGCCAGACAGGAGTTCAGGACAGGAACAGGGCTGAAGATTAGAGATGTGGGGGCCAAGGGTGGTGGTTAGTAGGCTCTTAAAAGAACGTTGATTTCTATACTTAGCCAAGGGAGGCGGTTGGAGAAGTTGAATAGAGCAGCTTTTCCATGAGCCAGGCTGGCTGAGGGGCACAGTAGTTTAGGGGGAAGACTGGAAGCAGGAAGGCTGTGGAGCCAGTGAATACAGCAGCTAGTCAGGGGGTGGTGGTGGTGTTTGGACGTGCGGGGCCAGTCTTCTGTAGCAGTCCACTTAAACCTGTTTATGCTTCAGTAACAATCCTATGTTCTCAGCAGCTTAGCAAAATAAACATGAATTTCTTGTTCATGTTACGCATTCAGGCTGCCAAGCAGTTATGAGGATGGAGTTCAAGGGAGCAGTCCAGCCTGGGGTATAACTTTGGCATTCATTAGCACACTTGTTTAAAAGCCAACTGGATGAGATCACATCAGAAGAAAATGCAGACAGCGAAGAGAAGTCAAAGACAGCCTGGATGGATACTCCCTTATTAAGGGGAAAGAGAGGCTGAAAGGAGGAGCAGACCATGAAAAGAGGGAGGTGTCAGGTAAGAGGAAAACCAGGAGAAAAAAAAAGAAAAAAGAAAACCAGGAGAGGGCAGTAGCCTGGGAGCCAAGTGAAGGCTGCATGTGAAAGAGGCGTCCGCTGTGTTGGGTGCTGCCCTTTGGTCCTGTGTCGTTGGAGTCTGGAATTAGTAGCTGAGCACCATGAGGACACCAGCAGCCTTGACGAGGACAGCGCTTGATGGAGTGATGGCAAACTACATACAACTGACCGGTTAAAAGGAAGAAGGTTGGAGGCAGTGAGACAGACAACGCTTCTCAGGTGTTTTGCTAAAAACAGGAGCAGAGAAATGGGGCCAAAATTGGAAAGGGAAGGGAAGTGGAGAGATTGTTGGTTTTATATAGGGAGAGGAGATGGCATGTTTGCTCACCAGCAGGAATGGTCCCATAGAGGAGAACCTGGGCGAGGGGAGGGCTGGAGAGGTAGGCAGGATTGTGGGTGGCCCAGTTTAGTAGGAAAGAGAGGCTGGTGTAAGGTTTCTGGGAGGCAAATGGGTGTGGAGTTAGGACTTTGAGGGAGTTCTCCACCTGTGAGAACTTTCTACTTTCTCACCTAAGTAGAAAACGAAGTCATCCTTTGAAAGTGACCACAGGGGAGCAAACGTTGGCAGTGCAAGGAGAGGGGTGCAGGAGTGATGGGACTGGCTGGAAGAGAAGCAGGAAAAGGCAGCAGGACGGCCCAGTGGTGTTTAGGGCGCCAGGCAGGATGACTTTCCCAGCCTGCGTAGACTGCCGCAGAGAAGGTAAGGAGAAAGAGGAGGGGTGGGTATGGGTTCTAGCCCGGATGCTTGCCTCACAGCGGTGAGAGTGCCAAAAGAGGAAAGGAGAGAGGACAACAGAGGGTGAGGCCAATGGGTTGGAGTTCCCAGGAGGGTCCTACGGATTGCAGGAGTCGGGGTGCTAGAGAGAGTGGGCTAGCAGGACAGGAGATCGTAGCCAGAGATGTGTGGGCCTGAGACCACAAGGGCTGCAGCTTGGTGACAACTGTAGGCTTCCGTGCAACCCAACCACTCCAAAACCTACTAGCTTAAGACGGCATTGATTCATGATTTTTTGCAATTCTATGATTGGGGGTCTTCTGTTCCACATGGTGTCAGCCAGCTTTCCTCCTTTGGTTGCACTTGGCTGGGAACTCACTGGAGCATCTAATTTCTTTTCTAGGTGACTTGCCTTTGAGTGACGCCTCATTATTCAGGGTTCCTGCAGAGCCAGGATAACTGGACTTCTTTCCAGCATGGAGGCTGTGCTTTGAGTGACAAAGTCCCACTGTGCACGCATTTATTGGACCTCCACTTGAATCATTCTTGCTAGTACACCACTGACCAAAGCAGGTCACCAGGCAAGCCCAAAGTCGGTGTAGGAAGTCGGTCCACAAGTGTGGTTCACGGGGGGGACCACTAGTGGAACAAACGGCCTGCCCTAGTCCATCCTCTGGGCTCTAATGATTCATGTTCCTCCCTCTTGAAGAGTGCACCTCGCAAGTGACTCCAGGATCACCATCTCATCAAGACATTAGGCTTGGAGTCCAGTATATTGTTATGTGCAACAAGCCCAGGTGGATGAGGCACATTGGGTGTGGCCCTTTTTGCTCCAAGGGCACATTATCTGCCCCCCAACACCCAACATTTAGTGCTGAAGCACACAGTACAAGTGAGCAGACATCCTGTTCAAAAAGGGGGAGTATAGGAATCCCTGGGGGGCTCAGCGGTTGGGCGTCTGCCTTCCGCTCAGGGCGTGATCCTGGTCCTGGGATCAAGTCCTGCATTGGGCTCCCTGAATGGAGCCTGCTTCTCCCTCTGCCTGTGTCTCTGCCTCTCTCTCTCTCTCTCTCTCTCTCTGTGTCTCATGAATAAATAAATACAATCTTTAAAAAAAGGGGGGTATACCCTTAGTCACTGGTCCACAGCAATTTTGGAATCCAGCTAATGCCTGTCACAATATTCCTGGATCAGGGCTTGTCTGCTCCCTGTAAGTGGCTCCCTCGGGTACTGTTGTCAGTGTTTGGGGTTCCTCACTCTGGGCACTGGACCCTGCATGTGCAGTGACCCCCTTTCCATAGGAAATGGCCTGTGTTTGCAGCTGAGTGGCTTCGTTGGTCTGCTTCCTGACAGTAGAAAGTAAGAGCCCAGGGGATCCCTGGGTGGCTCAGTGGTTCAGGGCCTGCCTTTGGCCCAGGGCGTGATCCTGGAGTCCCGGGATTGAGTCCCATGTCGGGCTCCCTGCATGGAGCCTGCTTCTCCCTCTGCCTGTGTCTCTGCCTCTCTCTCCCTCTGTGTCTATCATGAATAAATAAGATCTTTAAAAAAAAAAAAAAGTAAGAGCCCAGATCTCTCTTTTATTTCAAACTTGTCCATTTTACATTTAAGTTCAAGCAGATACACCCCTTAAAATATGGATTTTCTATATATCAAATAGTAACTGGTTTCACTAGACAAAAGCTATGCTGCAAATGTTTTTGAGAAGAAGGCTCTTCAGTCCGGTGGCTGTGAGTCAGGTGCTGTGGGACAACGTCAAGACTCTTAGAAGCCCTTTTGACAGGCTGATGAAGTCTATGAGGATTCCCCACTCCCGCCTGAAAAGCTCAGAAGTCTTAACAAGGGATTATAGAACCATACCCTTGAATTTACTTTCATGTTTTGCTGGCAGTGCCCTGGATTTAATCTTCACCATGATGCCATTTCTTACCTTCAGAATTTTTTTGCTAGTTGGGAAGGCTAGAAATGAGAAAGAGTTCTGACTTTCTACCTCAGCAAGACCTGGATTGGAAATACTTCCTCTAGGTTGTGCCAGAACATGCAAGTTACGTCTTTAATTCTTTTATTTCACTTTAACCTAACTGAACAAAGCCAACTGGCCTTAAAGTTCCCTGCCAGAAAATCAGATCCTTAGACACAGTTTCCACTTTCCTTGTTTCCACAGGCCGTAGGCTCACCATCTTCATGCCGATTCTGAACATGGCCTCCCTCATCCAGCCTCCATCAGCAAAGTTCTTGCTGCCAGTGTCCACCTGCTGCCTGCTCCAAAGTCAGTGCCAGATTTTAGAATTTTATTATGGCAGTATCTCACTTCTAAGTACCAATTTCTGTCCCAGCTATCTATTTTGTTGCATAATTAACCACCCAAAATGCAGTGGTTCAAAACAACTTTATTTTTGGGTGCCTGGGTGGATCAGTCAGTTATGTGTCTGCCTTCGGCTCAGGTCATGATTCCTGGACCCTGGGATCAAGCTCCCTGCTCCCCTGGCTTGTGCTCTCTCACTCTTTCTCAAACAAATAAAATCCTAAAACAAACAAACAAACAAACAAACAAAACCCAACTGTATTTTCTTGTGATTCTGCAATCTAACTTGGGCTCAGGTGGTTGGTTCTTCTGTAGTTGGCTGGTGTGGCAGATTGTCTCAGATTGTCCTAGTTCCCTCCCTATGTGTGATGTATCACCCATATTGGCCCTGTAACTGTTTTAACACACTTAAATGTGGTGGAAAGTTCTGGGACTTCTCAGTCCAGGCCTGAGGATTGGCAGCTTCAACTTCCTCTCTATAGGGGGCTTGCTGTCAGGTACTCAGCCTCATTGTCTGGAGACCATCATGCTGTGCAGGACCCCAAACTAGCCATGTGGACAGGCCTCATGGAAGAGACACCTAACCAGCCTCAGTCGAGGCATCAGACATGTCAGTGAAAAGAGTGATCTTGGACATTCTGCCCTTAACACACCCCACCCAGAGTGGAAAAGTGCAGCCTGATTTTCAGAATAAGTAATAAATCAAGGTGATTTGGGTCACTCCGACAGTTGCAGTTATTGGGGTATGTAAGTGAGTAAAGCAGGCAGCCTGAGAGGATCTCACTCCCCAGGCAGGCATTCTCTCTCTCTCTGCGATCTTTTGAAAAGGTAACTCAGGACTCTGAGAGAATGTGGACAAGCTGCAAGGCCTCCTCAGAACCTGCAAACTATAAGGCATGTCTTTCATTGCAGCTCTGCCAGTTAAGAGGCTAGCCCAGATTCAACAGGAGGGGAAAGAGCCTCCCTCCTGATGGGAGGAACAGCATGAATGTAAAGGGATGGGGCAAGTTGTTGCCAGACATCTTTGTAGACCAACTAAGGAAGCAGTAGGACAGGGCAGGACAGGGAAGGTTCTTGGAGAGGAGTCCTGGGAACAAGAGCTTAGTTGATCATGTTGTTATTTTCTGTATCTTATGATGCTTGTTCATTCTGGGGGCCTTGCTGGCTGGGGAGAGGCTGCCACTTCCAGACTTAACTAATTCTTAGAAATAGTAACTGGCCTGCCCTGGACCACACCTTTCACATGCAAAACAACCAATCCAGAAGTCAGATCCTCAGATACCTTTATCAAACACACATCAATATTCCCCTGTCCTAAATCACCATGGGGCCAGGTATCCGACAATTAGAGACCACCTCTGCAGCCCTGAGGCCACCGGAATTATTCAAACCCATCTGATCCTAAGCTTGTCCAAACTTGCCTACCCTGCTGCACCCACTCCTTTTCACAGAAGACACCACAAAGGCTCTGGGCTGTGCTCTCTCCTGGCAAATTCAGCCTCCTGCCCAGTCCTGGTACTTCCTTGTGCCCAATCCTCTTGGGTCAGTTCTAAACTCTTCTTTCAAGGCTGTTGTCTCTGCGTCTGTCACCTTTTCATACCTGATTAAAACAATCCCAGGTGCCTTTTAAGAAGGCAAGGGGTTGGAAGGATCACCCACGTGGATTCTGGAGGCACTAAGAATTCCTGCAACAGTGCTATTGGAGACAATGACAGAGTCAGGAGCTGCAATCACCAAAAAATAAGGGGGGCTGACCCGGGCTTTGAAGATGACAGTAACGGTGCAGCAGGTGGATTATCAGTCTGAGAAAATGTGTTAAAGCTGGGAGCCCTTGGTTTGGAAGTTCTTCTGAGTCAGGAGGGCACACACTCCAGGCCCAGACCTGGGGTGGGGTGTGTGTGTGAAAACAAACATCTACAGCTGAGAGGAGAGCATGTTTGCGCAGACCCCATAAGTGAGAGCACAGCAGAGCTTTCCAGGACAGGGGATGGTGGGTGACCAAGCTGACTTGGGGGGGGCGGTTCCAGTTTCTCACCTTTACTTTATCTTAGTGCAGCCAACACAAAGATCTCGCTCTTTCCCTGAACGCTCCCTTCTTGACTTGTGCTGTGGACTTGGGCATTTATGGGTTGTCCACAATCCTCCCCAGGCCCACAGGCACCCTGAACTCCTAGTTCGGGGGGAATCCCTCCATTTCCATGGTACCGACAGGCAAATATCTTAAGTGCGGCCAATCAGACTCCTCCCCACACTCCCAACACCTGAGTCCCCAGAGAGCCAGGTGGGGCCTGGAGCTGGCTGCACCACACTCCTGGCCCCCCAGGCCCCTCCTCTGTCTCAGTCTGGCCCCGTGGGATCCCTCCAGCCTACAAACTCCTTTCCTTTTGCTGCAGGGCTAGATCCGGTTTCTGTGGCTTTCACCCCAAACTCTTGGTGTCATCAGCGCTCTGATTTGAGTCACCCTCTCCAACCGGGGCCTGTCAATCTGTGGTCCTTTGTCTTCCTCACACTCGTGCGGACACCTACTTAAGGCGCGTCCTGTAATCTGCTCGTGGTGACTTTGTCCCATCCCCAATTTATCTCCAAGCCAGTCTAGATACAAAGACTACGCGCCCTCCTTCCGGCGCTCGCGGCGCAAGGATACCCCGCGCAAGCATCGCCCTCCCTCGCTGCGCTCCCTCTCTGGCCGCAAAACACCGGGTTCCCGCTCCTCAAGCCCTCCCAGATCCCAGATCCCGCAGGTCAGAGGGGGTCCCTCCTCTCTCACCCCCCCCCCCCCGACGCCGCTTGCACAGTCGGGGACCCACATCTTCGGGGCTGGGGGGCTCCGGTCCGCGGCCTCCGCGCGAGTCTCGCGAACCCCCGGGTCCACTCGTCGCCCACCGCAGGGGCCCGGCCCCCCCATAGGGAAGAGGACTCTGGGCGCTGGGGGGTCCGCCCCCGCGAGGTTCTACCCCCCACCCCGAGCGACGCGGGGCGGCCCTTCGCAGCGAGCACGCCGACACCTGGCAGGACTGGGGAGGCGCGCCGGCGCGGGGCGCCCTTAGACAGGTGAGTCAGCCGCTCTGCCCCGAGCAGCAGGCGGCGCCCGTGCGCCGGGCCGACCTCCACCCGTGGGCGGGCCGGGAGCTGGTGCAGGGGAGGGAGATGGGGAGGGAGATGGGGCGGCGTTGAGGGGCCCGGAGCCCGGTGCGGGGGGCGGGCGGGGATTGGAAGGGGACTCTTGGGGCGGGGGATGGACCCTGGGGGCGGGACGGGCCCGGGACGGTGGGGGGGCGGGCCCGGAGAGGGGCGGGCCCTGGAGGGGGCGGGCCCTGGAGGGCGGGGCTGGGAGCGCGGCGGCGGGAGGGGGCGTCAGTGCGCGGCCGCCCGCTCAGGGCGGCGGCATGGGGCGGGTGCAGCTCTTCGAGGTCTGCCTGAGCCACGGTCGCGTCGTCTACAGCCCCGGAGAGCCGCTGGTGGGGGCCGTGCGCGTGCGCCTGGGGGCGCCGCTGCCCTTCCGAGGTGGGCGCGGGGGCTTCTCTGGGGAGGGCCGGGCCGGCGGGGCTCAGGTGGCCGCGCAGCACCTGCGGCGGGGCCCGCGCTCCCGGAAGCGGCAGCCGGTGGCGCTCGGCCGGGACCCGCGGAGCTGGAGGCGCCTCTTGCCGCCCCCGCCCTTCCCTTCCTGCCGGCCCGGGGAGTCTTGGGCCCCGCCGCCGGCAGGCAGGGCTGGGGTGCGGCGGCCGGGCGGCGCATACTGGCCGGGGTGGGTGGCTGCTGGCCGTTGGGGCGGGGCAATGATGCCAGGGTGGCTCAGTTCTTCCGCATGTGTCCTTCCTGTTCTCTCCCCCTGGGGTCGGCCAGAGTCGGGGGCGGAGATTTAGATCTTGCCCACCTTACGAAGGCCACTCTGACACGGACAGACGCACTGTCGGGTCTGCAGGGTACGCTGCGCCCTGCACCTGCTGGGCCCTCACCTGGAGCCTGGCCCACGCTGGGCTTTCTCTCCCACACCCCCAGGTCCCTGGTGCAGCCACTCAATCCTCATGGTTCCCCCGACGCACCTGCTTCCACCCAGGCTAAGGCCTGGCCTGGCAAGCTGGGAGGGCCTTGGTCATCCCAGTGAGCATCTAGGAGCTGAACCCGAGGCCTTTTGCTGGTGCAGACATCTGGGACTTGGGGACCGGGAGTCAGGTTGCTGCTGTGGCCCTCGCTAGGGTCTGTGCAGGTGCTGGCCTTATTTGCCTTCTGACGTGTGGACAAGGCCCTGAATGGGACTTCAGGGCTCAGCCCTCAGGGTGCGGTGGGCAAAGCTGCACCCCAGGGACTCTCTGCCTGGTTGCTGGTTCTGCTCCCACTGGACTGCTGCTCCACCTTGGCATGCTTGGCCAAAGCCATAACCATCAGGCATCCCTCTGGACTTTAGATCCTCTGAGTCCTTGCATGGTGGACCAGTCAGTCCTTCTGGTGCCTGCTGAGAATGCCCTTGTCCTGATGAGTCTGACTCCTGACTTTGACATGTTTGAGGTCACAGGGTCTAGGAAGAAGCTGAGTGGGTAAAGGTACCTCTGGTCAGGTGTCCAGCCTTGTGGGGCCTCCTCCTGATGACTCACTTGCTTTCCTGTGTCCTCAGTTGGAGCTTGGGGTTTGGGTGGGGTAGTTATGGTTGTGGCAGAGGGCACAGCAGTGATGGTGCAGCTCTTCCCTGGGGTACAAGTGAGAGATGAGAAGTGAGATGGGACTGAGGGGAGAGCCCAGGGCACAGGAAGGAGGAGTAGGCTTGTGGCTAGAGGGATGGCAGACATGAGACCCCGCGCAGAGCTCACTGCTTGGCTCATCTGCGCAGTCATGCTTCCGCAGCTGGGGCCCAGGGCAAACAAACCGCTACTGACCAGTGTGGAGGGATGGCCTGGCCTGCGCAGAGTCCCCCAGCTTCCATGAGGTAGGTGAGATGTGGGTGAATGGATGGTTGGGCCACAGGATGCTGAGGGAGACCCTGCTGATGGTCCCCACTGTAAATGTGCTGGCTGAGCCGCTGAATAGGGGAGGGAAGATGGGGGCATAGGCTGAAGAGTCAATGGATTAAGACTCTGAGCCAGAACAGTTATTATTCAGATTGTCCCCTGGGACATAGACGGATCGCGGATACCGAGGCCATTCTGGGGTTTCTTTCAGCCCTGCTTGGGTTTGGAAAAGGAAAGACCACGGTTCTTCTTTCTTTGTTTCATTCAGAAGATACCTGTTGAGCTCCTACACCAGCCAGTGATGCAACAGGGAGGCCCTCCATCACTCTAGGAGGACGTGGAGGTGGGGAGGCCCAGGCCTTCCCTGGGTGGCTCCTAGTCGCGCCCGCTAACTCCTTGTCTGACAGGGGACAGAGATGGTTTGCACTCAACCATGAGAACACTGGCTGCCCCTGGAGCTAATGCAGGAGAAAGCTGTGGAAGGAGTCGGTTTCCTGGAGTCCAGGTCCAGCAGAGCATGAGGCTGGGGGTCCTGCAGGAGTGCCCTGTGCTCTGCTCTCAAGGGCAGGCATTGAGGGCAGGTGGGGCCCAGACAACAGCAGCTTTCAGCCCCTGGCTCTGCCATCACCCTGAGCTCTCACTGTGGGGCAGACACCATTCTCCCCACCTGCCGTGGACCAGCTCTGAACTCTCAGAGCAACCCTGGGATAGAGCACTGCTGCTGTTCTCACGTTTTGGTCTTGGGGACAGGACAGATGGACATGCCTCACAGCCGGAGCTGTAGTGAAAAGATGTGGCAAAGGCTGGGCTGCTCCAGGTCTGGGGGAGCTGAGGTGTGTGAGATCTAGCGGGCCAGGATGAGGAATGAGCAGAGGTCTTCTTGGTCAGATGGCAGATGGTGCGAGGGACAGGGGAGTGCTGGCTGGAGCAGAAGGTTCCAGAAGTTACCCTGGAGCACAGTCCACATGATGATGTTCCTTAGAGAACTGCAGTGGCCACAGACCTGCAGATGGACGCGTATCCATTTGGTGCATCCAAGCACTCTTAGAACTGAAACACCTTTAAACCCAGATGCTACCTCAGGGCACGTTGCTGTGAGCTGGAGGGTGCATCTGACCAGAACACGTACCCCCCCTCCCCGCCCCTGCCTGGTCCTGTGGCTGAGCCACGGGACACACATAGACCCACATGGGACACACAGACACACGGGACACACATGCTGGTGCCATGGGACTGCTCCCCTGCAGGAGCGCATCTCCCTCGCATGGGGCAGGAGGGACAGTCCTGCTGTGTGTGTCCCTCCCCCTGCCTCCACAGTCCCCCTGTGGAGGAGAGTGGACAGAATGGCCATTTGACTCCAAGACAGTGATTGGAGCTGCTCACTCAGGTCACCACAGGGCCTTCAGTGTGTGCAGAGGGGCCCCCTGCCTGGGCCTTGGGAACGTCTTAGGACTTGGGCCCCTCTGGGATACCCTGAGGGGAGGCTGATACCATTTGTGTTTCTGAGATCAGATGACCCCGTGTCATGTGCACCTGAATTCTGGGGGCCGTTTTCGGGCTGGATGGGTGACAGTCTTAGCCTCCCTGCCATTGGACATGTGGGCTGTGCCTGGATAATTTGTTGTTACAGACAGGTTGCTCACAGCTCCTGGGTAGACAGGGTGGGTTCTGAGAACTGTGGGTACTCTGGTGTGTGTGTGCATGTGTGCACGTGTTTGAGTGTGTAAGGTCCCAGCAGATCCTCCTGTTGCTTTGCCAGGTCCCTGGTAGCAGCTCATGGTGTGATTGCTGTAAAGATTGTGTTTTTCTATCTCCTCTCCAACACTAGTCAGAATATTTAATATTTGGCAATCGGATAGGGTAGAATGATAACTCGTCTGAGTTTCTCTGGTGTCTTCCGAGGTGGGGTGTCTGTTTCTGTCGTTTGCTGCTGTGCCACACCTATGACAAACCACCCCTAGACTAAGTGGCTTAAAGCAACCGTTTCATCATGGCTCCTGGCGTCGTGGATTGGGAATTTGGACAGAGATGGGCAGGTTGAGGCTTCGGCTCTCTACATCATCCACTGAAGTCACCTGACGGTTTTCAGCTGACACTGGGCCGATCAGTCTGGGGAGTGCCAAATTCCTTTGGGTCCCAGAATTTGCAGGGCAGCCAGCTCCAAGGTGGAGTGCACCCTCCCGCCTCTGTGGGGAGTGTAGACTGCTGTGGCATCTGGATTGCCACGCATCCCCTCTCTTATCCAGCCCACCCCACTGTGTTCCTCTGGGGCTGCGGGAGCCTGTGGGAGCACCACAGGTGTCGCAGATCTGTAGGGTGGGAGCAGTTCGGGTCTGGCCTTGGGAGGGGACAGCTGATGGGGTGTGGGTTAGAAATCTGGGCTGGGGTCTAGTCACGGGCCCGGTGCCGGGGGGCGTGCAGGACAAGTCAGGGCTCCCTGGGGGAGAGCCTGGTGGTCCATGAGTGGCCAGCAGGAGGCTTGCTTGGTCGGGGTGAGGCTAGCCTGGGGAGACTGCACATGTCTGATGAGGCTGGCCAGGAACCTGCATGGGTTCCTGGGCACTTGGGATCCTGGGTTCCTTCCACTAAGTGGCTCTGTCAGAAGGTGTTGGATTCCAAGTGCCCTTTTTCTCAGCTGACCATCATGTCAAGGGATGGCAGGGAGAGGCTGGGCAGGCAGGCTGGTGTTTTTGGCCTTGTCTTAAGCCTGCAGTTATTGGCGGGGTGGAGCTGCCGGGCTATCCGGGGCTACTCAGCACTGAGCCTCGGCTGCCCCAGCTGTGCTGTCTCCCCTGGTTGTCCAGCCAGGGCCTCTGGTCACAGTGCTCTCTGGGCTTGTGTCCCCTGGAGTGGGGAGTTTGAGTTCCTAACCACAGAAAGGTGGTGGTGACCTCCACTGCAAACGGGCCTAATCTAGGCGTTTCCACCAGCGAGTAGGGCAGAGGACCTCGGCCCTTGTGGGCAGGACTGGTCCGGAAGTCAAGGGTGTGCCAGACTGTTGGGTACTCATCAGCTCGGGCAGGTCTGACCACATTCCTGCATCCTGAAGGCTAACAGTTAGCTTCCTGGAGCGTGAAGAGGCACCTCCCAGCCTGGTTGACTTGCCAGTGAGGCCACATGTAGTGAGGTTGGCAGTTCATAGGCTTTTGTCGTCATTGGTGCCCCAAGCATCCCTTGTAGGGAGCTGAGTTTCCACAGGTCTGCTGGGCCCAGGGTGGCTGGGAACCAAGGTTACCAGGTGGGGGATTGTGTGGGACATCTGGGTGACTGCTGGGGCCCTCCTGTTCTGGACTTCAGGACAGATCTGCCTCTGTGCCTTATCACCCTGGCTCCCTGGGACTACCCCCAAATGTGGGATGGACAGAGGTATCCTCTGCAGGGCACAGGCCACTTGTGGGCCCATCAGAGGCCCAGCGCCCCTTGGTGCTGCGAGCTCTACCTGAATCTCTGTGATGGGGGGCAGGGAGGGGCCCAGGCCTGTGGCTGCCTGGACTCATGCCATCCCCCTGCCTTGCAGCCATCCGGGTGACCTGCATGGGTTCCTGCAGGGTGTCCAACAAGGCCAACGATGCTGCGTGGGTGGCAGAGGAGGCTTACTTCAACAGTGCTCTGTCGCTGGCTGACAAGGGTGAGTCCAGGAGCCTGCACTTGCCCTGGCACCCCAGGGCAGACATTGGTTGAGAGTGGGGCCTGTCTGTCCACCACAGCTCCCCATTTGCTTCTGGGATCTCTGTGCTGACCCACCCTCTGGAAGGGCTTTGTACCAGATGTGTTTCTCTGCCTGAAGGCATGGGGCATTGCCTGATAGGGTCTGGGGAGTTGAGGGGGCCACATCTTCTGGGTGTGGGTGGGCTCCGGCCCCTGGCAGAGCCCTGTCCCCCTTTCCTCTCCAAGCCAAGCTCTTGTAACCCGTCCTCGGCCCAGGTTGCGGCCCTGTGCTGCTGTGGCACCGGGAGGCAGAGGCTGGGAGACCCAGGAGCCACACTCAGTGTGAGATGGCCCACTGCTGTGCCTGCTTCTGGCCTCTGTCCAGTGGCGTCACCTCAAGGCTCCTGAGTCCCCCCCGCCCCCCGTCTTGTCTCTGCAGGGAGCCTGCCAGCTGGAGAACACAGCTTCCCCTTCCAGTTCCTGCTTCCTGGTAAGAGCCCAGCCTTGCCTGGCCAGGCCTGGTGCTGACGGTGGTAGACAGGAGGTGGAGCAGGGGACAGTGGGTGCCATTCCCTGCTCTCTCTCCAGCCACAGCACCCACATCTTTCGAGGGCCTCTTTGGGAAGATCGTGTACCAGGTGCGGGCCACCATCGACACACCACGTTTTTCCAAGGATCACCAGTGCAGCCGTGTGTTCTATATTTTGAGTCCCCTGAACCTGAACAGCATCCCAGACATCGAGGTGAGGAGGGAGTGATGGTCTCCTAGGTACTCCCCACTTTCCCTGATGCCCTCTCTCCAGGTAAGACGAGGTGGCGGGATCTAGAAGAGCAGCAGCTTCTCTGCCCTGAGCTGACTGTGTTGTGTCTGGGGGCAGGGCACATCGGGGTTGAGGGGGCTTGTCCAGGGGTGAGGGAGACCTGAGCTGCCCACACCCCCAAGGCCCTTCATTACTCTCCTTCTCTCAAGCAACCCAACGTGGCCTCCACTACCAAGAAGTTCTCCTACAAGCTGGTGAAGACGGGCAGCGTGGTCCTTACTGCCAGCACTGACCTCCGTGGCTACGTGGTGGGGCAGGTGCTGCGGTTGCAGGCTGACATCGAGAACCAGTCAGGCAAGGACACCAGCCCCGTGGTAGCCAGTCTGCTGCAGGTCAGAGCCTCCTCTGGCTGTTAAGGCCTGTCCCCACGGGGCTGGAAGAGGGGTAGGCGGCTGGCCTGCCCAGGCTCACAGGCTGGCTTTTCCCTAGAAAGTGTCCTACCAGGCCAAGCGCTGGATCTATGATGTGCGGACCATCGCAGAGGTAGAGGGTGCAGGCGTGAAGGCCTGGAGGCGGGCACAGTGGCAAGAGCAGATCCTGGTGCCTGCCCTGCCCCAGTCAGCCCTGCCAGGCTGCAGCCTCATCCATGTGGACTACTATCTACAGGTGCGAGGGTCGCAGGGACTGGGGTGGGGCAGGCGGCAGGCGGCCTCGCCTCACTCTCCCATCCTCCCCAGGTCTCCCTGAAGGTGCCTGAAGCTACCGTGACCCTCCCTGTCTTCATCGGCAATATTGCTGTGAACCATGCCCCGCTGAGCCCCCGGCTGGGCCCAGGGCCGCCTCCTGGGGCCCCAATCCCTGTGGTGCCCTCAGCACCACCCCAGGAGGAGGCTGAGGCTGCAGCCAGCAGCCCCCATTTTGCAGATGCAGTCTCTCTCTCCACGAAGAGCCACTCACAACAGCAGCTGTTACCTGCCACCTTCGGCTCCATGCCCGGTGCCCCTGAACCCCGCCCTCAAGATGGCAGCCCTGCTCCCCACCCCTTGCCCCCTCCCTTGTGCATCTCCACAGGTGCCACCGTCCCCTACTTTGCAGAGGGTTCCGCAGGGCCAGTGCCCACCACCAGTACCTTGATCCTGCCCCCAGAGTACAGCTCATGGGGCTATCCCTATGGTGAGTGAGGGGCCTGGGGCCTGGTTGGGGAGAGGGCACCAGGAGCTCCACGCAGACCTCGCTCTCTCCCCACAGAAGCCCCACCGTCCTATGAGCAGAGCTGTGGCGGTGCAGATCCCAGCCTGACGCCCAGGAGCTGACCCTGTGCTGTCTTCTCCGGGTGGGCTGACCTTTGCCCTGGGACCAGGCACCCAGGGCCTCGTGCCTTCTTCACTCCTGGCCTGACCCGGCCCACTCAGGACCCCTGCCCGGCTGCTCCTTTCAGCCTCCACCTGGGGCCCAGCCTCTCCCCGGGGCCTGGGGCCTAGAGAGATGCCATGTAAATAAAGTGCTTCGTTTGTAGAGCTGGTCACCGGCTGGCCTCTGGGCCACCCTCCTCCTGCCTGCCCAGTGCAGTGCGCAGGCACGTTCCCCACTCCTGGCCCTGCTCTCCTTTCCTTCAGACCTGGGAGCCTGCCTGCCTATGGGCTGTCCCACCCCCTCCGGGGCACAGCCCCTCTCCTGGGTTCTGGGCCCCTCTTCCTGCCAGCTGTCTAGGTTGGAAGACTGGCTGGGGGAGCGGGACCAGTGTGGGCTGGGTGCCTTTAACTCATCCTCATGGTTCTGCTTCAGGATGCACCCTCCAAGCGGGGCTGGCAGGTGTGGAGCCTTTGTTTAACTTAAAATGTATTTGTAACACGGGGAGAGGACCACCCCTGTACCGTTTTATTGACACACCTTGGGTTTGCCCATCTGGCATCCATCGTTCTGAATGGCGGTTCAGAACGGCGGCAGAATGTCCTCCTGCACTAGAGGACATCTGATGGGGGGTAAGGAGGAGGGCTGGCCCAAGTCCCCGCCCCTTGCGGGGTTCCCTTACCCTTGTACTCAAGCCTCAAGTCCACGGCGGCCGTGTCTGGCTCTGAGGGAGACCGATGCTTGTCTCCCATCCAAGGGTGAACACACAAGCCCATGCCTGCTCCTGAGGTCCCTTTCAAATGCTGAATGTTGTCTAGGATCCAAGGAACCCAAGAACAAATAAAGTCAGGGTTCGGCAGAGCAATGTTTCCCAAAGGAGGATCCTGCAGATGTTCCAGGGCTGAGGGGAGGGCCTGTACATGCCCAAGGGGGCCAATGATCCTGGAACGTGCTTTGGGAAAATACTGGAGGTGGGATTAAGATAAGAGTTTGGGTTGAAATTCCGTATCTGACATATGGTGAGGGGGTGACCTTGGACAGCTGCCTCAGCTAATCTGTAACAAACCTACAGGATTATGAGTGGACATACCAGACCCCCCCGCCTCCCTTCTAACCCCCAGTTGATTTCTTGTATACTAAACAGTTGAGAAGTACAAGATTTGAGCCTAGTGACATAGGTGTCATTCTCAAGTTGAGGCTTCCACCCCTGGGTCCAGGGTGGCCCTTCCGGATTTCATCATCACCCAGTTTGCTAATTTCTTGGGAGCTACAGGCTGGGACGTAGATGGTATCACGTGTGCAAAAATCCCACTGGCCACTCTTTCCAGTTGGAAATGTGCTCTTTAGCCAGGCAGCCATGTACCCAGCTAGAAGTGTTACTATTTGTGGGACAAGGAGAGGATGAACATTGGAGAAAAGCTCAAAGTATGCCACAAGGAGGATAATCCATAAAACATCTGCTAGCGGTAGCCTCATAGTTAAAACCTGCGTGGGTTTCAATCCCATCTCTGCCTCTCGGCAGTTAGGCAGCCTTGGGTGCACTCGACTCCCTTGCTTTGGCTCGCTCCCTCAGTGTGGGTAACAAGTGTGCCTCTCAGGGCTGACCCACTGGTCATACAGTTCACACGGCACATGTCAAAACCAGCGTGTGACATGTCAGCGACCACACCAGGATCAGATGGGTTGTGCTGACAGTGCAGAAGGGGAGCATGTCCTACTTCTGGCACAGTCACTTACGGCTGGTGTTTGCCTGGTGAAGGATGTTTCCTTCACATCAAACTTATTCAACAAATATTTGTCTCCTTCCTGCTAAGCATTGTTGTAGGGATTAGGGCACAGGAGATAAAACTCCTGGACTGTCTGGGTTACATTCTAGTGGGAAAGACAACATAGCAGTGGAGTGCCATGGAATCCAACAGAGCAAGGAAGTTCTGGGGTGCAGTATGGTTTCCAACAGGCTGGTGAGGGAAGGCTTCCTTGAAGTGGTGGTATCTGAGACCCTGGGGGTGGGGGAGAGCATTTCAGGGAAGGGACAAAGGAGGGCCTGCCTGGCAGGTGTGGAGATGGGAGGACAGTGACAGGCACGTGTGGGTGCAGGTGGCCTGGGTGTGCTGTGCTGACCACAAGTACTGGGCGTCCAGTCGCCGGCTCCGATGGACTGAGGTCCTAAGCCTGTTGGGAGCTGCCTGAGGCTGTCCCAGAGAAACGTGGGGAGACTTCCCGGGTGCTCACACCTGTCCTCCTCCTCTGCATCGTGTGCACGGTCAGTGGTCACCTCCGTCATCTTCCTGGGGTCCCCTGGGACCCAGCCCTCCTGAGCGAGGGGGAGACAGATTAGCCCTCCAGTCAGGGTCTCCCCAGTTCCTGCTGCAAAGGCTAGCCAGAGAATCCCAATTTCCATCTTTCCTTCAACTCCCAGAAGGTGGTAAAAAATAAGTCTGGCTGTGGGAGCGGGTGGGCGAAGCCAGTTGATGGGATGCTTGGTGCGCAGCAGGCTGGCGGGCAGAGGCCGGATCAGAGGGCCGGGGCTGCGGAGGGAGGCAGCCCCGCGGGGGCACACCCCCTGACCGCAGCGCCCCGGCCCGGCGGGGGCCAGCTCCTGCTGGGGGCATCCTCCAGCCACCCCGGCCTCCCAGTCAGGGCACCGTCCCCACCCAGGGAGGGCGGAAGCGCCCGCTGGCCGGGGCGTCCCGAGCTGGACCATCACCCCAGGTGGAGGCCACACTGCTCACTGAGGCGTCCTCCTCGGCGGCGCGCCCGCGTCCCCGCCGGCACCCGCTCCCAGCGCGACATCCCTCGGCCGGGGCACCCCCAGCCCGGGGCGCGGCCCAGAAGCACCCTCCAGGCGGGCACTGCCCAGCACGCCGGGAAGACCCTAAACCCGGGTACCGCCCTAGGACGCACGTCACGATCCGCCTTCTGCGAAGGCCGGCGGAAGCCAAGTGTGTCCGGGGTTAGAGGTCAGGGGTCCTTCTCCACCCCGGCCAGGCCACCGGAATGACCACGTAGAAGGAAAAGCTAACTGTGAAAACCGGAGAACAACGCCCGGCCGGCACGACGCCCCCGGAAGGCCACTGCGCCCAGCCCCGCCCCCCGCCCGGCCCGCGCGTCCCGGTTCCGGTCGGCGCTGGCTGGCGCCGGAGACGCCGCACGCGGGGCCGCAGTGCGCCGGCGCGGGCGCGGGCGCAGGCGCAGACGCGTGCGACCAGCCCCGCCCCGCCCTGAGCCGCGAGGCGCGGGCGGGGCGATGGCGCGCGGGAGGGGCGGGGCCACGCTGCGGGCCCGGGCCATGGCCGCCGCCGATGCCGAGGTGAGGAGCGGGGCGGCGGGCCGGCGGGGGCGGCGGGCGCGGAGCCGGCGGGCGCGGAGCCGGCGGGCAGGCAGGGCGCGCGGGCGCAGGCGGGGGCGCCGAGCCGGAGGGGGCCGGGCGGGCCCGCGCCTCCCCGCCGCCGCCGCCGCCGCCGCGCCTCAGGCCGAGGCCGGGCCGAGGCCGCCGGCGTCCGGGCCGCGCCGCGCGGGGCGCGCTTTGTGCGGCGGGCGGGGGTCGGCCGGCGGGCGGGGCGCGGGGTGAGGGCCGGCCGCCCGGGTCCGCGTCGTCCGCCCCCGCGCGCACGGGGCCTCTGCGGGGAGCCCCGCGGAAGGGGCGGAGGACAAAAGGGAAAGTGGGGCGAGCCGGCCAACTTCGCGGCGCGAGCCGAGGCGAGGCCGTCCGCTCCCCGCGCCTCTCTCTCCTGCGCCCCGCTGACCTTTCACTTTGTTCCGAATAGGATGGCACTGGCTTTAAGGAAAAGTTGGCCGGCCCGGCGCGCTTCTCCCCAGACAATGCTGCCCAGCCCTGGCGGCTGTCAGAAGCAGGAAGGCACGACTTCAGTTTATTTCTGAACAAACTGCCTCCACGGGCTTTGGATCTAAAAAGTTCCCGTGGTCTCGCTCCTGCCGTGTAGGCTTCCCTTTTGCTAATTGTGGACGATAGTTTGTGTCCCAGCTCGTGGCCGCGCGGAGACCAGGCTCTCATGCGGGGGGACCTCTGGCCTCGCGGCGGAGGGAGAAGCGAGCGGGAGGCAGGGAGCCCGTGGACCCAGTGCGGGATCCCATGCGGGAGCTGTGCGGGCCCCGTGCGGGCTTTGGGCTCCTGGCGGGACCCGTGTGGAGGGAGGGTGATCGCTAGTCGCCCTCCCAGAGAGCTCCGTGTAGTAGTAACGTGGGGGCTTGAGAACGCGAAGGTGCAGCCTCCCCGTGCACACACTCAGCTGTGTATTTTAATCCAAGTAACGTGCGGTCTTTTTATTTCTTATCTACCTTTGGGAGTGTTGATAGTAAGGAAACGGGGAGGGTGCAGGAGAATTAAGTGAATCCCTACCATAGGCTCTGGAACAAGCAGGTGAACTAGTTAACTCTGCAAGTCACTTCCAGGTTTGTGGAGAGATGATGAGTGGTGATTAATGGTATTATCGAGCACTCGCTGTGGCTCAGGGCCCTGTGATTTACTTTAGGTAAGTTCTCTCCCTGCCCCTCTCTGCTCTGTGCAGCAGGTACTATTATTTCCTACTTAGCAGAAGAGGAAAACAGGCTTGGAAGACTTTTGAGTGACTTGGCATAGCCAGTGACGGGACTAGCACTTGTTGGGTGTCTGGCGCATAGTAGGTTCTTAATAAATAATTGATGAGCAGTTGACCCCAATGGCTCTCATTCCAGTCTTGAATAGAGGGCTTAACTGAGCTGATGATAATGACAGGATTTCTTTTCTTTTCTTTTCTTTTCTTTTCTTTTCTTTTCTTTTCTTTTCTTTTCTTTTCTTTTTTCTTTCTTTTTTTTCTTCTTTCTTCATGAGACACACAGAGAGAGAGGCAGACATAGGCAGAGAGAAGCAGGTTCCATGCAGGGAGCCCTTTGTGGGACTCTATCCCAGGACTCCAGGATCACACCCCTGGCGGAAGGCAGACACTCAACCGCTGAGCCACCCAGGCATTCCAGGCTGTTTCCTAAGCCCTTACTTGTGTTCAGTCCTGCTGTAGTGCTGTGCTCGAGTTTACTCATTACAGCCTGACAGCGATCTTGTGGGGTAGGTTTTGTTCTGTTCCCTTTTGCAGATGAAGAAACAGGCACAGTGCATCCCAAGGCTCAGAGCTTGTGCCGGAGACCATGGATGCAGGTAGTTTAGCTCATTGAACGTGTGCTGTGTTGGTGGTGGTCATTTTACATGAATAAAAGCTCTGGGTTTAGATTCATGATCTTAAGTGTTTATGATGGAGGTGCATGATAGAGTAAGGGGCCTCCTGGACAGTGGGTAGGCATAGGATCCTCTCTTGCTACTAAATATGGGAAACGGTGACTGGATCAGGGTTCATTGATTGCCAAATGATTAAACTAGAAAACTGAATGCTTGATACTTAGCTAATTGCATGTTTATTCTTTCTTCTTTTCCTTGACCTAGAAAGACAGTCACCTCTTTTTCACACTACAGAGAACTAATAGAGTGAAATGTATCCACTGCTCCCATTTTGTGGATTAGTATGTGGGGGGTTCTGGGGTTTAATGTATATTCAGGATCACCCAGCGCCAGAGCACAGAGTAATGCACTTGACATAAGGTTTTTGACCCAGCAAAATGTCACCTTTCCACAGGAGAGCATTCCCAGGCAGACTGTAGGCTTTTCTAGCAGGGCGGCTACTTTGTATCTTTCTTTAAACTTACTTTTTTGTTAAAAAAAAATACATGCACATATACATGGTTTAAAAAATCAGGTAGTGCTGGAGTGGCTGGCTGGCTTAGTCCTTACAACACTGAGTCTCAGGGTGGTGAGTTGAAGCTTCACATTGGATGTGGAGCCTACTTAGACAAAAAAACAAACAAACAAACAAAAAAAAAACTGAAGAAAGTTAAAAAAAAGCAAATAGGTTCTAAAAGATATTTTAAAGAGGCCACCCTCCTTCTCTCTTGACTTTGTAGAGAGCAGCAGCCGCTTGACACTCTTTAACATTTACTTCATGTATCTAAATAATATGCTTGTGTTGCCATGCCTCATTCACCAATTTTAGGGGTTAAATGTTGGCT
Organism: Vulpes vulpes; assembly: GCF_048418805.1. NCBI lineage: Eukaryota > Metazoa > Chordata > Mammalia > Carnivora > Canidae > Vulpes > Vulpes vulpes. The sequence continues at coordinate 48,022,455 of NC_132781.1, read as the reverse complement.
TCCAGGAATGATAGATGATGACTTCAGTGCTCTCATACTCTCTGTTCTCTAGAAAACTCAAAATTTTGGTTAAATTCACATCCAAAATCATCAGTCTGTTCAGGTCATTATCGTGCTGTGCTGAGCCATGTGGTAAACTACAATTATATACATACATATATATATATATATATATATATATATATATATATATATACTTATTTATTTTTTAAAGATCTTATTTGATTTAGAGAGAGAGAGTGTGGGAGCAGAGGGAAGGGCAAGTGGGAGGGAACCTTAAGCAGACTCTGTCCTGAGCATAGAACCTGATTCAGGGCTTAATTCCACGACCTTGAGATCATGACCTGCATGGAAACCAAGAGTTGGATGCTTAACTGAGAGCCACTCAGGTGCCCCTTAAGATTTTATTTTTTAGTAGTCTCTACACCCAGTGTGGGGCGCAAATCACAAACTGAGATCAGAGTCGAGGGCTGTACCAACTGAGCCAGCCAGGCACCTTGTATTTCTTTTTCTGTATAGCCTTTTTTCTTCCTGGAGTTAATAATTGCCTCATTTTTCATTTGCCTGGTTTCCTTTGAACTTCAGAATAATGCTTTTGCACTTTCTATTCTGTAAAATGTTTCTGAGTTTAAGTTCCCTCTGCTTGGTCCTGTCAGCTCAACATTTGCTTCTCTGGTGCTCCTGAGTCACTCTGCCAGGTCAGGATGCGCTTGTTCTCTTGACTTGGTACACATTGACGTCCTGGGAGTCTCCCCATCATTCTCTTTCCCTGAGTCTAATGGCTCCTGTCTGTGTGTTTATTCACTGGTGGTGGTGGAACACATTCTCTAGTAGCTTACCAGTAGTTTTTTGGGAGGCAGACTTTTGGGACTTGTGTGTCTGAAAATGTACTTATTCTCCCACCACACTGAAAGAATATGTTTGGGCTTGACATTCCAGTTGGAAGTAATTTTTAAGTTACTGCTCTCATATCTTCTAGTTTTCATTGTTGCTATTGAGAAATCCAGTTTCATTTTTAAAGTCTTGGTAACCTTTATTCCCCTGCCAAGTTTTTAGGATCATTGCATCCTTGATTTTCCTAATTGTTATGATGTGCCTTAATGGTAGCGTTTTTTTCATTTATCATGCAGGATATTAAGTAGCTTGAAATCTGGAGATTGATGCCGTTTTGTTTATAGGAAATTTTGTACAATATATTTGAGATAGTTGTTTTCTACTATTTCAGTTGAATGTTGTATTTTGTGTACTTAATATTATAATTTTTGTCTTAAAAAAGAATTTATTTTGAGAGGGGGAGAGAGAGAGCAATAGAGCAGGGGGAGGGGCAGAGGCAGAGGGAGAGAGAGACTCTCAAGCCGACTCTGTGCTGAGTACAGAGTCCGACTCTGAGATCACAACCTGAGCTGAAACCAAGAGTCAGACACTTAACCCACTGAGCCACCCAGGCGCCCTGGTATTCTATTTTTTTAAAAATAGAATTTTAAAAAATTTCTATTTTTTAAAAAATTTCATTTATTTATTCATGAGAGACATAGAGAGAGAGGCAGAGACAAAGCAGGCTCCATGCAGGGAGCCTGATATGGTACTCAATCCCAGGACTCCAGGATCATGGCCTAGGCCGAAGGCGGCGCTAAACTGCTGCGCCACCCGGGCTGCCTTGGTATTCTAATTTTTGAAAGCTTTTATCCTGGTCATGTCTTAATCTTTTTGTTCTATTTGGGAGCATTTTTGACTATTCTTTCACTGAATTTTTAACTTCTGTTTTTGTATTTTTACATTTTTCTCCCTTTTTTTAATGGCTCCTGTTCTTGTTTAACGTACACAGTATCTGCTTAATTTCAGTTAAGTTTCTTTTTTTTTTAATTTTTTAATTTATTTATGATAGTCACACACAGAGAGAGAGAGAGAGAGAGAGAGAGAGAGAGAGAGAGGCAGAGACATAGGCAGAGGGAGAAGCAGGCTCCATGCACCGGGAGCCCGATGTGGGATTCGACCCCGGGTCTCCAGGATCGCGCCCTGGGCCAAAGGCAGGTGCTAAACCCCTGTGCCACCCAGGGATCCCTCAGTTAAGTTTCTTAAAATACAATTAAAACTTAAAAAAACTATGGCGTCCCTGGGTGCCTTAGTCCGTTATGCATCTGACTTTTGACCTCAGTGCAGGTCTTGATCTCAAGGTGGTGAGTTCAAGCCCCGTGTTGGGCTCCATGCTGGGCCTGTGGCCTACTTAAAATAAAATAAAATAAAATAAAATAAAATAAAATAAAATAAAATAAAATAATTGGTTTTCTGCCTTTTTTCTGTTTCCCCTGCTTTCTCTTTGCTGCTGTATTTTTTAACTTCTTTATTTCATTCTGGAAAGCTTCTTCCAGTCTGGTGATCCTTGGCTGTTTAGTCACCGTTAAGAATAAAGTGCTGAAGGGGAGGAGGGCGGGGGGTGGGAGTGAATGGGTGACGGGCACTGAGGGGGGCACTTGACGGGATGAGCACTGGGTGTTATTCTGTATGTTGGTAAATTGAACACCAATAAAAAATAAATTTGTTATTAAAAAAAAGAATAAAGTGCTAAAAATGGAAAGCTGAGAGTTTAGGGGCTTGTTTACTTGTTTCTTTAGTGGAGGGCAAAGATGGACTTTTCTGTTGGCTTCCCTCCAAATGTTACTATCCCCTGGTCTGACTTCCTCAGAGAAGGCTCCTTCAAGTCTCTTGCCTTGTTGGTGAACTGGACGTTGTGGAGCTAGGATACAGGGCAGGAGGAGGAGGAGGGTCTTCCTGTGGCTCAGTCCATGGCCTTGACCTAATTTCTCTGCCTGTAGTTGTGGACTTTACTCCTGACTTTTCTACTATGGTCCCCAGTATGGGACACTCCTGGTGTAGTTTCGTCAGTGCTAACCCCCTGGTCTCTGCAGGTCCCAGAGAGGAGTGCTTGTCTGAGTCTGTAGGAGGGGTCTGGGGACCAGGAGTCCAATGCTCCTGGGTGGAATTTTACACCTACACCCCTTTTTAGCCTAGAGTATCACCCTCATCTTCTGAACCTCTCTGTGGTGCTGTGGGTTCCGTCAGCCTGCTTCTGAGCAGGAACCCCTTTGGTTGGGTTCCTTTTCCTCTGCTCTGTGCAGTGATTTAGCTCTCCTTCATCTTCCTCTTCACGTTTCATGTAGGGCTCTAAAATGTGTCTTAGATGAAGTTTACATTTCTTTTTCCTGTTCTTGTCTTTGGTTGATTTTTACTAAGGAGGGTAGAAAATGTTCGTTCTGTTGTGCAGACATCAGAAGGGTCTTGAGAAGTGAGTTTTCACCCACACTAAAAACATAGCCTCCTCGTGGTAAGGGCTGCCCCTCAGGATCTCTGTGGTTTGTGTTTCTGCGCTCACTATTGGGGAAGGTTCTGGAGTCACAATAAAGGTGAGCAAGAGCAGTGAGTGTCTCTTAGCCCTAATGCTCAGAGATCTCACGTGTGATCGGTACCAGAGTCCTTGTTTCCTGCTTCTGTTTCCTGTCCTATCATAAAACGTTTTTTTTATGTTGGACCACATTTTATTGAGTTTGTCTTTGAAAATAATTGAGCTAATGAGAGCCATGTTCTTTTCTTTAGGAACTTCATATTTAGCATTTCATTGGTCTTACCATGCTTGATAGAAGCCTTTATCTTCTAGTAAGTGCGTGGTTTGATTTCATGTTACGATGATGCTGACTCAGCCAGTCACATAGGGAATAGTTGGAGCCTGGTTACTCTGGCCTATTGTAGGTGTAGTACAGAGTGTATCTGTTCTAGATTGAAGTCCTCCCATTTACTGTTCTGCTTTTACTTAACAAATAGTATTTTCACTTATTTAAAAAAAAAAATCTCAAAACTACAGGTTTTGAGTTTTGAAACACTACTCTTTGAAGGAGACATTTCCTTCAAAATGGTGTCTTCCTAGATGAGAGGTCACTTTCCCAATTGTATTACTGTCTGTTGGTATTTTACTTAGAAAAGTTTTTGACTGCTTTTTGCATCCCAATTTTAATAGGTTTGTTCTGTTAATAGGTTTGTAGGTTCTGATCGGAGTATATTTAAAATGCTCTTTCCAGGGGGTCTGTAAGCATTTACCGAGCACCTTCTATTTGTGAAGTGCTAGTCTGTGTACTGTGTAAGGGGACATGCACATTTTTGAGATCATTCCCTGATTTCACAAAACGTAAAAATGTGGTGGAGCAGATATTACCAAGTAGGAAATGAGATGGAATCAGTTAAAAGTTAACGAGAAAAGAAAGGCCTGTGCTGCTGCATTCATCGCTGCAGCCAGAACTGTGTTGGGAAAGGTTCCTTGAAGAAGATGGGTTAGTCCAGGTCTTCAGAGAGGTGAAGGATGAGTTGGAATGCTGAGGTACAGTATGTACATTTCTTTTTTTTTTAAAAAGTCATTTTAACAAATTTATAAAATTGAAACCTAAAAATGTCAAATATTTGTCATCTGTTTTTTCTGATCCTTGTGAATGTGCATGTTCATATTTAAAAGTGTCTGGAATCAGTGAGCATGTGCTGTCTGCATCTTCCTCTTTCGTGTATTATTTCCTGTGCATCCGTATCTTTAACATTTTTAATAGAGCCACATGGTGTGTTTTGTAGAGATGTCCCAGTTTCCTCAATCATGAATTGGGTGAGTCTGTATCCTTTGGTATAGGGTGGAATTACTAGGTCAGAAGGGGTGAGTGGCACGAGGTGAGGCTGAAGAGGCAGGGCCAGGTCATATAGGGTCTTGTTGCCTTGGTAACCAGTTGGTGGTTTCCTAAGTACTGTAGACAGTCAGTGAAGGATTTTAGGCACAGAATGCTATTTTAAAAAGATGACTCTGGCTGCTGTGTGGAGAGTGGATTGAAGGAAGGCGGGAGAGGAAGCAGTAGGGAGTAGGCCTGGGCCTGGTGACATGGTGGGGTTGCAGAGGCCAGTGGATTGAGTCAAAGTATGTTTGTGTGAAAATTCAGTTTTTTGAGTAGGTAAGATAAGTTACATGGTTCAAAATTCAAAGAAATATAAAAGTATAAAGTGAAGCATCTCCTTTGTTCTCAAGCACTCAGTTCTCTTGGCAGGCCATTGGTGTTATTATTGAGCCTATACAGGCAAGTACATACGCAGGTACTTCAGATTCTTTTTTTAAGATTTTATTTATTTATTCATGAGAGACACACACATACAGAGGCAGAGACACAGGCAGAGGGAGAAGCAGGCTCCATGCAGGGAGGCTGATGTGGGACTCAAACCCGAGTCTCCAGGATCAGGCCCTGGACTGAAGGCAGCGCTAAACCGCTGAGCCACCCGGGCTGCCCGATACTTTAGATTCTTTATTATGGAAGTTTTCCAAACTATTTAGAAGTAGATGTATGGGGGGATCCCTGGGTGGCTCAGCGGTTTAGTGCCTGCCTTTGGCCCAGGGCGTGATCCTGGAGACCCGGATCGAGTCCCACATCGGGTTCCCTGCATGGAGCCTGCTTCTCCCTCTGCCTGTGTCTCCGCCTCTCTCTCTCTGTGCCTCTCATGAATAAATAAATCTTTAAAAAATAAAAATTAAAAAAAAAGATGTATGATAGTTGAATGAACCTCTGCATACCTGTCTCTGGCATCAACAGTTACCTCCTCAAGGACAGTCTCTACTCCATCTGTGAATATGTATTTCAGGTAATATAAATATTTCAGTTAATAAATATGCAGTTACTGTTGATATTTCTTATTTCAAATTAGGAACAAAATATGGTCTATTCATTGCCCTTGATAGATTTCTCTTAAATCTCAGTATATTGATTGACATGTCTTTATTTTTCTTTTGCAGTTGTTTTGAAGATAATGGTTCATTTGTCCCAAAACTTTCCATAATCTTGATTTTGCTGATTGCATTGCTATGATGTTTACATGTTCCTCTGTTCTCTGTATTTACTGTCATTGATATTTAAGATCTAGAGCTGTTGTTTTTCATATTGATAGCTGTCATGCCACTCTTGAGCGGTGGAAACGTGATTAGTGTGAATTGAGATGTGCTGTAAGTGCAAAATATACACAGGATTTTGAAGACTTAGTAAAGTATCACATTAATACTTCAAAAAATACTAATTGCATGTTGAAATACAGTATTTCGGATATATTGGGTTAAATATTACTAAAAGTAATTTGTGTTTCTAATTCCTTTTTAAAAATGGGATTACTAGGAAACTGAAAATCACAAACCCGGCTCATGCTTGTGGCTCACATTATTTTTCAGTTGGACAACCCAGGGCTAGAGACTGCATCAGACGTAGGTTTGTCTTTTAAAAGCTTTTCTTAAAAAAATAAAATAAAAATAAAAAAATAAAAGTTTTTCTTTTCTTTTTTCTTTTTTAGCAAGAATGCTTTGTAACTAGTACTGAGTTTTGTTTTGTTTTGTTTTTTTAATCGGGCATAATAAGTCTGGTCGTCTTGTTTTGTGCTGTTAACAATCATTGATATTTATTGCTCAGAGTCATTAACTGCGAAATGGCAGACTTTCTTCATTTATTATCTGGAGTATTTCTACAAGGAAAAATTGCTTGGCTACCATGAAGTACAACTCATGGGAAAGGAGAGAGATTTTTTTTTTAATTGGAGTATACTTGACACACAATATTACATTAGTTTCAATGGAAGGACTGAGTCTTTGTTAATGGAAAGCATCTGACACCCAGTGGCCTAAAGAGTGCTCCCTGAGAAAGGCCTAGAGGGCTTTCTGTTTTGTGTAGTTTTAAAATTGTTTGCTAGGCTGGTTGTAAACTGATTTCTGTCCTTGAAGTCCAGTCTTCTCCTCCCCATCAGATTCCAAGGCTGGCATGTAGGCTTAGAGAGTCTTCGTTGCTTGCGTATCCTTGCCCTTTGCCTGTGCTTTGTGAGCTCCATGAATGAATGCTAGAGGCTAAAACAAAACGCCCGCTGTATTACTGGCTGGTGAAAGTCAGGTGTTCCCCCACCTCTGACTTGTCTACCCGTTTGTTTTCCTTCCCTTACAGAAGTGGTCTGTTAGAATCTACCCTTATGGTTCTGTAGTATCTGTTCTCATACCTTAAACAGTTTCAGTAATCTTAAGACATTTAGGCATAACATAAATACGGTTTCTGGGAGAACTTTATTAACAAATGTTATGTACATAGAATATATGTTATATGTACAGTTGACTCTTGAACAACTTGGGTTTGAACTGTGCATGTCCACTTACATGCAGGTTTTTTTTTTTTAAATAAATAGAGCATAGTACTCTAAAGTATATTCCTTATGATTTTTTTTTAAAGATTTTATTTATTCATTCATGAGAGACACACACAGAGAGAGGCAGAGACACAGGCAGAGGGAGAAGCAGGCCCCACGCAGGGAGCCCGATGTGGGACTTGATCTCGGATCTCCAGGATCACACCCTGGGCCTAAGGCAGGTGCTAAATCACTGAGCCACCCGTGCTGTCCTCCTTATGATTTTCTTAATGTTTTTTTCTCTAGCGTATTTTACTGTAAGGATACAGTATATGATATACAAAATATGTGTTAATTTACTGTTTATGTTATCCATAAGGCTTCTGGTCAACAGTCCGCTCTTGGTTAAGTTTTAAAGGACTCCAAAGTTCTATGTGGATCTTTAGCTGTGCAGGGGTTGGCACCGTGACCTGCCGCCTTGTTTTTTTTCAACTGTACAAATCATGTCATCTGTACAGATGTGTCATACATGTCAACTGTACAGATCATGTCATCTGGGAATAGAGGTAGAAGAGCTTTACTTTGTCCTTTCAAATCTGGGTACCTTATATTTCTTTTCCTTGCCTAATCCCTCTAACTAGAACCTTTAGTAACATGTTGAATAGAAGTGGTGACAGCAGCCACCCCTGTCTCGTTCCTGTTTTTAGGGAGAAGCTTTCAGTCTTTCACCATGAACTATGGCGTTGGCCTTGGAGTTTTGTAGATGCCTTCTATCAGGTTGAGGAAGTTTTCATCTATTCACAGTTTGAGTGTTTTGTTTTTTTTTTAATTTTTTTAAATTAGAAGGGGGTATTGAGTTTTAAGTGCTTCTTCTGCATTTGTTGAGATGGTCATATGGCTTTGTCCTTTATTCCATTAATATTGCGTATTGCAGTACTTTTTGTATGTTGAACTGTTTCTGCAGTAAATCCACTTTGTCACAGTATCTAACCTTTCGTATATCTTGTTGCATTTGGTTTGGTAGTATTTTGTTGAGGACTTTTGCATAAAGGACATTACATTGGTCTGTGGTTTTCTTTTTTTCTTTTTTGTTGGTGTCTTTGAGTGTTTGGTGGGAGGGTGATACTGGCTTCGTGAGTTGGGAAGTATATTCTATTTTTTTGGAAGTGTTTGTGAAGGATTGGTGTTATTTGTTCTTTAAATGTTTGGTAGAGGGGATCCCTGGGTGGCTCAGTGGTTTAGTGCCTGCCTTTGGCCCAGGGTGTGATCCTGGAGTCCCGGGATTGAGTCCCACATCAGGCTCCCTGCATGGAGCCTACTTCTCCCTCTGCCTGTATTTCTGCCTCTTTCTCTCTGTGTTTCTCATGAATAAATAAATAAAATCTAAAAAAAAAAAAAAAGGTAGAATTTACCTCTGAAGCAATTTGGTTCTGGGCTTTTCTTTTCTTTTCTTTTCTTTTCTTCTTTTTAAAGATTTTATTTATTTATTCGTGAGAGAGGCAGAGACATAGGCAGAGGGAGAAGCAGGCTCCATGCAGAGAGCCCAATGTGGGACTCAATCCCGGGACTCCAGGATCACACCCTGAGCCGAAGGCAGACGCTTAACACACTGATCCATCCAGGCATCCTGGTTTAGGGCTTTTCTTTGTTGGAAGTTCTTTCACGATTAATTTCCTCACTTGTTTTAGGTATTCAGGGTTTCTGTTATTAAGTCATTTTTGGTATTTTATGTCTTTCTAGGAATTTGTTCATTTCCTCTACTCTCTCAGCATACAGTTGTTTGTAGTATTCCCTTATAATTCTCTCTTGAGGGCAGCCCTGGTGGTTTAGCAGTTTAGCGCCACCTTCAGTCCAGGGGGTGATGCTGGAGACCTGGGATTGAGTCCTGCATTGGGCTCCCTGCATGGAGCCTGCTTCTCCCTCTGCCTGTGTCTCTGCCCCCCTCTCACTCTCTCTCTCTCTCCCTCCATGAATAAATAAATAAAATTAAAAAAATAATATATTAAATAATTCTCTCTCGGGGTGCCTGGGTGGCTCAGTTGTTGAGCATCTGCCTTTGGCTCAAGTTCTCAAGTCGTGGACCCCGGGTCCTGGGATCAAGTCAGCCATCAGGCTCCCCACAGGGAGCCTGCTTCTCCCTCTGCCTAGGTCTCTTATCTCTCTATGTCTTTCATGAATAAATGAATAAAATATTTAAAAAATTCTTTCTCTTTTTTAGAAGGCAAGTAGTAATATTCTTTCGTTCTTGATATTAGTAATTTGGGTCTTCTGTTTTTCTTGGTCAGTTTAGCCAAAGGTTTGTGAATTATGTTGAAGTTTCAAAGAAGTAACTTGATTTTGTTAATATTCTTTATTTTTTAAAATTCTTTTCATTTATTTCCACTCTTCATTTACTTTCTTCTGCTTGCTTTGGGTTTAATTTGCCTTTTTTTCTAGTTTCTTAAGGTAGAAGCTTAGGATCTTGGTTTGAGTTCTTTTCTGATATAGGAGTTTGAGGTATACATTTCCCTTGAAGCACTTTTTAGCTGTGTTATGGTTGATTTGTGACCCCCAAAAAGGTAGGTTGAAGTTCCCCCCCACCCTATATCTCAGGATGTGACCTTATTTGGAAATGGGTTCATTGTAGACAATCAGATGAGGTCCAGAATAGGATGGCTCCTAGTACAATGAGATTGGTACTGGCATAAGGGAGGAGAGAGCTTTGTGAGGACAGGCATACATGGAGGGGACAATGTGAAGACATACATGGAAAGGACAACCATATCCTGGAGTGACACCTGTAAGCCGCAGAATACCAAGGCTTGCTGGCAAATACCAGAAGCTGGAGAGGGAAGAAAGACCACTCCTAGAACCATCAGAGAAAGCATGGCCCAATTGGCATGTTGATTTTGGATTTCTGGCTTCCAGAATTGTGAGACAATGAATTTCTGCTGTTTTAATTGACCCCATTATGATACTGTTACAGCAGCCCTAGAAAACTAATACAGGGATCCCTGGGTGGCGCAGCGGTTTAGCGCCTGTCTTTGGCCCAGGGCGCGATCCTGGAGACCCGGGATCGAATCCCACATCGGGCTCCCGGTGCATGGAGCCTGCTTCTCCTTCTGCCTGTGTCTCTGCCTCTCTCTCTCTCTGTGATGACTATCATAAATAAAAAAATAAAAATTAAAAAAAAACTAATACAAGTGGCCCCCTATAAATTTTGATATGTTGTGTTTTCATTTTTTTCAGTTCAAAATATTTTTTTTCTCTTGTGATATCTTTGACTCCTGGATTGGTTAATTGATTATTTATTGATTTATTTATTACTTATTGATTTATTGGGCATGGAGCTTGAATTCACAATCCTGAGATTAAGTATTACATGTTCTACCAACTGAGCCAGACAGGCACCCTGACCCATGGATTAGTTAGAAGTATGTTGTTTAATTTCCAGATATTTAGGTATTTCATAGATATCCCTATTTTATTGATTTGTAATATAATTCCATTATAGTCAGAAGATATACTTTGATTTGTTTCAATTAGTTAATTTAAAAAAAATGGCTCAGATTATGTTCTGTCTTGAAGAGGGTGTGATGAGTGCCCGAACATAGTGTGTACAGTGCAGCCCTTAGGTTGTTCCCTGTGTGTTAGATGGAGCTAGTCTGTGCTGTGGAATCTTCCTCATTCTTCCTTGTCTTTTAGTGACTCTGTTACTACTGGTAGGGTTTTGGAGTATCTTGGTATTGTGTTCTCTTTTCTTTCAGTTCTGTCAGTGTTTGCTTTGTGTGGTTTGAGGCTCTATTGTTAGTTGTGTGTGTATTTATAGTTGTTATATCTACCTGTTGTTTTGGCCCTTTTATCATTATGAAGTGTTCCTCTTTGTCTCTAGCAATATAGTTCTTGTTTTATTATTTATTTATTTATTTATTTATTTTTTATAGTTCTTGTTTTAAAGTCTATTTTGTCCAATAGCCATGTAGCCCTTCTGCTTGTGGTTTGTGGTTTCTCTTTGTAGCTCTTTTTCTGGCTTTTAGTTTTAGTCTTTTCATATCTTTCGATCTAAAGTCTATGTCTCGTAGACTGCATACAGTTGGATTGTATTTTTTTTTTCATACAGTCTCTGCCTTTTAATTGGAATATCTAAGCCATTTACATGTAATATAATTACTGAGAAGATAGGATTTGCTCTGTAGTTTGGTGTTTGTTGTCTGTATATCTTATGTCTTTTGTTCCTCTCTTCCTCCATTACTTTCTTTTGTGTTGAAAAGAGATTTTCTAGTGTGCTATTTTACTTCCCTCATTGTTTAACTATACTTTCATTTGTTTCCTTGGGGAAAAAATTTAATATTGTAATTTGTAAAAGTCTAGTTTGGATGAATACCATTTTTTTTTAAAGATTTTATTTATTTCTTCATGAGAATACACAGAGAGGAGAGAAAGAGAGAGAGGCAGAGGGAGAAGCAGGCTCCATGTAGGGAGCCTGATGTGGGACTTGATCCAGGGTCTCCAGGATCACACCCCGGGCTGAAGGCGGCGCTAAACCACTGAGCCACCTGGGCTGCTGATGAATACCAGTTTTGTTAAAATGCTATATAAAAGATTTGCTCCTGTATAGCTCCATTTCCTTTGTCCTTCATGTGCTGTTAAAATCAAATAAAGTACATCTTTGTGTGTTGTGTGCCCTGTGCCTTTCCAGACAGATTTACAGTTACAATTGTTGTTTTATGCAGTTGTCCTTTAAATCATACAGAAGAAAGCAACAGTTACAACTAAAAGTGCATTTATACTATCTTTTATATTTACCTGGAGGACTTCCTTAACACTTCTTACAGGGTAGGTCTGCCAGTAACAAATTCTTTTCTTAATATTAAATGCTTTAATTTCCTCATTTATAAGGGTATTTTGGTATCTGTAGAATTCTTGGTTGACATTCTTTCAACACATTGAGTGTATCATCCCCCTGCCTTCTGGCCTCTGGTTTCTGATGAGAGATCAGCTACTAACCTAATGGAGGGTCTCTGTTATATGTGATTAAGTTGCTTCTTTTTTGTTGCTTTCACAGTTCTCTGGCTTTCAGCAGTTTGATTACAATGTATCTAGGGGAGTATCTCTTTGAGTTTATCTTTTTTTTTTTTTTTTTTTTTTAAGATTTTATTTATTTATTCATGAGAGACATAGAGGGAGAGGCCGAGACACAGGCAGAGGGAGAAGCAGGCTCCCTATGGGGAGCCCAATGCAGGACTTGATCTGGGGACCCTGGGATCACGCCCTGAGCCTAAGGCAGATGCTCAACCACTGAGCCACCCAGGTGTCCTTCTTTGAGTTTATCTTGTTTGGAGTTGAGCTTCTTAGATTTTCTGACTTTTCTGATTACTGCTTTCCTGTGAATTGTGAAGTCTGTGATGTGTGCTTTGTCTGTGATGCCAGTGTTTACTGTTGCCTTTTACTGTTGTTACCATGTCTTTGCACTATAAGCCCAGTGCTTTGCCATTGGAGTCAGTAACATTGTATGTAATCTGTGGATTTAGAGCGTTAAAAAGATTCAAAGTCCACTATTCTTTTTTCATCTTCTTTTGATATGATGGGTATGCACTGGTTACGACAATGACAAGAAGGTCCAGTCACAGTATGGCTAAAGGTGGCACTCGGCATAGGTGTGTTTGCCTATCATTGCTGAGCTTGTAGCATGAAAACAGACCACAAACCATGCATGTGGACAAGTGAGTCTGGCTGTGTGCCACTGTATGTGTGGATATTGGGATTTGAATTTCAGATGGTTTTTAGGATTTAAAAACAAAGCTATCTTTGGCCTTCAGGCTGCAGGCTCTGGTTTGCTGACCTCTGACGGAGTTGTACTCCCTGTGCTTTCAGAGCACCTCGTTCTTTGTCAGTACACATACTTTGTGTGTCTGTGTGTTTTAAGTAATCTCTCCACCCAGTGTGGGACTTGAACTCGTGATGCTGAGATCAAGAGTTGCATATTTTACCGACTGAGCCAGGCAGGTGCCCCACATGATTTGTGTTTTAATTACTGGTTCCTTTATATGTTATTTCTTTATTGTTTTAGTGGCTGGGCTGTAAATTCTTTGAAAGTAGGGCTTTAGCTTTTCTTAGTTTCCAACACCTTGAATATTATTTGGCACATTTTAGGTGTTCTGTAAATGTTGTAAAACTTAATGAAAAAGGCGAAGAAACCAAAATTGGCTGATGAATTTTTTTTCTTTTGGTGGTGTCCTAGAGTAAATCTTTTGGAACTAACTGGCTTCCAGATGTATATAGGAACCATTTATTCATGCATTTGTTTCTTCATTATTTTGCTTTTGTGACATTTAATGCCTTTTGTTTGTCAGCTTTTGAACTTAGAACCACATGAAAATAAACATGGTACCTTATCATTGTGGAGGTTCTTGTATTCCAGTTTTGAGAATCACAGGCACAATTACAGTTTGGCAATTACTATTAAAAGAGAAAAATGTTACAGGAGTAGCAAAGAGGAAATGCTGAACCACTTGGGTTGGTTAAAGGAAGCTTCTTGTGTGTTCATGCCTGCTGCAGACTGATACCACAGGTATCTTGCTTAGGATTCCAAATGGAGTCTTGGAGAAAGGTTGGCTTCTGCACATGTACAGATTGGAGGGAGAGGTGGCTGCCATCTCCAACAAGCTGGCTATAGCCACTCGTGGTTTTTGAACATTGAAATATGTCCACACCAAACTGAGATGTACTGTGTGAAGTGCACACTGGATTATAGAGGCTTGAGATATTTCATATTTTTTTTAGTATTAATTATTTAATACTGGTTTGTTTTTTTTTTAAGATTTTTATTTATTTATTCATGAGAGACACAGAGAGAGAGAGAGCGAGGCAGAGACACAGGCAGAGGGAGAAGCAGGCTCCATGCAGAAGCCCGATGTGGAACTCGATCCCAGGACTCCAGGATCATGCCCTGGACTGAAGGCAGGCGCTAAACCGCTGAGCCACCCAGGGATCCCCTTTAATACTGGTTGTATGTTGAAATAATATTTGGATATATATTGGGTTAAGTAAAATTTATTAAAATTACTCTTATATCTACTTTTATTAATTTGGCTGCTAGAAAATTTAAAATTATACTTGTGGCTCGTCCTGTGTTTATGTTGGTCAGTGCTGTCTTAGTATGAAGAGTATTTGGAGTTTGCATTAATTTTGGATTATCTAGGACTAAAGTCCTGTAATGAAGGGGAGAGAATGAGAGATAAATTCTCCAAGAAAGAAGCTAAAGAGTAAGAGGACTTAGTAGAAGGCTGAAGGAATGCCCCCATTTTGTAGATAAGAGGAGTGAAGGCTCAGGAGAGATTAGTCAGCAGTTGGAATGCAGCCTTGTCGGTGGCTGCCCAGTTGTGGAGCTCCAAGTGTCAGTGTGCATGGGTGGATCTGAGCTGCCAGAAACCAGAGCCCTGTGGGGTGCGTGTCCTGTGGGATGCACGTTGTAGTTCTCTCGTCTTTGTATCTGCCACCCTACAGGGTGAGTGTGGTAATGAGGTCTGGCATAGTGGGAGGTCTCTGGGGTTAGGTCCAGCATTGCCATAGACCTCTTGAGTGTAGAGGTGTTGGAACATTAGACATTTAGCTGCTTTTCTGTTTGCACATCCTGTCACCCTGGCTTTACCAACATGAGGCATTTGTGTTCATGTGCATCTTTACTTTTCTGTAAGTTAAATCCTAGTGACTCAGACTTCTACCTTGCTATCCTCAGGACCTACCCAGCCTGCCCTTTGAGCATTAATCTAGGTGTTGCCAGGTCTGTTGGTTCTCATCCTTAATCTTACTAGACCTCTTGACAGCATTTGACATAGTAGTGCAAGAAAAAAGGAGTGGTTAGTTTCTTCGTTGAGATTCTAGGACACTTTACTCTTCTGGTCTTACCTACCACGTTGGTTTGTTTTTTGTCTTGTTTGCAGGACTTTCCTCTGGAACCTGACCTCTAGATGCTCAAGTGTCCCGGGGCCTCATCCTGGTTCCCCTGTTCTGTGTCCTTACCTTGAGTGAGCTCAGCCAGTGCTGTGTTGACCCCAGCCTCACTTTTGCCTGGTCTCCAGGTTCAGGGACATATTGAGTGTTGGGAGGGCTGGTGGGCACCGTTTACCCCAATGTGCAGCTGGAGCTCTCACTTGACCTCTGAGCCTGTTCTTGTGACCACTCATCCTGTAGTGATTGGCTTCGTCTGCAGAAACCGTTCCTCAGAAACTACTTTTGGCTCTGCAGTTAGAGTACATCTTACCCCTGCCGCTGGGGCTGTTGCTGAGGTCCATGCCTGCCCCTTCTTCCTGCTTCACCATGGCCTCCATGATCTCTGCTCAGGAACCTAGGTGTCTGTGGAGTTTCTGCTGTGCGTGCCATCTTCCTGTGGTTTGTGAGCTCTTCCCCCAGGCCGACAAGGCTTTGTGTGGCATCATACCTGCGATTTTTTACCTGCCACTTCCCCCAGCTCATGCTCCAGGCCCTGTGGTAGCCTGGCTATTTTTAGATGAACAGAGCCCTGTTGTCTCTGTTTTTCTGCTTGGGGGGTGCTCTGTGCAGGCCTCCAGCAGCCTCTGTGGACACACTCCTCCCTTGCCTCCTTTTGGGGAAGGCACTCATCCTGTGAAAGGACTGTAAGCTGGGGAACCAAGGCACCATTCCTAGTAAAGTTGTATGTAAACTGGGTGCTTGTGAAGATCTGGGAGCTATCCTCTGGGATTTTGTTCTAGGACCTGGTAACTATGAGTCTTTATTAAACTCTGGTTTTGCTTGTTGGTTAGAGGCTGTCCTAAAGGCTGTTTGCAGAAGTGTGACTCTAATTGAGATGTTTCCATGCTGATACTTATGTTGTAGTAGTTTTTATTTTTTTTAATTTTTATTATTTTTTTTAAAAGATTGATTTATTTTAGAGAGAGAGTGAGTGAGTGCATGGGGTAGGGGGAAGGGCAGAGGGAGAGGGAGAGAGAATCTCAGGCAGACTGCACTAAGTGTGGAGCCTGACAAAGGGCTTGATCCCATGACCCTGAGATCACGACGTGAACCAAAACCAAGAATTGGTGCTTAACTGACTGTGCTACCCAGGTACCCCTGTTGTAGTAGTGGTCCTTTTCTTTCTTTTCTTTTCTTTTCTTTTCTTTTCTTTTTTCTTTTCTTTTCTTTTCTTTCTTTTCTTTTCTTTTCTTTCTTTTCTTTTCTTTCTTTTCTTTTCTTTTCTTTTCTTTTCTTTTCTTTTTTTTCTTTTCTTTCAGATTTTATTTATTTATTTGAGAGAGAGAAGAGAGAGCAAGCAAGCTTGAGCACAGAGGGAGAGGGAGAAGCAGTCTCCCTCGCTGAACAGGGAGCCCCAATGCAGGGCTCAATCCCAGGACCCTGAGATCATGACTTGAACTGAAGGCAGACGCTTCACCGACTGAGCCACCCAGGCGTCCCTGTAGTAGTTTTTATAATAGGGCTTATTCTGGTTTTGTTTAATATCTTTTAACCATTTGTTACCTGACCTGCTATATCTGTTGATCTTTTACAGTGAACTATTTCATTATTTACTTTAGCTCTTCTAACAGCAAGAAAGTAACTGAAAGTTTTGAATGTAAACTTGGGAAAGGAACAAGCTAAAATTTAAATCAGAGTAGTAGCTCTAAAGATTTTTTTCCAGCTTTTAATTTTGAAAAATTTCAAACCTTTACAAAACGTCAAATCAATGAGTGCTCATTTACCTTTCACCTAGATTCATCAATGACTTTATCATTCTTCTTTCTGTGTGATGTGTTACTATTATTAATGCACCATAGAGAGTAAGTTGCATGTATTATATACTTCTTTACCCCAAGGCTTTCAGTATGTATCTCCTAAAAAAGGAAATTCTCATATAACCACAGCATAATAGTTAAATTCAGGAAATTTAATACTGATACAATATTATTAATAATCTATACAGTGTTGCATTCATATTCAGATTTTCCCACTTGTTCCTCATGTATCCTTTATAGACCTAAAAAAAATCACAGGTAATGCTTAGCATCTGGTTAGACGTCTAGTCCTTTTGTTTTCTTTAGTCTAGAACAGGCCCAGCCCCATTTCCCCTTAAATCCTTCATGACATGTACAGTTTTGAGGAGTCTGGGTCCTTTGCTCTGTAAAGTGACCTACAATCTGAATATGTCTGCTTTGTTTCTTCATGATCAGATTCAGATCAAACAATTTTGACAAGAATACTATGTAGGTAGCGTTGTGGACTTTTCCATTACATGAGGAGTCATGTGTCCCAGTGTTGTTGATGCTACAGTTTGCTCACTGGTTGAGGTGGTGTCTGTTGGACCTTTGCGCTGTGTGGTGCTTTCAGTAGGTGGATTCTGACATCCCTTTCCATTTGCTACCAGACACTTTTCTTTAAAAAATAACTTTCTTTCTCTTGTGCCCCTCACTTTTTGGTATTGCTATAGAATGAATCCATGTTTATTAAATATATTACAGTCTTCTTTTACTTTTTTTTTCCCTTTTGATGTTCAAATTATCCCAGATTTAGCCACTTGGAGCCTTTCAAGCAAGGTTCTGTTTCTTTTTGACATTAGTCTTTGAGTGCCTTCTTGTTTTGCAGAATAACAACATTGTAAGAAACTGTTTTGTACCATTCTTGGCAAATGAATGTGAAAACCTAGATAAAGTGGAGATGCCTAGGAAAATAAAATTAGCCAAAATTTACCTTAGTAAAGATAGTATGATAGTTATTTATTGCTATGTAACAGATTCCTTCAAATATAACAGCTTAAAACAGCAGAAATTTATTATCTCACAGTTTCTGTGGTTAGGCTCTCATACTGGGACTTGTGGGTTAGGGTCTCTTAAGGCTACAGTCACAGTCAGAGGGGCTACAGTTGTGTCAGAGTTCAGCTGGGACAGGATCTATTTCAAGCTTTGTCTTCCATCATCCCTCCTTCCCCTACCCATTCATCCTGAGCTTCCTCCCTCCTTCCTATCTGTCCATCCATCATTCACTTATCCATCTTACTTAGTGGGGATACCCTGGAGGCATTCCCGCCAAGGACAACAATAAAGTTAGGCTGCTTATCATCTCTGTTAATCTTCATCATTTTATTGATGGGATTAAGCAGTGTAATCAGACAAGAACTATTAGAGGCAAAAGATTTAGAAAATAAATAGTAAGCAGTAAAATTATTTGCAAGTGAGATAACTATACCTGGAAATCCTGAGAGTCTGCTAAAATGTAGACAATGAAATCATTCAGTAAAAGAACTAGATATAAAATTGACATATAAAAATCAATAGCCTTTGAATGTATAAAACAGTAACCCCCTTTACAACACCACCACGAAAGATACTCAGAAGTGAGTTTCCTTATGTACAAAACTTATGTAAGAAATAGTGTTAAAACATTGTTTCCCAAAACAGAAAACCTGAACTATGGAAAGATACTTCCTGTTCTTGGACATCATAAAAATGTTAGTTCTCCTAAGTCAATATAAAAATTTACATTTTTGCTTGTAAAAATACCAACAAGGAATAGTTCTTAGTTCTGCTCTCTCTCCCATATATCTTTTATTCAGTCCATCAGAAAATCCTGTTGGCTGTACCCACAGCACAACAGCCCCGTGCTGCCACCACTGTCCCTCTCACAGTGTCACTACTTGGATCCAGTTCACCACTGTGCCTTTCTTGGATTAGAGCAGGTACTCCTTAACTGGTCTTCCTATTTTTCCTGCTTCCATGCTGTACCTACCCTCTCTATTCTCCATCCTAAAGCCAGACTGATGCTTTATTTTTTTAAAAAAATTTTTAAACATTTTTAAAAAGATTTTATTTATTTATTCATGGTAGACAGAGAGAGAGAGATAGAGAGAGAGAGAGAGAGAGAGAGAGAGAGGCAGAGACACAGACAGAGGGAGAAGCAGGCTCCATGCCAGGAGCCGACGCAGGACTCGATCCCGGGACTCCAGGATCGCACCCTGGGCCAAAGGCAGGTGCCAAACCGCTGAGACACCCAGGGATCCCCCTTTAAACATTTTTAAAAAGATTTTATTTATTTATTCATGAGAGACACAGAGAGGCAGAGACAGAGGCAGAGGGAGAAGCAAGCTCCCAGTGGGGAGCCCAGTGTGGGACTCGATCCCAGGACCCCAGGATCACAACCTGAGCCGAAGGCAGATGCTCAACCACTGAGCCACCCAGGTGCCCCCAGACTGATCCTTTAAAAAGATTATGGAACTGTTCAGTCTCTTGACTGTGGTGGTAGATAGATGAGCCTGAACATGTGATGGAATTGTGGCGAATAGCACACACATGCTTTATATGTGAGTACGAGGAAAGCTGAGGATATTTGAATAAGATTGGCATCTTGTGTCAGTTCAGTATCCTGGTTATGATAGTAGGCTATAGTTTTGCAAAATATTATAACAGAGGGACATGGATATTAATTGATTGAATAGTGTCCTCCCAAAGTCACGTTCATCCAGAAACACAGAATGTGACCTTATTTGGATGCAGGGTCTTCACCAATGTAATTTATTAAGGATCTCAAGATGAAATCATCCTGATTTAAGTGAGCCCTATGTCCAGTGACTGGTGTTCTCTTAAGAGGAGGATGGACAGACACAAGAAAGAAGCTTGCAATGTGCACATGGAGGCAGGATTGGAGTGACAAATCTGTGAACCAAGGAAGACCAAGGATTGCAATAGCCACCAGAAACTAGAAGAAGCAAGAAAGGACTCTTCCTTGGACGCTTCAGAGGGAGAATGGCCCTGTTATCACCTTGATGTTGGACTTCTGATCTCCAGGACTGTGAAACGATAAAAACAAATTTATTTTATTTTAAGCCACGCTGTTTGTGGTACTTTGTTACAGCAGCTCTGGGAAACTCATACACTGGACAGAGTGTACAAGACCGCCTGTTATTTCTCATGCTTCAGGTGAATCTGCAATTATCTTGGTTGGAGATAACCACTTGAGGAACTGCCACAATGTTTCCTACAGTGCCTGCACGATTTTATATCCCCATCAGTAGTCCATGAGGGTTCCCATTTCTATCAGCATCAGCACTTACTATGGTCCATCTTTTGGATTATAGTTATCCTTTTGGTTGTAAAGTTGGGATCTCCTCGTGATGCTGATTTGCATTTCCTTAATGACTAATGATGTTGAATGTCTTTTCTTGTCCTTCCTGGTCATCTGTACGTGTTCACTGGAGAAATTTCTATTCAGATCCTTTTCCTGTTTTTAAATTTTATCGTCTTTTTGTTATCAAATTGTATGTTGTCATTATATATTATAAGTACTGGTTCCTTATCAGACTTGCAAATATTTTTCTTTTTGTGGGTTGTGTTTTCACTTTTTTGATGGTGTTATTTGAAGCACAAACATTTTTAATTTTGATTATGTCTAATTTGTGTATTTTTCTTTTGTTGCATGTGCTTTGGGGGGGTTATATAAAAAAAATTGCCGAGGGGTGCCTGATGGCTCATTTGGTTAAGTGTCCAATTCTTGATTTCAGCTCATGTCATGACCTCAACGTTGTGGAATCGAGCCCCCTATTTGGCTTTGTGCTGATTGTAGAGCCTGCTTGAGATTCTACCTCTCCCTCCACCCACTCCCCCATGCATGTGCACTTTTCCTCTCTTTCTGAAATAAAATCTTTTTAAAAATTGCCAAATTCTAGGTCATAAAGATTTATGCCTATGTTTTCTTCTTCCTCTTCCTCCTCCTCCTTTTTTTAAGAGAGAGAGAAAGAGGCCAAGTGGGGGTGAGGAGGGACAGAAGGAGAGGTAGAGAGAGACCCTTAGGCAGGCTCCACATTCAGTGCAGAGCCCGATGAGGGGCTCGATCTTATGACACTGAGATTGTGACCTGAGCAGAAATCAATTGGATGCTTAATGGACTGAGCCACCCATGCGCCCTGCCTCTGTTTTCTAAGTATTTTATAGTTTTAGCTCCTATATTCAGATCTTTGATCCATTTAATTTATTTTATTTTTTATTTTTTAAGATTTTATTTATTCATGAGACAGAGAGAGAGAGAGGCAGGCCTAGGCAGAGGGAGAAGCAGGCTGCTCGCAGGGAGCCTGATGCGGGACTCAATCCCAGGCCCCCAGATCACGCCTTGAGCCAAAGGCAGACACTCAACTTCTGAGCCACCCACTTTGCATCCCACTTTGATCCATTTTAAATTAATTTTTATATGTGGTATCAGGCAGGGGTTCAAATTCATTCTTTTCCATGTAGGTATCGAGTTGTTTTAGCACCATTTGTTGAAAAGACTGTTTTTTCACTATTGAATGGTCTTGGTGTCTTAATTGAAAATCAGTTGACCGTAGATATATGGGTTTATTCCTGAATTCTCAATTCTATTCCAGTGATGACATGTCTGTTTTTATGCAAGTATCACACTATTTTGATTACTATAGCTTTGTAGTAAGTTTTGTATTGGAGATGTGTGAGTTCTCCAACTTTGTTCTTTTCCAAGATTATTTTGTCTATTCTGGGACTCATAAGTTTCCATGTGAATTTTAGGGTTGCCTGTCAATTTCTACAAAGAAGTTATCTGAGATTCTGATAGGGATTGTGTTGAGTTTTCTTTTGAATATAGAGATCCCTGATTAGTATCCAAAATATGTATATGAAGAATTTATAAAACTAAACATCCCCAAAATGAATAATCCAATTAAAAATAGAAGACATGAATAGACATTTTTCCAAAAAAGATAGCCAGATGGTTAACAGACACATGAAAAGATGCTTGGGCACCTGGCTGGCTTAGTTGGTAGAGCATTCATCTCTTGATCTTGGGGTTGTGAGTTCAAGTCCCATGTTGGGTGTAGAGATTACTTAAAGTCCTTTTTTAAAAAGGTACTTATCAGGGAAATAAATCAAAACTACAATGAGATATCACCTTACACCTGTGAGAGTGGCTAGAATCAGTAACACAAGGGAACAGCAGGTGTTGGTAAGGATGCAGACAAAGGGGAAGAACCCACTTACGCTGTTGGTGGGAACGCAAACTGATGCAGTCACTCTGGAAAACAGTATGGAGGTTCCTCAGAAAGTTAAAAATAGAACTACCCTATGATGTAGCAGTTGCACTACTAGGTATTTACCTGAAGAATACTAATTCAGAGGGATACATTTACCCTGATGGTTTATAGCAGCATTATCTACAACAGCCAAACTATGGAAATAGTCCAAGTGTCCGTAAACTGACGAATGGAGAAAGAAGATGTGGAATATATTTACAAAGGAATATTATCTATAAGAAAAGATTAAAATCTTGCCATTTGGAATGACATGGATGGAGCTAGATAGTATTAATGTTAAGTGAAATAAGTCAGAGAAAGACAAATACCATATGGTTTCACTCATGTGGAATTTAAAAAACAAAACGAACAGGCAAAAGGGAAGAAGAGGTAACCAAGAAATGACTCGGCGATTAAGGAATGCACTTGTTGTGATGAGCAACAGGTGACATGGAAGTATTGCGCCACTGTATTGTACACCAGAATTTACTATTATGCTGTATGTTAACTAAAATTAAAATAAAAAATTTAAAATAAAAATAATATAGGTCCCTGAGTGGAGTCATATGTATACACCTAATGCCAAGAAACATGAGCAAATATTTGTTGACATACAAATTGTGTAGCAGATGAAC